>NC_091727.1:84390530-84693560 GCF_042477335.2 Ovis canadensis
GAAAATATTAATAACAGAACAACCTTGGAGTTGGCCTTCATTGTGCTTAACCACTATCACAGAAAACTAACTAATCTGATCACATGAACCACAAGCTTGTCTAACTCAATGAAACGATGAGCCATGCGGTGAAGGGCCACGCAAGATGAACGGGTCATGGTGGAGAATTCTGACAAAACGTGATCCACTGGAGAAGGGAATGGCAAACTACTTCAGTATTCTTGCCTTGAGAATCCCATGAACAGTATGAAAAGGCAAAAAGATAGGACACTGAAAGATGAACTCCCCAGGTCGGCAGGTGCCCAATATGCTACTGGAGATCAGTGGAGAAATAACCCCAGAAATAATGAAGACATGGAGCCAAAGGAAAAACAACACCCAGTTGTGGATGTGACTAGTGATGGAAGTAAAGTCCGATGTTGTAAAGAACAACATTGCATAGGAACCTGGGATATTAGGTGTATGAATCAAGGCAAATTGGAAGTGGTCAAACAGATGGCAAGAGTGAACATTGACATTTTAGGAATCAGCAAACTAAAATGGATTGGAATGGGTGAATTTACCTCAGATGACCATTTATCTACTATTGTGGGCAAGAATCCCTTAGAAGAAATGGAATAGCCATCATAGTCAACAAAAGAGTCTGAAATGCAGTACTTGGATGCAATCTCAAAAATGACAGAATGATCTCTGTTCGTTTCCAAGGCAAACCATTCAGTATCACAGTAATCCAAGTCTATGCCCTGACTGGTATGCTGAAGAAGTTGAAGTTGAAAGGTTCTATGAAGACCTACAAGACCTTCTAGAACTAACACCCAAAAAAGATGTCCTTTTCATTATAGGGGGAGGAATGCAAAGGTAGGAAGTTAAGAAATACCTGGAATAATGGGCAAATTTGGCCTTGGAGTACAGAATGAAGCACGGCAAAGGCTAATAGAGTTTTGCCTAGAGAATATACTGGTCATAGCAAACACCCTCTTCCAACAACACAAGAGACGACTCTACACATGGACATCTGCTGCTGCTGCTAAGTTGCTTCAGTCGTGTCCAACTCTGTGCGACCCCATACACGGCAGCCCACCAGTCTCCCCCGTCCCTGGGATTCTCCAGGCAAGAACACTGGAGTGGGTTTCCATTTCCTTCTCCAACGCATGAAAGTGAAAAGTGAAAGTGAAGTCGCTCAGTCATGTCTGACTAGTAGCTACTCCATGGACTGCAGCCTACCAGGCTCCTCTGTCCATGGGATTTTCTAGGCAAGAGTACTGGAGTGGAGTGCCATTGCCTTCTCTGCACATGGACATCACCAGATGTCAATACCAGAATCAGACTGATTATATTCTTTGCAGTCAAAGATGGAGAAGCTCTATACAGTCAACAAAAACAAGACCAGGAGCTGACTGTGGCTCAGATCATGAATTCCTTATAGTCAAATTCAGACTTGAAGAAAGTAGGGAAAACCATTGGACCATTCAGATGGGACCTAAATCAAATTCCTTATGATTATACAGTGGAAGTGACAACTAGATTCAAGGGATTAGATCAGATAGACAGAGTGCCTGAAGAACTACGGACTGAGGATCATGACATTGTACAGGAGACAGGGATCAAGACCACCCCCAAGAAAAAGAAATGCGAAAAGGCAAAATGATTATCTGGAGGGCATACAAATAGCTATGAAAAGAAGAGAAGCGAAAGGCAAAGGAGAAAAGGAAAGATACACCTATTTGAATGCAGAGTTCCAAAGAACAGCAAGGAGAGATAGGAAAGCATTCTTCAATGATCAGTGCAAATAAATAGACAAAAACAATAAAATGTGAACAACTGGAGATCTCTTCAAGAAAATTACAGATTGCCAGGGAACTTTTCATGCAAAGATGGGCATAATAAAGGACAGAAATAGAATGGACCTAACAGAAGCAAAAGATATTAAGAAAAGGTGCAAGAATACACAGAAGAACTATACAAAAAAGATATCCACAAAGCAGATAATCACGATGGTGTGATCACTCACCTAGAGCCAGACATTCTGGAATGTGAAGTCAAGTGGGCCTTAGGAAGCATCACTGCAAGCAAAGCTAGTGGAGTTGATGGAATCCCAGTCGAGCTGTTTCAAATCCTAAAGGATGATGCTGTGAAAGTGCTACACTCAATATACTAGCAAATTTGGAAAACTCAGCAGTGGCCACAGGACTGGAGAAGGTCAGTTTTCATTTCAATCCCGAAGAAAGACAGTGCCAAAGAATGCTCAAACTACCACACAATTGTGCTCATCTCACGTGATAGCAAAGTGATGCTCAAAATTCTCCAAGCCAGGCTTCAACAGTACATGAACCGTGAACTTCCAGATGTTCAAGATGGATTTAGAAAAGGCAGAGGAACCAGAGATCAAATTGCCAACAGCTGTTGGATCATCAAAAAAGCAAGAGAGTTCCAGAAAGCGATGTACTTCTGCTTTATTGAATATTCCAAAGCCTTTGATTGTGTGGATCATAAAAATCTATGGAAAATTCTTCAACAGATGGGAATACCAGACCACCTGACCTGCCTCTTGAGAAATCTGTATGCAGGTCAGGAAGCAAAAGTTAGAACTAGACATGGAACAACAGACTGGTTCCAAATCTGGAAAGGAGTACATCAAGGTTGTATATTGTCACCCTGCTTATTTAACTTATATGCAGAGTACATCACGAGAAATCGTGGACTGGATGAAGCACAAGCTGGAATCAAGATTGCCGGGAGAAATATCAATAACCTCAGATATGTAGATGATACCACACTTATGGCAGAAATTGAAGAGCTAAAGAGCCTCTTGATGAAAGTGAAAGAGGAGAGTGAAAAAGTTGACTTAAAACTCAACATTCAGAAAACTAAAATCACGGTGTCTGGTCCCATCACTTCATGGCATATAGATGGGGAAACAGTGGCTGACTTTATTTTCAGGGGCTCCAAAATCACTGTGTATGGTGACTGCAGCCATGAAATTAAAAGATACTTGCTCCTTGGAAGAAAAGCTATGGCAAACCTAGACAGCATATCTAAAAGTAGAGACATTACTGTGCCAACAAAGGCCATCTAGTCAGGGTTATGTTTTCCAGTTATCATGTATGGATGTGAGAGTTGGACTATAAAGAAAGCTGAGCATGGAAGAATTGATTCTTTTGAACTGTGGTGTTGGAGAAGACTCTTGAGAGTCCCTTGGACAGCAAGACGATCCCAAGGAGTCCATTGTAAAGGAAATCAGTCCTGAATATTCATTGGAAGGACTGATGTTGAAGCTGAAATTCCAATATTTTGGTCATCTCATATGAAGAACTGGCTCCTTTAAAAAGACCCTGACTCTGGGAAAGATTGAAAGCAGGAGGAGAAGGGGATGATAGAGGATGAGATGGTTGGATGGCATCACTGACTTAATGACATGGATTTGGTGATGGACTGGAAGCCTGTCGTGCTGCAGTCCACGAGGTTGCAAAGAGTCTGACATGACTGAGCGACTGAACTGAAGTGAGAGCTTATTATCCACCAAGGTACAATTACTTCCTCGTTTAACTCTCATTTCCTTAGGATTAGTTTTTCTTATCATCCTTACATTACAGAACAGAAACTTTGAGTCTTAGAAAAATTACCTGTTGGAGGTCACATAGCTCTTCATTGGCAGAAATTCAAAATCCGTATGTCAGTCAAGAGAGCCTCCACTCTAACCATGATAATAGCCACTGCGGGCTGGGGAGGCCTCAGGGCAACGCTTTAAGTCCACATTGCCGGCTGGGTTTGGGCTTAGGTATGAGGATGGTATAGCGGACCTTCCAGGCAGAGAGTACCACATGGGCAAAGGCAGGGATATGTATTATTTGAGGAGGCAGAAGAGGGCCTGTGCGGGTTGCTGAATGGAGTTTAACTGCTCCCTCCATCTGCTGAGATGTGTCTCTGAAGGTAGATTGTGAGATGGTGTCCTGGATATTCATCCCACCTTTTGGTGCTGGCAGAGGATGGGGGTTACACACACTGGCTCTGAACCAGAGAGACCTGTCTGAGTTCAGATCACTGCTTATTTGACACTTGACTCTGTTTGACTTCTGGTTGACTGTCCCTGAGCCTCAGCACACTGACTGTGACATTGGCATGCTGACAGTGTTTGCCTCATGGGTAATCCAAGTACGAAAACACACACCAAGCACCGACAGACTTGTGCTTGGCATCCCAGGGTTCACTTGATAACCACTGTCTCTTTCATACTCACAGCAACCTGGCAGTGGGAACGATGAGGGTATTGATGCAGAAATCACTGCTCAGAGAAATGAAGTGTTGTCCCCAAGGCCACACAGCTGGCAAGGGTCAGGTTGGAGAAGCTGTGTTCAGACTTAGGAGTCTGGCTCCAGTGCTGGGGACACGTCATCAGTTGGATGTGGCACAGAAAGTACTCAGCACAGATCCAGGGCCCTATGGATTCAGAGCTAGGGTCCTTCTAGATTGTTCCAGTGATTGAGTGACAGACTCTAGCCTCATTTTGTTAGCCAAAAGGGTGACATCCCTGCCTCTCTTTGACTTTCTAGGGATCAGTGACCTTTGAGGATATGGCCATGTCCTTCATTTCAAGTTCCTGGCCTAGAAGACCTAGCCCCAAGGACCCCATAGCAGGAGGTGATGCTGCAGAGCTGGAAGACCTGCTTTGACTGAGTAGGTCCTCCTCCACACCTCCTGAGGGAACATGCAGCCTCCTCCACTCTGCCTCATGCTCCAGGCGGGTTGCCCCTCCCTCCCCGCTATAGTTCCTGGCCTGTTTGGCTCTCACATCCTGCCTGGTCTCCCTGTGTCTCTACCACAGACTGGTGGGGCTAGAAACAAGTCCCCTTCAAAATGATTCAAAACAAAGGGAGGATTTATTACTAGAAGAAGGGAATAGGGTACAGTGCAGTATATTCCAGAAACCAAGGGCCAAATGTCTAGCTGGGCCCGGGAAAGACTGAAATCAAGAATTGAATGGAACAGTGATTTGCCTTGGCTTTGAGGTCTATCACTAGGGCTTCTCTCTGGGTCACTCGTGGTACTCTTACGTGGGTGGCTCTTTCTCCTGCAGAGAATTTGAGGCAGGATTTGGCTATGCAAGTTCTAACTCTGAGGCCCCTGGATTTCTTGCCTCCACTTTTTTTTTTTTTTACTAGTTCATGAAATGCCCATGAGCTCTGGCAGTCACCATATTAGCCACTCACACTGGCCCCTATTTTCCCAGAACTGAATCCTCCCACTCACAGTCCTTCATCTCTATGGCCCACTTTCTCCAAAGCTGCTGGCCTCATGCCAGGCTCTGAGCTGTTTCTTCCTTAGATAGCATTCAGGAGCTTGGGTTTTGCAGACACTCTGCCTGGTGCTCAATCCCAGTCATGAGCTCTGTGACTCTGGACAAGTGACTTAACCTTCCTGTGCCTTAGTTATGTCTTTGTTAAAATGGGGTAATATGTTATCTACTTCACATGGCTGTTGACAGGGCTAATAAATTAATGTATGAAAAGGCTTAGAACACAGCCTGATGTTCACTGACAGCAGATGGACAGTTCTGATCCCTATTGCAATAATCATCAACTATGATTGACGTTGTCAGCATGCCCGGACTTGGTACCTTCCGAAGCCACGTTGTGTAGTTGTGTGGATCAACATCACAGAGGCCAGCCACAGCCATACCTGGGCTTGCATCTGGACTCGGCCACTCATCATTTCTGGACATGCCTTGTTGACAAATCAGTTCATGCCCCTGAGCCTCTGTGCCTTCATTCATGAAATGGTGCCTATTCCAGCACCTGTTTCCTGAGAAAAACCAGGAAAATCATTTAATACAGGGCCTACAGCAGGAAGGACCTATGCAAGCATTGGCTCAATGACTCAGTGATTCATACCTTGTTCTGAAATGATGAGACTCCATGGATTATCCATGTAACTTCTCCAGATGACAATGTAACTTCTCCAGATGAGTCCACAATTGGAACTAAGGTTAATGAATGCACTGAAGGTACAGCACACGGTCCCTGAGATGTGGTAGCAACTCATAATGTTCGTTTTGGTGCCACTAGGATTGGAATTCCCATGGCAGCGTGGCCAGGGAAACACCTGAAACTGTCTTGGCCTTGGTTTCCTCATCTGTGACTGGGACAATAGCAGCTCTGGCCTGGTAGTGTATTATATAAATTACAATCAGCTCCTATTTGTATAGCTCTTAGGGAAGACCTGGACACATAGCAAGGACTGTCTACACTCGTGTTAAATAAGACAAAGGAATACATCCCACGTTTTCCCACCCAACCTCTAGTGATCTTTTAGCCAGGAATTGGCCAGGCTAAGAACTGAACAGAAACCTGATGGCTCCCATATCTCAGGTGGCCATGTGGTTCCCCCTGACAGAGCCCCATCCCTGGGCCTCAGTGTCCAGACCGTCTCTCCCAGGAGTCAGAATTTCCTCTTTCCTGGTATAACAGGTACTTGTCAGCATAGGAATCTAGTCCTCCACCTCCTGCTTTCCTGAATGTGACTCTGGTCTGGGAAACCCCTATAGCTTCGGGAGGATGGACACGTGGATGGCAACCAGCCTGTGCCACTCATCATTCGTGGGACATCACTTCTAAGCCTCTTTTCCCTCATCTAGAAGATGGAATGATTCAGGCTGAGGTGAGCATTATCTTGTAAAGCACTTTTCACCAGGCCTGACTCACTATAAAATAACATGAACACTTCACTGAGTGTCCTGTTAGGGGGTTAGTCCCCTTTCCACCTTCCCTAACCTTCTCCCAAGTTTTATTGTCCTCCATGGCTCTCAACACTTTCTAATAGGCTTTAAAATTCACCAACTTATTTTTATTGCTTTGTTCCTTCATGGAATGTGCATTCCAGAAGCCCAGGGCCTTAGTTTGCTTTGGTTGCTGTCAGGAACACTATCACGAGTGAATGAATGGCCTGTGAGTCCTCCTGTCTCTTCTGTTACTGCTCTATGGAGTCGTCAAGACTCCCCCCTGCCAGCACTGGTCAAGGTGCCCATGCAGCAGCAGTTTGCTCTGGAAAGCTCTCTTTACAATATTAAATGACAAAGAAGGAAAAGAGGTGGACAATAAGGAGCAAGAAATGCACGTGTGACTTCTTTCTGACTTCTCTGCCATGCCTTTGAAGACTTACTGTTAGTTATCTATTGACAGTATGGTAGGCAAATAATGACCCCTGAGATGCGCACATGCCTTAACCCCTGGAACCTGTGAATAAGTTGTTACAACAGAAGATCAAGGATGCAGATGGCTGATCATAAAATAGAGAGGTTATCCTGGTTTATCTCGGTGGTGCCAGGGTAATCACAAGGATCCTTAAAAATGGAAGTGAGCCACAGAAGAGTCAATGTCAGGGTGATGTGATGTGAGATAGACTCCACTGGCCATTGCTGGCTCTGAAGATGAAGGAAGGGGGGCATGAGCCAAAGAATCAGGCAACTGAGAGAAGCCAGAAAAGTCAAGAAAACAGATTCTCTCTTATAGCCTTCAGAAAGGAACACAGCCCTGCTGACACCTTGGTTTTAGCCCTGTGATGCCTGTGTTGGGCTTCTGACATACAGAATTGTTTGATAATAAGTTTGTGTTCTTTTAAGCCACTAATGTTGTGGTAATATGTTACAGCAACAAAAGGAAACTAATACAGAGGGCAGGGGGTAGGGGTGGTTGGGAGGAGAAAGACCATCTTCCCCCTTATCTGTCTTTTATAATCATTCACTACCATCCAGTGTCAGGCGTTGTTAGTTGAAGGCAGCTCCACAAACATGTATTGAAAGACCTCATTCCTTGAAAATGTTGCCTCTACCCTTGAGTGGCATATGTCTTTGTTTGAAGGCTTGACTTATGAAATACTTGAAACTTATGAGAAATCAGAATACTAAATATAGTATCTTGTGCAATTATTTCATTATAACCATGTAGTTACTGATACATACACAAAAGAGCACACTTTTTTTTTTTTTTGCACCACTTAAAACTGTTTAGGGCTTTGATTTAAAAAAACAATTATCAATGTGGTTTGGAGTGCCCAGCACTCACTTTCTTTTGGTCCTGGTCCATTGCCTGCTTATTGTTAATGTTCCGTGTGTAATGCAGATGATGGTATAGCTGTGTGTGCTCCCCTGTTGAGTCCCAATCCTTTCCTTCAGTAAGTGTTTCTCAGCTTCCTTAGCCCTTGGTAGAGGGGCTTCTGGAAGCCCACCTCAGCAGCTATTCAGGGTTGGAATTAGAACTAGAAGAAAATCTAACACACAGCCTAGTTAAACTCACGATTACATTAGAGAAACAAATATGCAGAAGAAATCTCATTATTTTATCTGATAAAAGATTGCATGAAGTGTTGCTGTCACGTGACTACAATTTTGAGAGGCGGACCAGGGTTTCACACTTACCACTGGTGCCTTATCCCCACACTCCTGTCACTGGTCAGGGTGTTTTGGAATTCCTTCTTTGTGATTATGCTGAGGCTGGTTTTCAGAGCACGTGAGACAGATACTCAGGGTTACCTCAGGTTAAAAAATTTCATGCCTAATAAACAAAATTAGAAGTGAAAATGGAGAAATCACAATAAATAACACAAATACAAAGGATCATAAGAGACTACTATCAGCAACTATATGACAATAAAATGGACAACTTGGAAGAAATGGATGAATTCTTATAAAAGTATGACCTTCCAAATTGAACCAGGAAGAAATAGAAAATCTTAACACACCCAGCACAAGTGAAGAAATCGGAACTGTAATAAAAAATCTTCAACAAACAAAAGCCCAGGACCAGATAGCTGCACAGGTGAATTCTATCAAAATTTTAGAGAACAGCTAACACTTATCCTACTCAAACTCTTCCAGAAAATTCCAGACGAAGATAAACTGCCAAATTCATTTTACCATCACCCTAATACCAAAAACCAAAGATACCACAAAAAAAGAAAACTACAGGCCAATATCACCAATGAGCATCAGTGTAAAAATCCTCAACAAAATTCTAGCAAACAGAATTCAAAAACATATTAAAAAGATAATACTTGTTATGACCAAATGGGATTTATCCCAGGGATAGGAGGATTCTTCAAAATACGAAAATCAATCAATGTGATACACCACATTAACAAATTGAAAGATAAAAACCACATGATTATCTCAATAGATGCAGAGAAAGCCTTTGCCAAAATTCAATATCCATTTATGATAAAAACTCTCCAGAAAGCAGACATAGAAGGAACATACCTCAACATGATGAAACTCTATCCTCAATGGTGAAAAATTGAAAGCATTTCTCCTAAAGTCAGGAACAAGACAAGGATGCCCACTCTCACCACTAATATTCAACATAGTTTTGGAAGTTTTAGCCACAGCAATCAGAGAAGAAAAATAAAAGGAATCTAGATTGGAAAACAAGAAGTAAACTCTCACTGTTTGCAGATGACATGATACCCTACATAGAAAACCCTAAAGACTCACCAGAAAATTACTAGAGCTAATCAATGAATATAGTAAAGTTGCAGGATATAAAATCAACACACAGAAATCAATTGCCTGCCTATACACTAACAATGAGAAAACAGAAAGAGAAATTAAGGAAACAATTCCAGTCAGCATTGCAACAAAAATAATGAAATACTTAGGAATAAATCTACCTAAAACACAAGACACACACACACACACACACACACACACACATATATATATATAGAACTATAAAACACTGATGAAAGAAATCAAAGATGTCACAAATAGATGGAGAAATAGATACTGTTCAAGGATCAGAAGAATCACTATAGTGAAAAGGAGTCTCCTACCCAAAGCAATCTATAGATGTAAACCCTATCAAGCTACCAATGGCATTTTTCACAGAACTAGAACAAATAATTTCACAATTTATATGGAAATACAAAAAACCTTGAATAGCCAAAGCAATCTTGAGAAAAGAAGAATGGAACTGGAAGAATTACCCACCTGACTTCAGACTAGACTACAAAGCTACAGTCATCAAGACAGTATGGTAACAGCACAAAGACAGAAATATAGATTGATGGATCAAAATAGAAAGCCCAGAGATAAATCCATGCACCTATGGACACCTTATGTTTGACAAGTTCAGTTCAGTTCAGTCGTTCAGTCGTGTCTGACTCTTTGTGACTCCATGAATCGCAGCACACCAGGCCTCCCTGTCCATCACCAACTCTTGGAGTTCACTCAGATTCATGTCCATCGAGTCAGTGATGTGACCCAGCCATCTCATCCTCTGTCATCCCCTTCTCCTCCTGCCCACAATTCCTCCCAGTATCAAAGTCTTTTCCAGTGAGTCAACTCTTCGCATGAGGTGGCCAAAGTATTGGAGTTTCAGCTTTAGCATCATTCCTTCCAAAAAAATCCCAGGGCTGATCTTCAGAATGGACTGGTTGGTTTTCCTTGCAGTCCAAGAGACTCTCAAGAGTCTTCTCCAACACCATAGTTCAAGATCATCAATTCTTCGGCACTCAGCCTTCTTCACAGTCCAACTCTCACATCCATACATGACTACTGGAAAAACCATAGCCTTGGCTAGACGGATCTTAGTCAGCAAAGTAATGTCTCTACTTTTGAATATGCTTTCTACGTTGATCATAACTTTTCTTCCAAGGAGTAAGCGTCTTTTAATTTCATGGCTGCAGTCACCATCTGCAGTGATTTTGGAGCCCCCAAAAGTAAAGTCTGACACTGTTTCCCCATCTATTTCCCATGAAGTGATGGGACTGGATGCCATGAACTTCGTTTTCTGAATGTTGAGCTTTAAGCCAACTTTTTCACTCTCCTCTTTCACTTTCATTAGGAGGCTTTTTAGTTCCTCTTCACTTTCTGCCATAAGGGTGGTGTCATCTGCATATCTGAGGTTACTGATATTTCTCCCAGAAATCTTGATTCCAACTTGTGTTTCTTCCAGTCCAGCATTTCTCATTATGTACTCTGCATAGAAGTTAAATAAGCAGGGTCACAATATACAGCCTTGACGTACTCCTTTTCCGATTTGGAACCAGTCTGTGTTCCATGTCCAGTTCTAACTGTTGCTTCCTGACCTGCATACAGATTTCTCAAGAGGCAGGTCAGGTGGTCTGGTATTCCCATCTCTTTCAGAATTTTCCACAGCTTATTGTGATTCACACAGTCAAAGGCTTTAGCACAGTCAATAAAGCAGAAATAGATTCTTTTCTGGAACTTTCTTGCTTTTTCCATGATCCAGTGGATGCTGGCAATTTGATCTCTTGTTCCTCTGCCTTTTCTAAAACCAACTCGCACATCAGGTAGTTCACAGTTCACATATTGCTGAAGCCTGGCTTGAGGATTTTGAGACTCACTTTACTAGCATGTGAGATGAGTGCAATTGTGTTGTAGTTTGAGCATTCTTTGGCATTGCCTTTCATTGGGATTGGAATGAGAATTGACCTTTTCCAGTCCTGTGGCCACTGCTGAGTTTTCCAGATTTGCTGGGATATTGAGTGCAGACTTTGACGGCATCATCTTTCAGGATTTGAAATAGCTCTACTGGAATTCCATCACTTCCACTAGGTTTCTTCATAGTGATGCTTTCTAAGGCCCACTTAACTTCATATTCAGGATGTCTGGCTCTAGATGAGTGATCACACCATCATGATTGTCAGAGTCATGAAAATCTTTCTTGTACAGTTCTTCTGTGTATTCTTGCCACCTCTTCGTAATATCTTCTGCTTCTGTTAGGTCCATATCATTTGTGTCCTTTATCGAGCTCATCTTTGCATGAAATGTTCCCTTGGTATCTCTAATTTTCTTGAAGAGATCTCTAGCCTTTCCCATTCTGTTGTTTTCCTCTATTTCTTTGCATTGATTGCTGAAGAAGGCTTTCTTATCTCTTCTTGCTATTCCTTGGAACTCTGCATTCAGATGCTTATATCTTTCCTTTTTTCCTTTGCTTGTCACTTCTCTTCTTTTCACAGCTATTTGTAAGGCCTCCCCAGACAGCCATTGTGCTTTTTTGCATTTCTTTTCCATGGGGATGGTCTTGATCCCTGTCTCCTGTACAATGTCATGAACCTCATTCCATAGTTCATCAGGCACTCTATCTATCAGACCTGGGCCCTTAAATCTATTTCTCACTTCCACGGTATAATCATAAGGGGTTTGATTTAGGTCATACCTGAATGGTCTAGCAGTTTTCCCTACTTTCTTCAATTTGAGTCTGGATTTGGTAATAAGGAGTTCATGATCTGAGCCACAGTCAGCTCCTGGTCTTGTTTTTGTTGACTGTATAGAGCTTCTCCATCTATGGCGGCAAAGGATATAATCAATCTGATTTCGGTGTTGACCATCTGGTGATGTCCATGTGTAGAGTCTTTTCTTGTGTTGTTGGAAGAGAGTGTTTGCTATGACCAGTGCATTTTCTTGGCAAAACTCTAATAGTCTTTGCCCTGCTTCATTCTGCATTCCAAGGCCAAATTTGCCTGTTACTCCAGGTGTTTCTTGACTTCTTACTTTTGCATTCCAGTCCCCTATAATGAAAAGGACATCTTTTTTGGGTGTTAGTTCTACAAGGTCCTGTAGGTCTTCATAGAACCGTTCAACTTCAGTTTCTTCAGTGTTACTGGTTGGGGCATAGACTTGGATTACCATGATATTGAATCGTTTGCCTTGGAGATGAACAGAGATCATTCTGTTATTTTTGAGATTGCATCCAAGTACTGCATTTCAGACTCTATTGTTGACCATGATGTCTAGTCCATTTCTTCTGAGGGAATCCTGCCCGCAGTAGTAGATATAATGGTCATCTGAGTTAAATTCACCCATTCCCGTCCATTTTAGTTCATTGATTCCTAGAATGTTGATGTTCACTCTTGCCATCTCTTGTTTGACCACTTCCAATTTGCCTTGATTCATGGACCTGACACTCCAGGTTCCTATGCAATATTGCTCTTTACAGCATCAGACCTTGCTTCTAGCACCAGTCACATCCATAGCTGGGTATTGTTTTTGCTTTGGCTCCATCCCTTCATTCTTTCTGGAGTTATTTCTCCACTGATCTCCAGTAGCATATTGGGCACCTACTGACCTGGGGAGTTCCTCTTTCAGTATCCTATCATTTTTCCTTTTCCTACTGTTCATGGGATTCTCAAGGCAAGAATACTGAAGTGGTTTGCCATTCCCTTCTCCAGTGGACCACACTCTGTCAGACCTCTCCACCATGACCCACCCGTCTTGGGTTGCCCCGCAGGCATGGCTTAGTTTCATTGAGTTAGACAAGGCTGTGGTCCTAGTGTGATTAGATTGACTAGTTTTCTGTGAGTATGTTTTCAGTGTGTCTGCCCTCTGATGCCCTCTTGCAACACCTACCATCTTACTTGGGTTTCTCTTTCCTTGGGCACGGGGTATCTGTTCATGGCTGCTCCAGCAAAGAGCAGCTGCTGCTCCTTACCTTGGATGAGGGGTATCTCCTCATAGCCACCCTTCCTGACCTTCAACGTGGGATGTCTACTCTAGGCCCTCCTGTGCCTTTGCAGCCACTGCTCTGTGGACGGGGGATTGCTCATCCCGGCCGCTGCCCCTGGCTTCGAATGTTGGGTGGCTCCTCTCGGCCGCTGCCCCTGACCTCAGATTCGGGGTAGCTCCTCCCCATCGCCTTCCCTGGCCTCGGACGCAGGGTAGCTACTCCCGGCTGCCATCCCTGGCCTCAGACACAGGGTAGCTCCTCTCGGCCGTTCCTGCATCATCACAGCCTGGCACTCTAGGCTTCTGCCCCTGACCTCGGACATGGGGTACCTCCTCTCGGCTGAATTTAGTGCGCCAGCCACAGCCGACTGCACTTAGTGCACTGGAGAAAAGACAATCTCTTTAACAAGTGGTGCTGGGAAAACTGGTCAACTACTTGCAATAGAATGAAACTAGAACACTTTCTAACACCATACTCAAAAATAAACTCAAAATGGATTAAAGATCTAAATGTAAGACTAGAAACTATAAAACTCCTAGAGGAAAACAGGCAAAACACTCTCTGACATAAATCACAACAAGATTTTCTATAACCCACCTCCCAGAGTAATAGAAATAAAAGCAAACATAAACAAATGGGACCTAATCAAACTTAAAAGCTTTTGCACAACAAAGGAAACTATAAGTAATGTGAAAAGACAGTCTTTAGAATGGGAGGAAATAATAGCAAATGAAGCAAGTGACAAAGAATTACTCCCCAAAATATATAAGCAGCTCAATACCAGAAAAATAAGCGACCCAGTCAAAAAATGGGTCAAAGAACTAAACAGACATTTCTCCTAAGAAAACACATAGATGGCTGACAAACAAATGAAAAGATGTTCAACATCACTCATTATCAGAGAAATGCAAATAAAAACCACAATGAGGTACCATCTCACGCTGGACAGAATGGCTGCTATCAAAAAGCCTACAAACAATAAATGCTGGAGAGGGTGCAGAGAAAAGTGAACCCTTTTACACTGTTGGCAGGAATGCAAACTCTACAGCCACTATGGAGAAGAGTGTGGAGATTGCTTAAAAACTGGAAATAGAACTGCCATATGACCTAGCAATCCCACTGCTGGTCATACACACCGAGGAAACCAGAATTAAAAGAGAGACGTGTACCCCAATGTTCATTGCAGCACTGTTTATAATAGCCAGGACACGGAAGCAACGTAGATGTCCATCAGCAGACGAATGGATAAGAAAGCTGTGGTACATATACACAGTGAAATATTCAATACAGTTCACTAGCTCAGTCGTGTCCGACCCTTTGCGACCCCATGAAACGCAGCATACCAGGCCTCCCTGTCCATCACCATGTCCCGGAGTTCACTCAAACTCACCTCCATCGAGTCAGTGATGCCATCCAGCCATCTCGTCCTCTGTCATCCCTTTTTCCTCCTGCCCCCAATCCCTCCCAGCATCAGAGTCTTTTCCAATGAGTCAACTCTTCTCATGAGGTGGCCAAAGTACTGGAGTTTCAGCTTTAGTATCAGTCCTTCCAAAGAAACCCCAGGGCTGATCTTCAGAATGGACTGGTCGGATCTCCTTGCAGTCCAAGGGACTCTCAAGAGTCTTCTCCAACACCACAGTTCAAAAGCATCAATTCTTCGGTGCTCAGCTTTCTTCACTGTCCAACTCTCGCATCCATACATGACCACTGGAAAAATCATAGCCTTGACTAGACGGACATTTGTTGGCAAAGTAATGTCTCTGCTTTTGAATATGCTATCTAGGTTGGTCATAACTTTTCTTCCAAGGAGTAAGCGTCTTTTAATTTCATGGCTGCAGTCACCATCTGCAGTAATTTTGGAGCCCCTCCCCAAAACAAAGAAAAGTCTGACACTGTTTCCACTGTTTCCCCATCTATTTCCCATGAAGTGATGGGACCAGATGCCATGATATTCATTTTCTGAATGTTGAGCTTTAAGCCAAACTTTCACTCTCCTCTTTCACTTTCAAGAGGCTCTCTAGTTCCTCTTCACTTTCTGCCATAAGGGTGGTATCTTCTGCATATCTGAGTTTATTGATGTTTCTCCCGGCAATCTTGATTCCAGCTTGTGCTTCTTCCAGCCCAGCGTTTCTCATGATGTACTCTGCATATAAGTTAAATATGCAGGGTGACAATGTACAGCCTTGACGTACTCTTTTTCCTATTTGGAACCAGTCTGTTGTTCCCTATATATGTGTTAATATACATATTGGTTTTTCTCTTTCTAACTTGCTTCACATTGTTTAATAGGCTGTACGTTCATCTACCTCATTAGCACTGACTCAAATGCATTCCTTTTTATGGCTGAATAATATTCTGTTGTATATATGTACCACAGCTTCTTTATCCATTCATCTGTTCATGGACATCGAGGTTGCTTCCATGTCCTAGCTATTGTAAGTAGTGCTGCAGTGAACATTAGGATGCATGTGTCTTTTTCAAATATGGTTTCTCCAGTGATTTTTAATCTCACTTATTCCATTGTTCATTGTTGATTATTTATTCTTTACTTCTTCAAGGTCCTTGTTGAACATTTCTTGCATCTTCTCAATCTGTGTCTCTAGTCTATCCATGCCTCCATTTTATTTCCAGAAGTTTGGATGATCTCTACTGTTATTCCTCTGAATTATTTTTTCTCGTAGATTTCCTGTTTACTGTTCAGTTGTTCAATCCTGTGGATTTTAACCATGTCCCTTCATCTTCTGGATGTTTCTCTGTCATTTCATTTCATTTAATTTACTGTGTTTGGGATCTCTTTCTTGCAGGTTGAAAGGCTGTAGTTCCTGTTAACTAAGGAGTCTGCCTCCCCTGAGTGGGGTTGGACCCATGGCTTGTGAAGGTTTTCTGGTTGGGGGGAATTTGTATTTGTGTTCTGGTGGGTGGACCTAGATCTTTTCATTCTGAAGGGCCGTGGCTGGGCGCAGTCGTGTGGTTTCAGGTGTCTGTGGGTTCAGTATGGCTTTCGGTTGCCTGTCTGCCAACTTGCAAGTTGGTGCCCCTATTTGGCTGAAGGATAGGTGAGGGATGTTTGGCACTACAGCTTGCTGGCTTTTGGGTGTGGCTTAGTTTTAGTGTTGAGCTGGAGGCCTTTGGGGAGGCACTTGCCTATTAATATTCTATGGGGCTGGGAGTTCTCTTTAGTGACTGAGTCTTGGAGTTATTAGCCTTCAGCCATTTCCTTCTCCAGGGTATCTTCCCCACCAAGGGATCAAAGTCAGGTCTCTTGCATTGCAGGCAGAATCTTTACTGTCTGAGCCCCCAGGGAAGCCCCTAGAGAATGCCTCATACCGATTAAATATTCAACAAATATGTGTTGAAAATGAAGAGTATAGTCGTGAATAGCAGATATTGATTATCATGATGATTATTGTTATTTCACAAGTTTTGCTGTAAGATTATAGCAGGAATGTGTATGGTAGGATGTAAGAACATAGTACAGTTTCCAACTCCGTGTTCATCTGAAAGTTTCTACGGGTGATGGCAGGCCCTCAATTACCTTCTAAAGACAGTGACAGGATTTCATTGCTTTGTAAACTCTCTCTCTCTCTCTCTCTCTCTCTCTCTCTCTCTCTCTCTCTCTCTCTTTAATCTTCCTCGTTTTCTCATCTACTCATTGTTGTTGAGTAGTGGCTAAGTCATGTCAGCTTCTTGATCCTATGGACTGTGGCCCACCAACTCCCCTATCCATGGGATTTCCCTGCCACCCCCCCCCCCAAAAAAAAAGCCAGGTTTGTGGAAAGAGCACATGGGCAGAGACCTCTGAAGACACAGGGATGGGAAGGCCCGCCAGGATAGGATGAGTGTCAGGAACATTCGGGTTTACTCGAGGTCTGGGCAGGAACCACACCTCCCAGGCCTGGCCATGAACACTGCCCAGCACCCCTTCTCCCTGCCGTCTGTCTGCCCTGCCCCACTTTTTTCAGGAGTGCTGGGGTCTAGACTGTGGTACTTGCTGGGCTCTAGACACAGCTGTCTGTTTGTGGGTCTGTGTGAAGTGTGGAATGCTCTTAATGACTCATTACAACACTGGAAAGCTGGACCAAGAGCCTGGGGTTAATCTGGCTCCAAGGAGCTGAGGGACCTATATCAGTCCCTGGGCCACAGACCAAACCATAGCTGCTGAAGAAAGAGCCCAGAGGATTTCTTGAGAAACCTGTGAAATTGGTTATTACGAAGCAACACTAAAAAGACTACAAATGGGAACCTGATATAAACTAAAGTGTGAAACAAATGTAAGGTATTTTTGTCACTGATGTTTCACAGAAAGCTGGATTAAATGTGTTTCATAATCAACATGTTTATCCCAGAAATTTCAGTTATATTTCCAACACAGGGCATCATAACTTCATGGAAGGTATTTTCTACTTTCACAAAAATGAGGGGTGACACTTTGCTGGGAAGGAAGCTTGAACTGGAATACCCAGCACCAGGGCACATGGAGGCTTAGTAGTATTTGTTCCCAAGTCCCTGGAGGCCTGGATCCTGCTGGGGAGTCTGGTCCAAGCCAGAACAAAGCAGAAAGTAAATATTTAAAAAGGGTTCAATGCTGGGCACCATGCCAGGCTCTCTCGAACCCACCCCAGTCAAGCAGTGGGACCTAAGCCTGGTTAGGCTTCAGGGATGGGGTAGCAGTCCCAGTCAGAGAGTCCAGGGGGAATAAAATAGGCACTGGTTTTCTTTCCTTCTCTTTAATACCATGCCTCTGCTATGTTGCAGTATAGTCAATTTGCAATGCTGAGACTGTTGTCAGCATATGGCCGTCTGATTCATGTATGACGAATCTATGGGAGATCTATACACTTTGTTAGATTTTTTTTTCCCTAAAAGTAAAGCAGATGACTGAGTATCAGGTCCTTCTGGATTATGTATGTGAGATTCAGATTTTGTGTATACAGTGAAAGATTATTTGTGTGGATGCTCTCCTAGAGTTACACATTTCTAGGTTACAGAAACAGATTTATGTGTTTATGTAGAAGGAAGGACAAAAGGGTCCCTGGAAGTTCACCATGGGCATCCTGGAGGTTCAGAAGAAGGCAGGCCTCAGGAACCTCATTCTGGAGCTCAAGGTATAGGCACAGGCCGCCACCCTTTGGAAGGAGGAGGTGCAGTTCAGTGAGGTGCTGGTGGCCTCAAACCTGGACCCCTCGGCCCTGACCCTCATGTCCTGCTGTAGGTAGGCCTTGAAGGCTACGGTTGGAGCTCTGTCCCTCCAGTGGAGACCCTCAGTCAGCATTGGAAAGGGACAGTCGTGGTTTCCTGGCCAGAGCACCCAGGCCCATGTGCACACTGGTCCCCTGGCTCCAGTGTCTTCAAGGTCTCCCCAGTGCCTCCCTGGCCTTCCAGTCGCCCTAGCCAGAGTACACTGCCCACTGCAGCTTGGCGTCTTAGGCAAGGCCACAGCTGCCGTCTCCCTGGACACTAAGATGAGCTGGGAGAGGCCACGGAAGGAGAGGCAGGCCCATGGTAGCCTGTGTGGTGCGTGTTGGGAAGGCTTTTCTGGGAGGCACTTCTGGGTGCAGGCTGAGTGTCTGTTCTCAGGTGCATCCATGGTGGTCTGTGGAATTCCCCTGGGTGGGCTCTCCTGGTCACTGGGCACTGCCGGGAAGGGAAAGATGAGGCCTCAGTGCCCAGGAGCCAGAAAGCCTAACTGCACCTGGCAGAGACCCTGCCCGGGGCTGGGCCTCTTTCCTCTGCCCCCTGACCTGGGAGATGTCACTGAATGAGTGGGTGATGTGGATAGGGGTCTCTGGTGTGGCCAGGCCTGGCTCTAGGGTCCTGGCCAGCTGGGTGACTTGAGGCAGCCAGCCCCAAGGCTATGTCCCCTCGGAGTCTGGGAGTGGACACAAACCTGAGTCTCGCTCTGAGGCCTTCCCAAAGCAGTCCCTCCTGTCTGGATGTCCCCAAAGTGGAGCCAGGCTGCGCTTCCCTGACACCTTCCTCTCCTCGGATATTCTGGAATCAAATAACAGCACCATCAAGGACCTGCAGTATGAGCTGGCCCAGGTCTGCAAGGTGCAGGGAGCCCCCACCCCTCCCTCACACAGGAACCCCCTGTCTTCTGGGTGCTGATGCAATCTGAGGCCGTCTGTGCCTTCCCAGGGTCAATGGGCCTTCATGTGGCCTAGAGTCTCTGCTGCCACTTCCCAGTGCATGTCCTGCCTGGTGTCCTGGATGACCTTTGTTCTGGCAGCATGCTGCTAACCTGGCCTCTGGGGTAGTTGCAGGGTATGCGGGATCCTCTCTGCTCCCTCAGGTGAATGTCCATGTCCTTCAAGCAGTGGCACTTTGAGCTCTGGCCTTTCTCAGCCACTCACAGAGACTTCCCACACAGTGTCCTGACCCTGGTACTCTGTGTCCTGCACTGAGCATTCCCAGCTCCCCGGCCAAGCCCATAGCTGTGTCAAAGCTTAGCTTGTGGGGACACAGATACAGTGCTCCCTGCAGACAGCAGACATCCCACAAGTGTGACTCATACACGTGCCCTGCATCTTGGAGCCCTGGGTTAAAGCAGTGCTGTCATGGGCCCTCACTCTAACAAATCCTTCAGCCTTCCCTGCCCATTAGACCCTCCCAGGTGCTGTGAGAACCCCCATATGTCCTTGCACAAAATTAAGTCCATGCACTGGGTGCATGTGGCTCTCAGGGGAACTTCCATAACCTACATCTGTCTTTTGGGAGGGCCCAGAGAAGGAGGAGGTCTGGGGCCCACCTCCTGAGTTCTCTTGGAGTCTGGACCTTGCTCCACCTTCCCTCTCAGCTCCCAGGACTTTGTCTTGACTATGTTGGGGACAAGGGGTCCCTCTGAGCTTTCTTCCTGAGTCAGGCCAGGCTCTCAGCATGTAATGTGCTCTGCTCTTTAAAGCCTTACCACCACCTTGTGAATCATGCCCTTTGAGAAAGAACGGGAGGCGGGCCAGAGATTCTGCCTGCATGGGTCCTGCCAGCACTGTTACCCAGATCTCAGCTTTTCTCAGAAGGGGGGACAGAATAGATTGTGACAGACATGGAGGAGAGGGTGGTCCCGAGGAAGGCAGGGACAGTGAGCCTAACTGACAAATGCCTATGAGGACCAGGAACTCTGAGTGCACCCCGTCTTCAGCCTTCCCAGCCATAAATCAAGGACGTTACCTGGGGTCCCACACATGAAGTGGTTGGATAGCTCCCTGTGAAGTCCTTATACTCGGGCCAAACATCTTCGGGACAGTAGGGAAGCCCCTGGCTACAGTCCATCTGAGCTGGGGAGTGTCTGTCACCTGCTCACCTGAACCTGCACTCCCAGGCGTGGAGACTCAGTGACTTCGATCCACTTGGCCATCCGCTGGGTGATGTGGGCTCATGGTCGCTCAGCTTCACAGTCTCCATGGGGTTGTCGAGAGGCACTGTGTGACTGCCCCAGCTGTGGGCCACTTATTTCACTCTTGCCACCCCCAAGCTATGTCTGGAGAAGGCTAATCCCAATGAGAAGCTACTTTCAGACTTCAGCTCACATCCCAGGAACTAGTCTTCCAGCCTAAGCAGGTCACTCGGGGTTTCCTGTGTTAGTGCTCACAGCTCCAATCCCCTGGAGAGAGTGCCTGATCTGGGGACACATGTCCTCTGCTGCACAGTGACGTGCAGGGATGGACCACAAGGGGTGATGGGAAAACTTCTGCCCTACTTGCTTGAAGGCACTCTGCCCCCAGCCCCTGCCTTCTCCCCACTTGGGTATGGAATGTGAAAGAGCAGAAGGGGGAACCTGGATCCCAGTGAGACCCTCTAAGCAAAGCTGGGCCTTGGTTGGGCTTGGAGGATGTGACCGAGAGTTTTGTTGGACAGGATGCCACACTTAGACGGCCTCCTGTATGGTAGGTTTCAGGGCTACATAGCAACTATGTGCAGAGCATGGTGGCTGAGCTGATGGCTGTGGATCCTGCAGGCTGAACACTAACCCTGAACATTGGAAGATTGTCTGGAGTCACAGGACGTGCTTGCTGTCTCTGCTGAGATGATCTCAATAGGGACCCAGCTTCCCCCTCCTACTATCTAGAAGCCATCAGACTGCAGACACTCCCCAATGTAAACCCCGAGGAAACTTGGAAAGGAAAAGAATACCTGCTTTCTAGCAGCCATCAAAGTGCAGCCACTCCCCACTGTAAGCCCTAAAAAAGCCTCGAGAAGTAGAAGAATACCTGCTCTCTAGCAGCCATCAGACTGAAGCCACTCCCCAGTGTGAGCCCTGAGGAAACTTGCGAAGGAGAACACCTTCCTTCTAGATGCCAGCAGGCTGCAGTCACATCTCATGGTGAGACCTGAAGAAACTTGAGAAGGAGAATACCTACTCTCTACCAGCCATCAGACTGCAGCCACTCCCCACGGTGATCCCTGAGGAAACTTGGAAAGGAGAAGACAGGATACTGGTCCTGTTGCAGGAAGGGGGACATCTTCCAGGGCCCAAAACTAGGCTCTTGTCTAACACTCAGAAATGAATTGTCCAAGGAGACACATGTGCTGACAAAGCAAGAGATTTTATTGGGAAAGGACACTCAGGTGGAGAGCAGTAGGCTAAGGGAACCCAGGAGAACTGCTCTGCCACGTGGCTTGCAATGTCGGGTTTTATGGTGATGGCATTAGTTTCCAGTTGGTCTTTGGCCAGTCATTCTAATTCAGAGTCTTTCCTGGTGGCATACACATCGCTCAGCCAAGATGCATGCTAGCGAGTGGGATTCTGGGAAGTGGACGGACATGCGGTGTCTCCTTTTGACCTTTCCTGGAATCTTCTGGTTGGTGGTGGCTTATTAGTTCCGCCTTCCTTATCAGGATCTCCTGTCATAAAAAAACTCATGCAAATGGTTACTATGGTGCCTGGCCAGGGTGGGCGGTTTCAATCAGTGTGCTTTCCCTAACAACTCCCCCTTGAGACACTTCATACTCAAGATACTTCTTGGGAATTGGGGCGGAGGTCTCTTTCTTCTGTAACTTCTTCCTGCTGTGCATGGGCATAGGCCTGCCTAGCAGAGCAGAAGTCTCTCTCTACCAGATCTAAGTCAAGGTTTTTTGTTTGTTTGTTTGTTTGTTTGTTTTCGCCTGAAACCAGCATTCACCCTTATAATAACAGCAATTTATTTTGAAAATTTTGGCCCCTCTCAGAGATGAAATAGACAGGAGACAAACAGGAGATCTAACAGGATGGTCATCTCTGGTCCCTGGAAAAAGAAGGCAACATTTGGCATGAGGGTTGCAGGGTCTGTGACCCTTTTTGATTGGTTGATGGTGAGGCAACAAAGCTGTGCTCCAGGAATCTTGAGTTCAGTCTGAAGCTACTATCCTCTACCTGGGTGGGAGCTCAAAGACATTGTTATGCATATTTCTTTGAGTAGGAACCAGGACTTTGTCTGGAAGCTGTGAGTGAAGTCGCTCAGTCCTGTCTGACACTTTGTGACCCCATGGACTGTGCCTATCAGGCTCTTTCATCTTGTAGCCTATAAGGCTCTTCCGTCCATGGGATTTTCCAGGCAAGAGTGCTACAGTGGATTGCCATTTCCTTCTCCAGGGGATCTTCCCGACCCAGGAATCGAACCCGGGTCTCCCACATTGCAGGCAGAAGCTTTACTGTCTGAGCCACCAGATTGCTTCTCCTGTTTCTGTATTCCCTCCTTTCCCTAACCGCAATTGCTTAAATCAACACTTTGGAACTCAGGGAAGGTCAAGGAGGCTGAATGAAGCCTATATCCCCAGTTCAGTTTAGTTCAGTCACTCAGTCATGTCCGACACTTTGCGACCCCATAAATCACAGCACGCCAGGGCTCCCTGTCCAGCACCAACTCCTGGAGTTCACTCAGACTCACGTCCATCGAGTCAGTGATGCCATCCAGCCACCATCTCATCTTCTGTCATCCCCTTCTCCTCCTGCCCCCAATCCTTCCCAGCATCAGAGTCTTTTCCAATGAGTCAACACTTCGCATGAGGTGGCCAAAGTACTGGAGTTTCAGTTTTGGTATCATTCCTTCCAAAGAAATCCCAGGGCTGATCTCCTTCAGAATAGACTGGTTGGATCTCCTTGCAGTCCAAGGGACTCTCAAGAGTCTTCTCCAATCCCACAGTTCAAAAGCATCAATTCTTCGGTGCTCAGCCTTCTTTACAGTCCAACTCTCACATCCATACATGACCACAGGAAAAGCCATAGCCTTGACTAGATGGACTTTAGTTGGCAAAGTAATGTCTCTGCTTTTGAATATGCTATCTAGGTTGATCATAACTTTTCTTCCAAGGAGTAAGCATCTTTTAATTTCATGGCTGCAATCACCATCTGCAGATATTTCAGAGCCCAGAAAAATAAAGTCTGACACTGTTTCCACTGTTTCCCCATCTATTTCCCATGAAATGATGGGACCGGATGCCATGATCTTCGTTTTCTGAATGTTGAGCTTTAAGCCAAATTTTCACGCTCCACTTTCACTTGCATCAAGAGGCTTTTTAGTTCCTCTTCACTTTCTGCCATAATGGTGGTGTCATCTGCATATCTGAGGTTATTGATATTTCTCCCAGCAATCTTGATTCCAGCTTGTGTTTCTTCCAGTCCAGCGTTTCTCATGATGTACTCTGCATATAAGTTAAGCAGGATGACAATATACAGCCTTGACGTGCTCCCTTTCCTATTTGAAACCAGTCTGTTGTTCCATGTGCAGTTATAACTGTTGCTTCCTGACCTGCCTACAAATTTCTCAAGAGGCAGGTCAGGTGGTCTGGTATTCCCATCTCTTTCAGAATTTTCCACAGTTTATTGTGATCCACACAGTCAAAGGCTTTGGCATAGTCAATAAAGCAGAAATAAATCCTTTTCTGGAACACTCTTGCTTTTTCCATTATCCAGAGGATATTGGCAATTTGATCTCTGGTTCCTCTGCCTTGTCTAAAACCAGCTTGAACATCAGGAAGTTCAAGGTTCACGTATTGTTGAGGCCTGGCTTGGAGAATTTTGAGCATTACTTTACTATCATGTGAGATGAGTGCAATTGTGCGGTAGTTTGAGCATTCTTTGACATTGCTTTTCTTTGGGGTTGGAATGAAAACTGACCTTTTCCTGTCCTGTGGCCACTGCTGAGTTTTCCAAATTTGCTGGCATATTGAGTGCAGCACTTTCACAGTATCATCTTTCAGGATTTGAAATAGCTCAACTGGAATTCCATCACCTCCACTAGCTTTGTTTGTAGTGATGCTTTCTAAGGCCCACTTGACTTATTTTCCAGGATGTCTGGCTCTAGATGAGTGATCACACCCTCGTGATTATCCGGGTCATGAAGTTCTTTTTTGTACAGTTTTTCTGTGTATTCTTGCCACCTCTTCTTAATATCTTCTGCTTCTGTTAGGTCCCTACCATTTCTGTCCTTTATTGAGCCCATCTTTGCATGAAATGTTCCCTTGGTATCTCTAATTTTCTTGAAGAGATCTCTAGTCTTTCCCATTCTGTTGTTTTCCTCTATTTCTTTGCATTGATCGCTGAAGAAGGCTTTCTTATCTCTTCTTGCTCTTCTTTGCAACTCTGCATTCAGATGTTTATATCTTTGCTTTTCTCCTTTGCTTTTTGCTTCTCTTCTTTTCACAGCTATTTGTAAAGCCTCCTCAGACAGCCATTGTGCTTTTTTGCATTTCTTTTCCATGGGAATGGTCTTGACCCCTGTCTCCTGTACAATGTCATGAACTTCATTCCATAGATCATCAGACACTCTATCTATCAGATCTAGGCCCTTAAATCTATTTCTCACTTCCACGGTATAATCATAAGGGATTTGATTTTGGTCATACCTGAATAGTCTGGTGGTTTTCCCCACTTTCTTCAATTTGAGTCTGAATTTGGTAATAAGGAGTTCATGATCTGAGCCACAGTCAGCTCCTGGTCTTGTTTTTGTTGACTGTATAGAGCTTCTCCATTTTTGGTGGCAAAGAATATAATCAATCTGATTTCGGTGTTGACCATCTGGTGACGTCCATGTGTAGAGTCTTCTCTTGTGTTGTTGGAAGAGGGTGTTTCCTATGACCAGTGCATTTTCTTGGCAAAACTCTATTAGCCTTTGCCCTGCTTCATTCCACATTCCAAGGCCAAATGTGCCTGTTACTCCAGGTGTTTCTTGACTTCCTACTTTTGCATTCCAGACCCCTATAATGAAAAGGACATCTTTTTTGGGTGTTAGTTCTAAAAGGTCTTGTAGGTCTTCATAAAACCGTTCAACTTCAGCTTCTTCAGGGTTATTGTTTGGGGCATAGACTTGGATTACTGTGATATTGAATGGTTTGCCTTGGAAACGAACAGAGATCATTCTGTTGTTTTTAAGATTGTATCCAAGTACTCCATTTCGGACTCTTTTGTTGACCATGATGGCTACTCCATTTCTTCTGAGGGATTCCTGCCCACAGTAGTAGATATAATGGTCATCTGAGTTAAATTCACCCATTCCAGTCCATTTTAGTTTGCTGATTCCTAGAATGTCAGTGTTCACTCTTGCCATCTCTTGTTTGACCACTTCCAATTTGCCTTGATTCATGGACCTGACACTCCAGGTTCCTATGCAATATTGCTCATTACAGCATCAGATCTTGCTTCTATCACCAGTCACATGCACAGCTGGGTATTGTTTTTACTTTGACTCCATCCCTTCATTCTTTCTGGAGTTATTTCTCCACTGATCTCCAGTAGCGTGTTGGGCACCTAATGACCTGGGGAGTTCCTCTTTCAGTATCCTATCACTTTGCCTTTTCATACTGTTATTGGGGTTCTCAAGCAAGAATACTGAAGTGGTTTGCCATTCCCTTCTCCAGTGGACCACATTTTGTCAGACCTCTCCACCATGATGCACCCGTCCTGGCTTGCCCCGCAGGCATGGCTTAGTTTCATTGAGTTAGACAAGGCTGTGGTCCTAGTGTGCTTAGATTGACTAGTTTTCTGTGAGTATGGTTTCAGTGTGTCTGCCCTCTGCCTATATCCTACAGACAAGAAATGGAGAACACAGAACAAATCTCTACTCCAGAGCCCCAGAGAGTTCTACTTAGTTTTAATTTAGGGAACTAGGCAACTATGACTGTGATAATTTCCTGTCAAAATGGAGCATAGGACTGCCTCAGCTTGGAGTGTAGACACTGAATTGGAAGTATGCCTGAGTTCCAAGTTCTAGATCTGAGTCTTGTAGGATTAAAATCTCAATCCCTTGGTCGGCCATTTTGGTGTGCAGACCCAATTAGAAGTAATTGGAGGAGTGATAACTGGAGTTTAGTAGACAAATAAATCTTATTTCTTTTTAGAAGAATAAGCCTGAAACCCAGTCTGGACCTGGCACTGCGGGAAAACTTATAGCCAGGTAGCCAGTTACCTAGTTGTATAAAAAGTAAGGTTGCAGATACTAGCTTCCAGCAGACATTCTTTTGAGAATGGTGGCATCTAAGCCTGACACAACTCAGAAAACTCAAGTGTTTAGCAATACAATGTCTAATCTGAAATTACACCCATAGTATCACCTAGTTATTTCCCAGGGTGTCTGAACCATAGCTACTCTATTTTTACTTTTAATTGTAAAATTTTCCTTAATAGCCAAAGCAGATGTCACCATTAATGACGTCAGTGTTTTTCTAGGTATGAGAAGATGTAAGAATTGGAACTCATAAAATCTTCTCCTGAAAAGATCTAACTATCTGAAGGCCTGTTCTGCCAGTGTTTCCCAGAGCACAGAGTGCCTCATTACTGATTTTCACCCTGAACTCCTTTCAGGGGCATTGAAAGTCAGCAGTTGCTGTGGCCATGATTTAATCTTTGTAGATGTAGATGGCAAGTGTCAGTCTTCAGTTGGCAGAGCCCCTTTTTGCCGATAAACTTGACCATGATTTTGAGGGGGGCATTTCACGATCATTTTATCCCATGGTGCTGAGAATGCCCATTCTCAGGTTTGGCAAAAGATTTTGTTGATAGGCCACTCAATGTGCTGTTACTGGATTAGGCCATACAACAGTATCCAAAATTCTCTGGACCACCTGTCTTACTAGCCTCTTGGTCCAGGAAAATATTCCCTCTTGTTGCTTCTTCCCATATCTAGAGTTACACTATTACCATCATTGATCTCTATTAGTGGCCTCAGACACACATTTGGCAGTGTAAGAAACAGCAATTTTGTAAAACAGGTGAAATACAAATAACATAGCCAGCAGTATTAGTAAAGTCACATGTAAGACTTAAGAGCTTCCATTAGATGTAGCCCAATATATCTCAGGTCATCTGACTTAGTCTACTCTGTAGAATCTTTATCTTCCAGGGAAATTATATATTGGCACCACCGTCTATAAGGCACATAGCCCAGTTTTCTAGTGTTACTAGACTGACTATCCTTAGTATGATTTAA
Source organism: Ovis canadensis (assembly GCF_042477335.2). Lineage (NCBI taxonomy): Eukaryota > Metazoa > Chordata > Mammalia > Artiodactyla > Bovidae > Ovis > Ovis canadensis. Next base: position 84,418,387 of record NC_091727.1, read on the forward strand.
TTGTTTCCAACACAGAGGAGACTTTAAACCTAAATTACCATAGCGTGGTGTTATCTATATAAATCCATCCAATAATTGTGGGAGAATTTTTTGCTGAAACTTTTCTTGTTGCTCTGATTGAGCTTAAGTAATAGAAAAAGCTCAAATTTATGGCCAGAGTCAGAGCAGGTATTATTAATTAGCCCGGTGAGGGGATCCAATCTAGTAATATCACAGTGACCTGAATATGACTATATATATATATATTTTTTTTTTTTTAAGTAAATTTTCTCAGGGCTAACCAGTTACAGTCTTGTAGTAGAGAAATTTACCAAGGTAACCCAGAACTAGACACAGGTAATTGGCCACAAACCCAACAATTGGATTGATTTTTAAAACTAGCATAGGATCAGGCCTATGATAGAAAAGCATTTGATTTATATGCAAAGGTCTAAGAAGTCAAGAAAACATAAATGACCATACGAATCAGGTCCAGCATCTTGGGCAAGCTGTCTACCTCTGATGTCGTCGTCTTTTCATCCTGGTGTAGTGTAGTTTCTCTGTTTGAGCATCATTTTAAGGTGAGATCAAGTCAGCTGTCTTTCCTATAGACCAATCCAGTGTAAGGGCCTTTGGAAGTGGGACTTAATCTCAGAGTTAATTTCCCTTCAGTTTCATTGTGCATGAGCTAGTTAAGAGTACCTGATAAAAAAGTCCTTCCATCCAGGTTGAAGACAGTCCCTTAAATTATGTCTTTTTCCAGTCCTGGTTGCAAGTCATGAGGCATCTGATCTTCATCCAAAGATAGATTACTGAGACAAGATTCAGAAACAAACTTAGGGTGTTCTTTAAGAATTCAATTAAATTTTACATTAATATCATGTAACAACAAAGAACTATCCAAGAAATGAGTCTTACTACCTCCACTGGTAGACCTCCATTAACAAACTGGGATTTAATATTTATTGAAACATCTTTTTCTCCCTAAAATTTTTAAGTTTTCCATTAGAATACCAGGACATATAAGAATGTTAAGAACTCCATATAATTTCTAGGATATCTGTATTAGTAATGTTACCATACATTAAAACATGAACAGAATTATTACTCATTTGATAATCTTTTTCATGTAATTTAAACAACCAAGTAAATACAGTATTAATATTTCTCTTTTAGATGTTTCAGGGGCCCTCTGAAGCACCCCCAAAGTTAGCTAGAGGTCAAAGGAACTTGAAAAGAATTTGATTTAGGAAGTTTTTTCAAAAAGATCAATAAAATAGTATCACAAAGAATCAAACATGAGTGAAATGACTGAGCACGGGCACGCATGCATGCATATACCTATTCCTTTACAAATTCTTTACCCATTTATGTCATTACAGTATGTTGAGCAAACTTCCTTGTGGTTTTGTAGTAGGTCCTTGTTGGTTATCTATTTTAAAAAGAGTGGTGTGTATATGTTAATCCTCAACTCCTGATTTATCCCTCCTCCCTCCCAACCTCCCATTTGGTAACCATCAGTTTCGCTTCTGTGTAGATGTGTTTTTGATGTGTTCTTTAGGGGAGGCAGCTTTTTCCAGGAGTCATGTATGGATGTGAGAGTTGGAGTATAAAGAAAGCTGAGCACCAATGAATTGATGCTTTTGAACTGTGGTGTTGGAGAAGACTCTTGAGTCCCTTGGACAGCAAGGGGATCCAACCAGTCCATCCTAAAGGAAATCAGTCCTGAATATTCATTGGAAGGACTGATGCTGAAGCTGAAACTCTGATACTTTGGCCACCTGATGGGAAAAACTAACTTATCTGAAATGACCCCAATGCTGGCAAAGATTGAAGGTGGGAGGAAAAGGGGACGACAGAGAATGAGACGGTTGCGTGGCATCACAGACTTTGAGTAAACTCTGGGAGTTGTTGATGGACAGGGAAGCCTGGCATGCTGCAGTCCATGGGGTCGCAGTCAGGCACGACTGACCGATGGAACTAAACTGAGCCCTACTTTTTCTATTTTTCCTTTTGTTGCCTGTGTTTTGGTGTCACATACAGTAAATCATTTCTAAGCTGGATGCTATATAACTTCTCCAGTATGTTTTCTTCTAGTAAATTTATAGTTTCAGATCTTACATTTAAGTCTTTAATCAACTTTGAGTTTAGTTTTGTGTACGGTATAAAGTAAGGGTCCATTTGCATTCTTTTGCATCCAGATGTCTAGTTTGCCCACTGTGATTAATTGAAGAAACGGCAAGGTGACATTTAATCATGATCATCTCAAGGCAGAAGTGCGTGACAAGCCTGTAGGAAAGGTAATGGGGTGAGGGACCTGCCAGGACCATGTAGAGTTTGGAGACTCCCACTTGATTCCTGCTGACATGCGGATGTGGTCCTGTGTAGATGTGTTCTCACTCTTCGAACATAAACCTCTGGCAAACAAGAGAAGCGTCTGGGCCAGCAGTATTGTGCTCTTATCATGAGTCCATGGGCACTCTTTTGGCTTTTGCCTTCAGCGTCATTCAAATGGCTGGCCTTAAGACAAGGACATGATGTTCCTCTTGAGGAACTTCTCAGTTAAATTCCTCACTTAAATTAAAACAAGCTTCTCATTCAAATTCCTTTGACTTCTGATCCACTCTCTAGTTTATGGTTTTTACTACATTTTCAAACAAATTCTTAGACATACTTGGCAGTGAGAGTGGTTCTCTCCCTTACAGTCTTAGATAATTCAACTTCTGATAATACTTTATATCACCACACTGTTGATTTCTAATCCGTTTACCTCTCTGGCATGTGTTTCTGATAAGATACATACTCAAAAAACTATCATAAAAGCTGCATGTAATAAATAGGAAGTGATTAGAAAACATGAAAACATTAATACTCAAGAGAATGATTGAGGACATTTCTTTGGGAGGTGACCATTAGGCTGGCCTCAGATGGTTGCTAGTTTCTGAGTCACAGAAGATAGAATGGATACAGGCAAAGAGGAAAGCAGAAGGGAAATCATTGTGTTAGTCCATAGAGGTTGTTATGGACACAGCTAGAGAGGTCAGTTGGAATCTATTCATAGGGAACCTGTAAACGTGGAAGTCTAAAGAGTTTGTACTACTCTTTGTAAGTGCTAATGAGCAAAAACTGCCACCGCAAAACCCAAAACAGCATTTGCAATAAGACTTGACATGTCTGAATCACAATATACCGTCCTTTTCCAGGAGAGCTACAGGCGACCGATATTGATATTTTGTGTCATCCTACTTGGATATATCCTTTCTCAACTCATGACTTATTATTTATGTTTTTCTCTTTTAACCCTAGGTGTCCTTGGATCCTTTTTAAACTTTATGCATCCTCACCTCTTTCTGGAAAGTGACGGTGTATCAGTGTATTTTTAAATATGTACCAGGGCTACTTTGGGGAGACAAGGCCCTCTAACATCAGCTTTTGGTCCACCTCAGGGCTTCCCTGATAGCTCAGTTGGGAAAGAATCCATTTGCAATTCTGGAGATCCCAGTTCGATTCCTGTGTCGGGAAGTTCCGCTGGAGAAGTGATAGGCTTCCCATTCCCTATTCTTTGGCTTCCCTTGTCGCTCAGCTGGTAAAGAATCCAACTGCAATTTGGGAGACCTGGGTTCGATCTCTGGGATTGGAAGATCCCAAGGAGAAGGGAAAGGCTAACAACTCCAGGATTCTCACCTGGAGAATTCCATGGACTGTATAGTCCATGGGCTTGCCAAGAGTCTGACAGGACTGAGTGACTTTCATTTTCAGTTCTTCAGGCCTAACAATCTGTTACCTTCCCCTATAACAGCAAGCATTTCAGTAAGTCCAACAGCAGGGTGTTAAAGTGTGATAGTGTTAAATGGTGATTATATATGCAGATCTGAAATCACAATACTGACCTATATGTAGATATATGGTCTCTCTATCCATATCATCCTGGTCGCCACTTTAGGTAATTGATTTTCTGCAGGCAAGGCATGAAAGTGCTTCCACTTCCTTTGAAAGCACAGCACACCCAGGGTGTCTTTCATTCTTACTGATTTTAAATCACATTCAGGGACTGACTTTGGATCATCAACTGGGTCTCCCAGCAGTTAAAGTGACAGAAAGTTTTAATTAGGGAGCTGCAGTACAGATAAAAAATACCATATCATTGACTTAAAATCTGAACCCAACTCTTTTGATGCTGATGGTGAAACTCTGTGTTTTGTTTTTTTTTTTTTGTAAAAATGTTTCTGAAGACACACAGGATTCCTCTGGTCAGAGACTCTGCCTTATATATTTCCACATTTGATTGACTACACCTGGAACCTTTTTAAACATTTCAAAATGAAAGTTAAGACCAAATTAAATATTCCATACTCTTACTTTCAAACCATGATAAACTTGTAGAACATGGACTAACGAAAGACTTTATTGCAGAAGAATGTTTTACCATTGTTGTTATTTAGAAATTTTAGGGTATGGTGATAAATAAAAGACCAGCTTTTACTCAGCGTTATATTAATACTTGTATCAAAAGTTTCTGTACAAACTTCCGTGGCTGTCCAGTGGTTAGGACTCCGTTTTCACTAGAAGGGGAATGGGTTCAATCCCTGGTCAGGGAACTATGATCCCACAACCTGCATAGTGCCTCCCCCAATTAAAAAAAAATTATCTGTGTGTGGTGATCCTGTTTGTCATCTGCACTGGGATTGGGCCACACCCACTGCCCTGCCTTTGGGAACACACTTCTCCCACCAATTTCTTAGCATAACAGTGGCCTAATTGAATTTGATTTGTTCCCTCCAAACATCATTTTAGTCCTTGGGAGTGCTAGTTGTGGGTTTTAATTGTATCAGCATTTTGTGCCTCCTGAGCACCTTTAGCTGACAGCATAGGCGAGTGATGCAACAAACCCCATTATGAGGTAGGGGGCCAGGAGGTGATTTCTGCCTCTTCTGGGGCAGAGTTTCACATTCACAGTCAGAGTTTCACATTCACCATCCCCATGTGAAACCCTCTTCCCATCTGGGTTCTGGCAATCTAGACCCTAATGTCATTCCACACCCCAAACAAAGGCAGTAACACCACACCACTACTCCTTGCCCCTGAGATCAATTGTTAAGCAGGGTTATCCATCTTCAGTGCACACTCCTGACTCAAGTCCAGACCTCTACTCTCTGAATAACTGGGGACCTGAGGGTCTGTTCCCCAACCTCTCGGGACCCCATATCCCTCCCTTTTCAGGTGCCCACCTCTTCTCGTCTCCCCCCCCCCCCCATCAGAAAATTCACACACACACAAATATTATCTTTTCACCATTTGATGTTTATTTTAATCGCAGCCATCAGTTTACTATGTTAGTGTGAGAGTCAGTCTTTTCCCGGTTGGCCATTTCTAAGAAAGCAGACCTCTGGAGACACAATTCTAAACTGTCTGACCTTTTCTATTCAGTTACTGGCTGCCCAGGTTGTACTTCTCCAGGGTCTGTCATTCTGGGCCGGCTGAGCTTATCTTCTCTTTTGACTCTGCTTCCTTCTATGACTCTGCCTCATATTTCGGTAACTTTTTTTGCTTTGATTCAGTTTCTTACATGCACAGGAACATAAAAAACACTTTGGCTTTCTTGTTTTCCTCACCTTCTTCAATTGAGTGGCATATGATCGCATATTCTTTTTCAGGGTTCCTTGTAGAGGTCTTCTGAACCTCATGGTCATCTTTCGTGCCTGTAAAGACAAGGGCAGGTTGCTAGTTTTGAGGAAAGAGCATAAAATCTGAATTGGGAAATACTTTCAGTTTTTCACCATTGAGGATAATGTTTGCTGTGGGTTTGTCATATATAGCTTTTATTATGTTGAGGTATGTTCCTTCTATTCCTGCTTTCTGGAGAGATTTTATCATAAATGGATGTTGAATTTTGTCAAAGGCTTTCTCTGCATCTATTGAGATAATCATATAGCTTTTATTTTTCAATTTGTTAATGTGGTGAATTACATTGATTGATTTGTGGATATTGAAGAATCCTTGCATCCCTGGGATAAAGCCCCCTTGGTCACGGTGCATGATCTTTTTAATGTGTTGCTGGATTCTGATTGCTAGAATTTTGTTAAGGATTTTTGCATCTATGTTCATCAGTGATATCGGCCTGTACTTTTCTTTCTTGTGTCATCTTTGTCAGGTTTTGATATTAGGGTGATGGTGGCCTCATAGAATGAGTTTGGAAGTTTACCTTCCTCTGCAATTTTCTGGAAGAGGTTGAGTAAGATAGGTGTTAGCTCTTCTCGAAATTTTTGGTAGATTTCAGCTGTGAAGCCGTCTGGACCTGGGCTTTTGTTTGCTGGAAGATTTCTGATGACCGTTTCAATTTCCGTGCTTGTGATGGGTCTGTTAAGATTGTCTATTTCTTCCTGGTTCAGTTTTGCAAAGTTGTACTTTTCTAAGAATTTGTCCATTTCTTCCACGTTGTCCATTTTATTGGCATACAATTGCTGATAGTAGTCTCTTCTGATCCTTTGTATTTCTGTGTTGTCTGTTGGGATCTCTCCATTTTCATTTCTAATTTTATTGATTTGATTTTTCTCCCTTTGTTTCTTGATGAGTCTGGCTAATGGTCTGTCAATTCTATTTATCCTTTCAAAGAACCAGCTTTTGGCTTTGTTGATTTTTGCTATGGTCTCTTTTGTTTCTTTTGCATTTATTTCTGCCCTAATTTTTAAGATTTCTTTCCTCTACTAACCCTGGGGTTCTCCATTTCTTCCTTTTCTAGTTGCTTTAGGTGTAGAGTTAGGTTATTTATTGGACTTTTTTCTTGTTTCTTGAGGTATGCCTATATTGCTATGAATTTTCCCCTTAGCACTGCTTGTATAGTGTCCCACAGGTTTTGGGTTGTTGTGTTTTCATTTTCATTCGTTTCTATGCATATTTTGATTTCTTTTTCTATTTCTTTGTGATTTGTTGGTTATTCAGAAGCGTGTTGTTCAGCCTCCATCTGTTGGGATTTTTTCATAGTTTTTCTCGTGTAATTGACATCTAATCTTAATGCATTATGGTCAGAAAAGATGCTTGGAATTATTTCAAGTTTTTTGAATTTACCAAGGCTAGATTTATGGCCCAGGATGTGATCTATACTGGAGAACATTCTGTGAGCACTTGAGAAAAAGGTGAAATTCATTTTTTGGGAGTGAAATGTCCTATAGATATCAATTAGGTCTAACTGGTCTATTGTATTATTTAAAGTTTGTGTTTCTTTGTTAATTTTCTGTTTAGTTGATCTGTCCATAGATGTGAGTGGGGTATTAAAGTCTCCCACTATTATTGTGTTATTGTTAATTTCCCTTTTCATACTTGTTAGCATTTGTCTTACATATTGTGGTGCTCCTATGTTGGGTGCATATATATTTATAATTGTTATATCTTCTTCTTGGATTGTTCCTTTGATCATTATGTAGTGGCCTTCTTTGTCTCTTTTCACAGCCTTTGTTTTAAAGTCTATTTTATCGGATATGAGTATTGCCACTCCTGCTTTCTTTTGGTCTCTATTTGCGTGGTATATCTTTTTCCAGCCCTTCACTTTCAGTCTGTATGTGTCCCTTGTTTTGAGGTGGGTCTCTTGTAAGCAGCATATAGAGGGGTCTTGTTTTTGTATCCATTCAGCCAGTCTTTGCCTTTTGGTTGGGGCATTCAACCCATTTATATTTATGGTAATTATTGATAAGCGTGATCCCATTGCCATTTACTTTGTTGTTTTGTGTTTGGTTTTATACACCCTTTTTGGGTTTCCTGTCTAGAGAGTATCATTTAGCATTTGTTGGGGACCTGGTTTGGTGGTGCTGAATTCTCTCAGCTTTTGGTTGTCTGAAAAGCTTTTGATTTCTCCTTCATATTTGAATGAGATCCTTGCTGGGTACAATAATCTTGGCTGTAGGTTATTTTCTTCCATCACTTTAAGTATGTCTTGCCATTCCCTCCTGGCCTGAAGCGTTTCTATTGAAAGATCAGCTGTTATCCTTATGGGAATCCCCTTGTGTGTTATTTGTTGTTTTTCCCTTGCTGCTTTTATTTTTATTTTTTTTTAATTTTTAGTTTTTTATTTTTTAAATTTTAAAATCTTTAATTCTTACATGCATTCCCAAACATGAACCCCCCTCCCACCTCCCTCCCCAGAACATCTTTCTGGGTCATCCCCATGCACCAGCCCCAAGCATGCTGCATCCTGCATCAGACATAGACTGGCGATTCAATTCACATGATAGTATACATGTTAGAATGTCATTCTCCCAAATCATCCCACCCTCTCCCTCTCCCTCTGAGTCCAAAAGTCCGTTATACACATCTGTGTCTCTTTCCCTGTCTTGCATACAGGGTCGTCATTGCCATCTTCCTAAATTCCATATATATGTGTTAGTATACTGTATTGGTGTTTTTCTTTCTGGCTTACTTCACTCTGTATAATCGGCTCCAGTTTCATCCATCTCATCAGAACTGATTCAAATGAATTCTTTTTAACGGCTGAGTAATACTCCATTGTGTATATGTACCACAGCTTTCTTATCCATTCATCTGCTGATGGACATCTAGGTTGTTTCCATGTCCTGGCTATTATAAACAGTGCTGCAATGAACATTGGGGTACATGTGTCTCTTTCAATTCTGGTTTCCTCGGTGTGTATGCCCAGAAGTGGGATTGCTGCCCCTTGCTGCTTTTAATATTTGTTCTTTGTGTTTGATCTTTGTTAATTTGATTAATATTTGTCTTGGGGTGTTTCGCCTTGGGTTTATCCTGTTTGGAACTCTCTGGATTTCTTGGACTTGGGTGATTATTTCCTTCCCCATTTTAGGGAAGTTTTCAACTATTATCTCCTCAAGTATTTTCTCATGGTCTTTCTTTTTGTCTTCTTCTTCTGGGACTCCTATAATTCGAATGTTGGAGCATTTCATATTGTCCTGGAGGTCTCTGAGATTGTCCTCATTTCTTTTAATTCATTTTTCTTTTTTTCCTCTCTGATTCATTTATTTCTACCATTCTATCTTCTAATTCACTAATCCTATCTTCTGCCTCCGATATTCTACTATTTGTTGCCTCCAGAGTGTTTCTGATCTCATTTATTGCATTATTCATTGTATATTGACTCTTTTTTATTTCTTCTAGGTCCTTGTTAAACCTTTCTTGCATCTTCTCAATCTTTGTCTCCAGGCTATTTATCTGTGATTTCATTTTGACTTCAAGATTTTGGATCATTTTCACTATCAATATTCAGAATTCTTTCTCAGGTAGATTCCCTATCTCTTCCTCTTTTGTTAGGTTTGGTGGGCATTTCTCCTGTTCCTTTACCTGCTAGATATTCCTCTGTCTCTTCATCTTGGTTATATTGCTGCGTTTGGGGTGGCCTTTCTGTATCCTGGGAATTTGTGGAGTTCTGTTTATTATGGAGTTTTCTCGCTGTGGGTGGGGTTGTATCAGTGGCTTGTCAAGGTTTCTTGGTTAGGGAAGCTTGTGTCTGAGTTCTGGTGGGTAGAGCTGGATTTCTTCTCTCTGGAGTGCAATGAAGTGACCAGTAATGAGTTATGAGACATCTGTGGTTTTGGAGTAACTTGACCTGCCTGTATATTGAAGCTCAGGGGTGTGTACCTGTGTTGCTGGAGAATTTGTGTGGTAAGTCTTGCTCTGGAACTTGTTGGCCCTTGGGTGGTGCTTGGATTCAGTGTAGGTATGGAGGCATTTGATGAACTCCTATTGATTAATGTTCCCTAGATTCAGGAGTTCTCTGATGTTCTCAGGAGTTGGACTTAAGCCTCCTGCTTCTGGTTTTCAGTTTTATTTTTACAGTAGCCTCAAGACTTCTCCATCTATACAGCACCGATGATAAAACATCTAGGTTAAAGATGAAAAGTTTCTCCACATTGAGGGACACCCAGAGAGGTTCACTGTTTTTGAAGACAATTATCTGCTCTTCTGGGTGCCTGATGTCCTCTGACAGCATTCAGAAGTTGTTTTGTAGAATTTACTCAGCGTTGAAATGTTCTTCTGATGAATTTGTGGGGGAGAAAGTGGTCTCCCCGTCCTATTCCTCCGCCATCTTAGGACCGCCCCCCTTAGTGTGGGTTTTGGTTCATCTTGTTTGGTACACTGTGTGCTTTGTGTTCATAGGTGTGTTTCCTTCTTGTTGTTTGGGAAGTATTCAGCCGTAATTTCATCAAATACATTTTACCATCTTCTCTTTCTTATGTCCTTCTGAGATGCGTATAATATGAATACTGATATGCTTACTATTATCCATAAGTCTCTTACATTATTCTCATTGTTTTATTTTTGGTTTTTCTTTTAGCTATTCCAACTGGTGATTTCCATTATTATGAATTCTTGTGAATTATCCTGTCTGATGTTTATTTTCGTGTGTTCTTCATATCAGTTGCTGTATTCTTCAGCTCGGTCTGGTTCTTTTTTCCTATTTTCTAGTTCCTTGGTAGAATGTTTGTGGTGCTTCTCTATTTTTTCTAGTTCAGTTAGCATTATTATTACTAATTCTTCTGAATCTTTACCTAGTAAATTATTTATGTTTTTTCTTTCCTTTGTTCAGTGGTTTGCACTCAATCTTTCAATGGAGATCAGCTTACTGTCTTCCCATTTTTCTCAGTTCAGTTCAGCTGCTCAGTCATGTCCAATGCTTTGCAACCCCATGACTGCAGCATGCCAGGCCTCCATGTCCATCACCAACTCCCAGAGTTTATTCAGACTCATGTACTTTGAGTCTGGGATGACATCCAACCATCCCATCCTCTGTTGCCCCATTCTCCTCCTGCCTTCAGTCTTTCCCAGCATCAGGGTGTTTTCACATGAGTCAGTTCTTCGCATCAGGTGGCCAAAGTATTAGTTTCAACTTCAGCATCAGTCCTTCCAATTTTTCTCTGCCTCTGTGAATTTAAGTGCATCAGTTATCTATTATGGTCTTGAAGGGGTGTCCTTGTGGGGTAGCATGACTGTACAGTCTGTGTGGTACCCAGAGATGGGGCTGGATTTGATGGACCACAAGTCACATCTTTCCTCAGGGTGTGCCATCACCTGTCACCGTGGGAGAGGATTGGTGGTAGGAGGACTGAAGCTGGATGTGAGGCACAGACTTCCTCTATTCTCAATGGCCTTCTCAAACCTATTGGGAGCAGGGTGGGGACTCAAGTTTTCAGAGCAGAGGTCCTGATTGTCAGGCCAGATCTGGCTGTGTTCCTTCTAAGTGTGTGCCCTCCCCTCTCCCAGCACTGCAACTCTTATCACAGAGGGACAAGAGGGGCCTGTGAACATTAGGAAAAAAGGAGCTAGTCTACAGGCTCACTGCTGACAGAGATCCACGCTACCTCCAATGTACCACCTGTGCCAGCACCAGAAGTAGCTTCTCCCACCCTGCTTAAACATAGCTTCTGGTCTGAGACCCCTTGGTCCCTCACAGCTGATCAGTTCCCCCAGCCTCTGCCACCCCTGCCCTGTTGAAGAGGGTTTCTATTGGGCAGGTGAGGCCCTCATGGGCTCTGGGCACATACTGGGTCATCTGCTGTGGCAGTCTGGCCTCCATCGGAGATCAGAACTTCTCCCAATGGGCTGCCTGTGTAAGTGCCCTCCATGAGCATGATGGCCCCAGCTGTCCCACCCAGATGCCGCCCTGGGCCAGATGCACCTCTGCTTCCCACATCCCAGCTCTTTGCCTCATCATGGCAGCCCCTGCTGCAGTGAAGAGCAACCACACGAGGTAAGCAGGGCGTGTGTAGGGCAGGCTGGGTAGTTGTGGGGAAAACAGGCAGCCACAAGTGCGGTCTCAATGTATTCTCTTTACCCCTGCCTTGAGAGCAAGACCCTGAGCATGTGTTCCTCGAGGGGGGAGTCCAGGCTTCCCACAGCCCTCCTATTAGTCCACATAACCCTACAACCAGGTAAGGGTTCTTGTCTTCCCTCTGTCGGACCCAAGGACTGGCGTGTCCAATATATGGCTCAAACTACTCACACCTAGGGCAGATCTCCCCCCGTGTGATCTCCCTTATATTCTGAGTCTTTTTCCCAGTGACACAGGTCAGGACTTGAATGCTCCTCTTCCCTTCCTACCCTATTCCCTGTGGTCTTTCTTAGAGCCTTGGTTCAGGAATCTTTCTGCAATTTTCCAGTTAGTTTTTTTGATAATTGTTCCACATGTTGATGTGTGTTTTTTTAATTGATTTATCTTTTGTTTGAGGGATAATTGCATTATAAGATTTTGTTGTTTTATGTCAAGCATCAACATGAATCAGCCATAGGTATACATATGTCCCCTCCCTCTTGAACCTCCCTCCCATGTCCCTCCAGCTCTCACCCCTCTATTTTGATACAGAGCCCCTATTTGAGTTCCCTGAGACAGATAGCAAATTCCCATTGGCTATGTATTTTATACACCATAATGTAAGTTTCCATGTTACTCTCCATACATCTCACCCTCTCCTTCCTTCTCCCTGTGTCCATAAGTCTGTTCTCTATGTCTGTTTCTCTATTGCTGGCTTAGAAATAAATTCATCAGTATCATTTTTATACATTCCATATATATGCATTAGTTAATAATATTTATTTTTCTCTTTCTGACTTACTTCACACTGTATAATAGATTCTAGGTTCATCCACCTCATCACAACTGACTCAAACCTGTTCCTTTTTATGTCTGAATAATATTCCTTTTTGTTTATGCACCACTTCTTTATCCATTCATCTGTTGATGGACATATAGATAAGTTCCATGTTCTAGCTATTGTAAATAATGCTGCAATGAACATTGGGATACATGTGTATTTTTCAATTTCAGTTTCCTCAGGATATATGCTTAATAGTGGGATTGCTGGGTCATATGATGGTTTTGTTTCTAGTTTTTTAAGGAATCTCTATAATACCATCTTCCATAGTGGCTGTATCAATTCACATCCCCACCAACAGTGCAAGAGGATTCCCTTTTATCCACACTCTCTCCAACATTTATTGTTTGTAGACTTTTTGATGATGACCATTCTGGCTGGTGTGAGTTGATATCACATTGTAGTTTTGATTTGCATTTCTCTAATAATGAGTGATGTTGAGCATTTTTTCACGTGTTTGTTAGCTGTCTGTATGTCTTCTTTGGAGAAATGTCTCTTTAGGTCTTTTGCCCACTTTTGGTTGGGTTGTTTGCTTTTCTGGAATTGAGTTTTATGAGCTGCTTGTATATTTTGGAAATTAATCCTTTGTCTGTTTTTTGGATTTTCTATTATTTTCTCCTATCCTGAAGATTTTCTTTTCACCTTGTTTATACTTTCCTTTGCTGTGTAAAACTTTTAAGTTTAATCAGGTCCCACTTGTTTACTTTTGTTTTTATTTCTCTTACTCTAGGAGGTGGGTCATAAAGGATGTTGCTTTGATTTATGTCATCGAGTGTTCTGCCTATGTTTTCTTCTAAGAGTTTTATAGTTTCTGGTCTTACATTTAGGTCTTTAATCCATTTTGTGATTATCTTTGTGTATGGTGTTAGAAAGTGTTTTTAATTTCATTCTTTTATATGTAGCTGTCCAGTTTTCCCAGCACCACTTATGGAAGAGGCTGTCTTTGCCCTATTGTATATTCTTGCCTCCTTTGCAAAAATAAAAAATAAAATAAAAATAAAATAAAACAAAATACCTATAGGTGTGTGGCTTTATTTCTGATCTTTCTATTTTGTTCCATCGGTCTGTATTTCTGGCTTTGTGCCAGTACCATACTGTCTTGATGACTGTAGTTTTGTAGTATAATCTGAAGTCAGGAAGGTTGATTCTTTCAGCTCCATTCTTTCTCAAGACTGCTTTGGTTATTCAGGGTCTTTAGTGTCTCCATATGAATTGTGAAGTGTTTTGTTCTAGTTCTGTGGAAAATGTCATTGGTAATTTGAAAGGGATTGCATTAAATCTATAGATTGTGTGTGGTAGTATAGCCATTTTCACAATATCAATTCTTCCTACCCAGGAACATGGACTATCTCTCCATCTGTTTATGTTGTCTTTCATTTCTTTCATCAGTATCTTACAGTTTTCTGTATGCAGTTCTTTTGTCTCAGGTATGTTTTTTCCTAGATATTTTAGTCTTTTTATTGCAGTGGTAATGCAATTGATTCCTTAATTTCTCTTTATGAATTTTCATTGGTACTCTATAGGAATGCAAGTGATTTTTGTGTTGATTTTGCATCCTGTGACTTTGCTAAATTCACTGATTAACTCTAGTAATTTTCTGATAGTATTTTTAGGGTTTTCTATGTATAGTATCATGTCATCTGTAAACAGTGAAAGCTTTACTTCTTCTTTTCCCATCTGGATTCCTTTTATTCCTTTTTCTTCTATGATTGCTATAGCTAGGACTTTTAAAATTTGTTGCATAATAGTGGTGACAGTGGACACCCATGTCTCATTCCTGATCTTAGGCGGAATGCTTTCAGTTTTTCACCATCAAGAATAATCTTTGCTATAAGCTTATCATATATGGCCTTTTCTAGGATTCTTCTGCACCCAGTTTTTGAAGAGTTTTAATCGTAAATGGGTGCTGAATTTTGTCAAAGGCTTTTTCTGCATCTATTGAGAGGATCATATGATTTTTATCTTTCACTTTGTAAATGTGATGTATCACATTAATTGATTTCTGTATATTGAAGAATCCTTGCATCCCAGGAATAAACCCAAATTGATCATGATGTATGAGCTTTTTGATGTGTTGCTGAATTCTACTTGCTAACATTTTATTGAGAATTTTTGCATCTATGTTCATCAGTGATATTGGCCTGTAGTTTTCTGCTTTTGTGTTGTCTTTGTCGGGTTTTGGTATCAGGGTGCTGGTGGCCTCATAGAATGAGTTTGGAAGTGTTCCTTCTTCTGCAATATTTTGGAAGTGTTTTAGAAGGATAGGATTAGCTCATGTCTAAATGTTTGATAGAATTCACCTGTGAAGCCATCTGGTCCTAGGCTCTTGTTTTTGGGGGGACTTTTTTAAAATCACAATTTCAACTTAAGTGCTTGTAACTGGGTTGTTCATAATTTCTATTTCTTCCTCGTTCAGTCTCTGATGATTGAACTTTTCTCAGAATCTGTCCATTTCTTCCAGGTTATTCATTTTATTGCCATATAGTTACTCATAAAAGTATCTTATAATCCTTTGTATTTCTGCAATGTCTGTTGTAATCTTCCTTTTACATTTATATTTTTTGATTTAATTTTAATCTCTTTTTTCTTGATGAGTATGGCTAAAGGTTTGTGAATTTTATCTTCTCAAATAAAAAGCTTTTAGTTTTATTAATCTTTGCTATTGTTTCTTTCATTTCTTTTTTATTTATTTCTCCTCTTATAATTATGGTTTCTTTCCTTATGCCAACAGAGGAGCCTGGTAGGCTACAGTCCATGGGGTCGCAAAGAGTCGGACACGACTGTGTGACTTCACTCACTCACTCCTTATGCCAATTTTGGGGATCTTTTGTTCTTCTTTTTCCAGTCATTTTAGGTATGCTGCTGCTGCTGCTAAGTTGCTTCAGTTGTGTCTGACTCTGTGCGACCCCATAGATGGCAGCCCACCAGGCTCCCCCATCCCTGGGATTCTCCAGGCAAGAACACTGCAGTGGGTTGCCATTTCCTTCTCCAATGCATGAAAGTGAAAAGTGAAAGTGAAGTCGCTCAGTCGTGCCCGACTCTTAGCGACCCCATGGACTGCAGCCCACCAGGCTCCTCCGTCCATGGGATTTTCCAGGCAAGAGTATTGCATTTTAGTTATAAAGGTTAGCTATCTATTTGATGTTTTTCTTGTTTCTTGAGGTAGGATCACATTGCTATAAACTTCCCTCTTAGAACTGCTTTTGCTGCATCCCACAGGTTTTGAGTTGTGGTGCTTTCATTGTCATTTGTTTCACGGAATTTTTTGATTTATCTTTTGATTTCTTCAGTAACCTGTTCATTATTTAGAAACATATTGCTTAATCTCCATGTTTTTGTGCGTGTGTTTTTTACAGTTTTTTTTTTTTTTCTTGTAATTGATGTCTAGTCACATAGTGTTGTGGTCAGAAAAGATGCTTGACGTGATTTCCATTTTCTTAAATTTACTGAGGTTTGATTTGCGACCCAAGATGTGATCTATCCTGCAGAATATTCCATGTGCACTTGAGAATAAGGTGTATCCTACTGCATTTGGATGGAACATCCTGAAGATATCAATGAGATCCGTCTCGTCTAATGTATCATTTAAGACTTGTGTTTCCTTATGAATTTTCTTTTGATGATCGGCTCATTGGTGTGAGTGGGGTGTTACTGTCAATTTCTCCTTTTATGTCTGTTAGTCTTTTCTTATGTATTGAGGTGCTCCTATGTTTGATGCATAGATATTTACAATTGTTATGTCTTCCTCTTGGATTGATCCCTTGATCATTATGTAGTGTCCTTCCTTATCTCTTGGAATCTTCTTTATTTTAAGGTCTATTTTTTTCTGATATGAGGATGGCTACTCCAGGTTTCTTTTGCTTCCCCTTTTCATAGAATATATTTTTCCATCCTCTCACTTTTAGTCTATAGTATCTTTAGATCTGAAATGGGCTTCTTGTAGACAACATATATATATGTGTTTTGTTTTGTTTATTTGTTTGTTTGTTTTTTGGTATCTTTTCAGCCAGTCTGTGTCTTTTGGTTGGAACATTTAATACATTTTTCTTTAAAGTAATTATTGATATATATGTTCCTATTGCCATTTTATTAATTGTTTAGGGTTTGTTTTTGTAGATACTTTTATTCTCTTGTGTTTTCTGACTATATAAGTCCCTTTAACATTTGTTGTAAGCTGGTTTGGTGTTACTGAGTTCTCTTAACTTTTGCTTGTCTGTAAAGCTTTTTATTTCACCACTAATTTTGAATGAGATCCTTGTGGGGTAGAGTAATCTTGGTTGTAGACTTTTCCCTTTCAGGACTTCAAATATATCCTGACATTCCTTTCTGGCCTGCAGAGTTTCTGCTGAAAGATCAGCTTCTAAACATATGGGGTTCCCCTTGTATGTTACTTGTTGTTTTCCCCTTGCTGCTTTTAATATTCTTTCTTTGTGTTTAGTCTTTGTTAGTTTGATTAGTATGAGTCTTGACATGTTTCTCCTTAGGTTTATCCTGTATGGGACTCTTTGCACCTTTTGAATTTGATTGACTATTTCCTTTTCCATGTTGGGGAAATTTTCAACTATAATTTCTTCAAAAATTTTCTCATACCCTTTATCTTTCTCTTCTTCTTCTGGAAACCCTATAATTTGAATGTTGGTGCATTTAATATTGTTGCAGAGGTCTCTGAGACTATCCTCAGTTCTTTTCATTCTTTTTACTTTATTCTGCTTGTTGGCAGTTATTTTCACCATTTTATTTTCCAGCTCAATGATCCATTCTTCTGGTTGAGATATTCTTCCATTGGTTCCTTCTAGAGTATTTTTTAATTTCAGTAATTGTGTTGTTTGTATGATTCTTTCATTCTTCTAGGTCTTGGTTAATTGATTCTTCCATTTTCTCCATTTTATTTTCAAGGTTTGGATCATCTTCACTATCATTATTCTGAAGTCTTTTTCTGGTAGTTTGCCTATTTCCTCTTCACTTATTTGGGCTTGAGCATTTCTAGTTTGTTCTTTCATTTGTGCAGCATTTCTCTGCCTTTTCATTATTTTTTTTTTAAATTATTGTGTTTGAGGTCTCCTTTCCCCAGCTTTTAAGGCTGAATTCTTTCTCTCTTTTGGTTTCTGCTGTCACAAGTTTGGTCAAGTGGTTTGTGTAAGCTTCATGTAAGATGTGACTTGTGCTTGTGTTCAGGTGGGAGGAGGTTAGCTTTTTTTTTTTTTTCTCCCCCTTTTATGGGCAGGGCTGATTGAGGTGGTAATCCTATCTGCTGATGATGATTGGGTTTGTATTTTTGTCCTGTTTGTTCTTTGGATGAGGCATCCTGCACAGTGTGCTACTGGTAGTTGGATGATGCTGGGTCTTGTATACAAGTGGTTGCTTTTGTGGGAATTCTCACTATTTGATACTCCTTAGGGTTAGGAATTCTCTGATAGTCTAGGGTCTTGGAGTCAGTGCTCCCACTCCACAGCCTCAGGGCTTGATCTCTGTCCTGGAAGGAAATTCCACAGGTGGTTTGTTCTGGCATTAAATGGGATTAAACAAATACCGAAAAATGAGAAACCAAAGACAAACCCCAGACAAATGGCAATTACAAAATCAGGCAAATGATAATTGAAATAATGGAATATATGCACATACATATACACTCATTAGCAAAATCAAAACAGTCTAATGAAAATAAAGTACAATAGTTTGACCTGGCGAACAAAGGAAACCAAAATGGCATCCACCAGTTAAGAACAAAACTAACTAAAGCACAAACTGGAAAACAAAACTAAAATAAGGTGACAACTGGGGGGGAAAGCAATGAAAACAAAACTAACAAATATCGTGAGACAAAGAAAGGAAAGGAAGAAAAGAAAGAATAGAGCCAGCCAGGCTGAAAGGGCTCGGAAGCTAGCTGGCCTTGTTGGCCCTTAAATCGCACACCGGATGCCCTGGCCCCAGCTACCCTCGCCGAGAGGCGCAAAGAAGGATGCTCCTGGCTCTCGTCGGCCTCCCAGGTTTGCTTTCCTTCTTTTCCCGAAGGTGGGCCTGTAGGTTCACCGTCCGAAGCCTGCGGCCGCAGGGAAAACCAAACCCCGAGTGTCCGGAGAGTAACCGGAAGTGCCCTCCCAGGCAGAGGGGTGGTGCTGGCTGCAGCCGGGGAGAGGGAAGAATTGAGTATCGTTAGTAACTATGGACTGGAGACCTTTTGGAGCCAAAACTAAGACAGTCTTGAGTCTTTCTTGTTATGGGTTGTAAATACCACATAAAGAATGAGTGCATGTGATGCTGGAAACTTGTAAAGAGAAACTGCTCATGACTGAAAGGCCTAAGACAGATGTATCTTTCAAGTTCTTATCGAGAAAATGACTATGAAGAAAATGATGGGTCAGGAAGACCAGTGGAAAACTCCCTAGGAGAGAGCCATAGAAAATGTACACTTCAGAAGAGAGATATAATCAGAGAACTCAAAAAAGGAAAATATATCATGTATGCTCTCAGAAGGGTAAAAAGATTTTTATTCATGTGCATGAGATTACTCAAATAGATGATCAGATATACCAGTGCCTTGAATGTGAACAAAACTTTTGTGAAAACTTAGCTCTTATTATGTGTGAGAGAACCCATACTGGGGAGAAACCTTATAGATGTGATATGTGTGAGAAAACCTTCATCCAAAGCTCAGATCTTATTTCACATCAGAGGATCCACAGTTATGAGAAACCTTATAAATGTAGCAAATGTGAGAAGAGCTTTCGGCACCACTTAGCCCTTTCAGGACACCAGAGAATGCATGCAGGTAAAAAATTCTATACATGTGATATCTGTGGCAAGAATTTTGGTCAGAGCTCTGATCTGCTTGTCCACCAGCGAAGCCATACAGGCGAGAAACCGTATCTGTGTAGTGAATGTGATAAATGCTTCAGCCAAAGTACAAACCTCATAAGGCACAGAAGAACTCACACAGGTGAGAAACCGTTTAAGTGTCTGGAGTGTGAAAAAGCTTTTAGTGGGAAATCCGATCTTATTAGCCACCAGAGAACTCACACTGGTGAAAGACCCTACAAATGTAATAAGTGTGAGAAAAGTTACCGACACCGGTCAGCCTTCATTGTTCATAAAAGAGTACATACTGGGGAGAAGCCCTATAAGTGTGGTGCCTGTGAGAAATGCTTTGGCCAGAAATCCGACCTTATTGTACACCAGAGAGTCCACACAGGTGAGAAGCCGTATAAATGCTTGGAATGTATGAGAAGTTTTACCCGAAGTGCCAACCTCATCAGGCACCAGGCAACTCACACTCACACTTTTAAATGCCTTGAATATGAGAAGAGCTTCACCTGTAGTTCAGACCTTATTGTGCATCAAAGAATTCACATGGAAGAGAAACCACATCAGTGGTCTGCGTGTGAGAGTGGCTTCCTCTTAGGCATGGACTTCGTTGCCCAACAGAAAATGAGAACTCAGACAGAGGAGCTGCATTATAAATACAGTGTCTGTGATAAAAGCTTTCATCAGAGGTCAGCCCTTCTTCAACATCAGACAATCCACATCGGTGAAAAACCATATATCTGTAATGTGGCTGAGAAAGGTCTTGAGCTCAGCCCTCCCCATGTATCAGAAGCCTCACAGATGTCTTGACCAGACAAGAAGTTGTTATACCTTAAAAAAAAAAAAAAAGGATGTATTTACAATGTAAGAGAACTCACTTAAGATGGAGAACTCAAAGCAAATCTCAGACTTTCCTCAGAGCCCAGACTTTACTGGGGACCAGAAAATCTGTAGTTGTAGGAACTTGAGAAATGGTTTGACCAGAGAGCTGTCTTTACAGAACCATATCAATCACTCCAGTGAGAAACCTTACAGATGCCCTGAGTTTTTGGAAAACCTCAGTCCAAGCTCATGTCTGATCATCCACAAGAGGATTTATATAGGTGGGAAACTTATAAGTTCGGTGAATGTGAGAAAGCTCTCCAGCAGTGCTCACCTCTCCTCATTCCAAGATAATTCAGATCAGAGGATGATATTTTTTTAATGCCCTGTGAAACAGTGCTTCAGACAGTATGCACGCCTCATTGGATGTCAGAAAGCCCCATTGGAAAGAAACCCCAACAGTTGTGAAAAAAGCCTCTTAACGTAATTGTGACTTTATTACCTATCATAAGAGAAGCCATACAGGTGAAAATTTGTATATTTGCCTTGAATGTGGCAAAAGCATTAAGTGGAGAGCCTTCTTGGGTTTGCAAACCCCTCCCCCCCAAAAAAATCTGATGAAGGACCTTATGAGTTCCCTGAATGAGAAAAACTTCTGTCAATGATCAGTTCTTGTACACCAGGGAACTTGTATAAGTGAAAGACCCTATAAATAACCCTAAGTCTGGGGGAAAAAAAATCCTTGCAGGAAATCTCTACCTTATTGGGCCCCAAAGAAACTACTCTGGAGAGCATTTTGTAGACCTCTATAGAGGTCTCACTGTGGACTGTGTACATTTAATAGGTATGAGAACTGTTCTCATAGTTAGTTGACCCCTGTAGTAGAGATGAATTTTAATGGAGTCGACATGCAAACCATTTTTTTAGATACCCAGAAACTTGTTCTGGGAAGAGCTAGGGCAGGTCAGAGTAAGTCTGATGGGTAACTCAGGTAAAGATGCTTTTCTTTTATCTGAACCACTGAATGATTGCTTTACTTTCAGTTTTTAAAATTTGGAACTCCAATAAAAGAAAGGACTGTAATTGAAAAAAAAAAAGAAAGAATAGGAATATAAAGGTCAATAGTGGTAGATAAAGATTTATATATATTAAAGATTAAGTACAAGGGGGAAAGCAAGAGGAGGAAAAGCAAACAAAGAAATCAGCTTAGAAAAACTAATAAGAAATTTTAAAATGTAAAATATAAAGTTTAAAAAAGAGAAAAAAAAAAAAAGGAAAACTCTACAGAACTGCAAAAAGCCAAAGTAGAAGCAGAAGTTTACAACATAAATAATGTGATTCGGAAAAACAAAAACAAAACAAAACAAAAAAAAAAACACTCAAAAACTTAAATAGTTTTCAGAGTGCTAATAAAATCGATAACTACAACAGAGTGTGGGAGGGAGAAATAAAGAATGAATAGAAAAAAAAAAGATCCAAAGGAAACTACAGAACAAGTCAAAATGTATGAATAATACATGTTTTACTTGAGTCTCTGCTGTCAGTGTCCTTTCCCTCACTGGGAGTCACAGTCCACCTTAATTCCCTAGGATGCCCTCCAACATTGCACTGGACTCTGGCTCTGCTGTGGGGGCAGCTCACACTCTAATCTGGTCCTACTCCTGTGTGTTCTTGCCTCCAATGTCCACAGCTGTCAGAACTAGTCCGTTTGCTTTTGTAGGAGCTCTCAGGGTCCTTTTATATATTCCATAGACACAGAGTCTGTCTGGTTGATCTTGTGGATTTAATCTGCAGCTTGTACAGCTGGGTGGGAAGGTTTTGGGTCCTCTTCCTTAGCCACACTGCCCCTGGGTTGCAATTGTGGTTTTATCACCACCTCTGCATGTGGGTTGTCCACTGGGATTTGCTCCTGAGACTGCCCTGGAGGATTTGAGTCTGCCCCAGTGAGGGCCAGGTTTGGAGGTCTGGCAGCTTCTTGGGTCACAGGGGTTCTGGCACCACCAGGTACTCAGGGGAGGTGGCAGCTAGGGCAGCAGGAAATATAGTGCTCTAGAACCAGTATTGGCCAATACACTCCAGTATTCTTGCCTGGAGAAGCCCCCTGACAGATAAACCTGGCAGGCCACAGTCCACAGGGTCTCAAAGAGTTGACCATGACAGAAGTGACCCTGGGTGCATAAACACAAGACATTTTTTTTTTGCCAGTGGAAGCTCTGCCCAAGTGTGGGTTGAGCATGAAGGTGTCACAGCTACTTGAGTTGTGGGGAACCTTGTGGCACCAAGTGTGCAGGGACACAGACTGCCTCAGCCACAGGAATTATGGTCCTATCAGAGTCTTTTTGAGCCTCTGGCAGCTGGCGATCAGCAGGCCTCTTTGGCTAGTCTTACTCCATAGCTCCGCCCATTCAGGCACTTAGAGGGCTCCCCTGCCTGGGGTCCTTCTCTGTTGTTTGGCATGTCAGGCACTTAAAGTGACCCCCCCTTGCTGAGATACTACTCTGTTGTTCTGCACCTCAGACACTTAAAAGGACATCCTGGGTGGTGTCCTAGTCTGTCTCAGGCACTTGATGGGGCAGCCTCCCTATTGTCCAGCTGCCTGCGTTGGCATGTGGGGAGAGAGAAGCTCTGGTGTTGGCTCCATCCCCTCTGCAAGACTCAGCAGTATCACCATGTTTCCCTGGCTCACTGGCTTTCCTACACAGGCATTTCCCACCAGGGTCTCCTCCCTTACATCCCCTCGGTCCATCTCCCAGCATTCAACAGAAGCTCTGGCCCTGGGATTACTCCACAAATCCTATGCTCCAGCTCCTGGCTGTTGTGCCTTCTAGGGGACCTGTGTCCTTGTCTGGGGTATGTATGGCTGCGGCACGGACTGTCTGTTTCTCATTCCATTTAGGCTGTCACAGATGAGCTGCTTCACTCTCAGCCTCAAATGTTTCTCCTCTGACCTAGACAATTGCCTTCATGTGAGGATCAGACCCCTTCTACAGTTCCCCCACCTGCTGCGGGCAGGTCTAGTCCTACTAGCCCTCCTGTTTTACCCCCAGTTCCTTCATCCTACTGAGTTTTGGGTGGGTCTATATATTCTTTTCCAGTGGTCAGGTACTCCTGCCCACCCTCTGCTGGTGTTCTGCAATCATTTCTGTATCTGAAGGTTTATTCCTGATGTATTCCTGGAGAGAGATATACACCCACCTACTCTTTCTCCATCTTGTTCCTTCCTTGATGTATTGTTTTTTAATGGAGTATAACAGATTTCCCACATTACATTAGTTTCTGGTGTATTGCAAAGTGATTCAGCTTTACATTTACGTGTATCTGGTCTTCCCACGTGGCTCAGTTGGTAAAGAGTCTGCCTACAATGCAGATTAAGAGGAAAGGCATAGAGTATGTGTGAACAGGCACAAAGGCAGACACAGAAGGAGAGTTCCTGAGTTTGTGCCCTCATGGTAGTTTCAATTACTTTTATGGGGCATTTCTTCTGGGTATCCTTTGGGCCAATCATTCTGGTGTGTGTGGTTCACAGTCCCTTTTGGTATATCTCAGGATCCTTCCACATGTGTGCACGCTTCTCTTAGCCAAGATGGATTTTACTGAAAAGGTGTCTGGGTAGAGAGAGCATCCCTTAACCTTATTCCCCTTTCAGCCTGAAAAGAGCCTTTTCTATGCATGTGTGGTGCAGGGAGATCTGACTTCTTCAGGAAGCACAGATACGTGGCCTGGGTAGGGCCAAGCCTCCTCCCTTGATTGTCTTCCTGTTATCCTCTGGAAGTTTAAATCAATAGGGAATGAATCTCCAATTGCATTACCCTGGGGGGATATGTCCAAATGAAGCTTCTGTACCTGAACCATGAACACCCAGATGTTTAAGCTGGATTTTGAAAAGGCAGAGGAACTAGAGATCAAATTGTCAACATCCACCGGATCAGAGAAAAAGCAAGAGACTTCTAGAAATACATCTCCTTCTGCTTTATTGAATACATCAAAGCCGTTGATAGTGTGGATCACAAAAAACTGTGAAAAATTCTTAAAGAGATGGGAATACCAGACTACCTTACCTGACTCCTGAGAAATGTGCATGCAGGTCAAGAAGCAGCAGTTAGAACCAGATATGGAACAACGGACTGGTTCCAAATCAGGAAAGGAGTATGTCAAGGCTATATATTGTCACCCTGCTTAACTTCTCTTCAGAGTACATCATGCGGAATGCTAGGCTGGATGAAGCACAAGCTGGAATCAAGATTGCCAGGAGAAATATCAATAACCTCAAATGACACCACCGTTATGGCAGAAAGGGAAGGAGAACTACAGAGCCTCTTGATGAAAATGAAAGAGGAGAGTGAAAAAATTGGCTAAAATGATGGATGTTCTAGCCACAGTAATCATTCAAGGAAAACAAATAAAAGTCCTCCAAATTGGTAGGAAGAAATAAAACTGTCACTACTTGCAGTTGACATAATACTATATGCAGAAAACTATAAAGCACCACCAAAATACTATTAGAATTGATAAATGAACTCAAAACGAATTCAAGCCCTAAATGAAAGACTGGAAACTATGAAACTCCTAGAAGAAAAATGTAGGGAGAACACTCTGACGTAAATCATAGCAATATTTTTTTTCATCTGTCTCCTAAGGCAAAGGAAACAAAAGAAAAACATGAGATCTAATTAAACTTAAAGGCTTTTCCACAGCAAGCGAAAACATTGACAAAATAAAAAGACAATCTACTGAATGGGAGTAAATATTTGCAAATGACATGATAATAAGGGGTCCACATACAAAATATATAAAGAGATTATACAACTCAATATTTAAAGAAAAAAATACTAAACAATGGGAAGATCTGAATTTCTCCAAAGAAGATAAGTAGATGACTAATAGGCAAATGAAAAAAATGCTGAACATCACTAAACATCAAAGAAATGGAAATCAAAATCACAAGAAGATATCACCTCACACCCATCAGAATGGCTATCATCAAATCAAAATGTCTGAAAATACAAGTGTTGGCAAGGATGTGGAGAAAAGGAAGCCCTTGTACTTAATTGGCGGGAAAGTAAATTTGTGCAGTCACTAAGGAAAATATCATGTAAGTTTCTCAAAAAACTAAAAATAGAACTACCATGTGACCCAGCAATCCTGCTGCTGCTGCTAAGTCACTTCAGTTGTGTCCGACTCTGTGCGACCCCATAGACAGCAGCCCACCAGGCTCCCCCGTCCCTGGGATTCTCCAGGCAAGAACACTGCAGTGGGTTGCCATTTCCTTCTCCAATGCATGAAAGTGAAAAGTGAAAGTGAAGTCGTTCAGTCGTGTCTGCCTCTTTGCGAGCCCATGGACTGCATCCCACCAGGCTCCTCTGTCCATGGGATTTTCTAAGCAAGAGTACTGGAGTGGGGTGCCATTGCCTTCTCTGACCCAGCAATCCTACTCCTAGGTAAATATAAGAAGAAAATGAACACTAATTTGAAAAGATACATGAACCTCAATGCGTATTACAACCATATTTACAATCGAAAAGATGTGGAAGCAACCAGTGAACAAGACACACATGGTTCCTGTCTTCTTAGCACTAGGATGGGATAAGCAAGCATTTGAACACTATAGTAATCCTTAGAAATAATGGCAGATACATGTTCGTTGAGATGGAAAAATTCTCCCAGCATATTGTATAGAAAAGGATGGCTACAATATAGCATATAGTTTTGATTCAATTTGTATAACCTAAAAAAAAAAAAAAATCACTGATGTCTATATGCTCATCCAGATATAAGTGTGAAAGTGAAAGTGAAGTCGCTCAGTCGTGTCCGACTCTTTGCGACCCCATGGACTGTAGCCTACCAGGCTCCTCTGTCCATGGGATTTTCCAGGCAATAGTACTGGAGTAGATTGCCATTTCCTTCTCCAGGGGATCTCCCCGACCCAGGGATTGAACCCGGGTCTCCCGCATTTAGACAGACACTTTACCATCTGAGCCACCAGGGAAGTCTTAATATAAGTGTATTACATGTATATTTAGCATTATATAACATATATTACATAATATATATGTTATAAATATTTAGAACAACAAAGACAAAATATTAACAGTATATATTTCTGTTGACACACTTATTGGTGTTCTCTACTTTCATTTGTATACTTCCTTTTGAATTTCCATATTGCTTTGCCTCGAGTATATATTTACAGTTAGAAAACGTTAAGGATGCTCCTTCAAGGCAGCGTAACCCAGACATTAAATTAACATATGCCCAACTGTCCCTTCAGATTCTTCTCTCTACCTCCAAGGCCATGTTTCTTCACAATTTCCCAATCATACCTTATTCCAGTCATATTCAATGCATATATAACCAGATTTCTTGGGCCTCAGTGCCTTTGCATTTTCTCCCCCACTGTCTGGGAAGCACGTTCACACCTTTTCACTTGGTGATCTATCTACTTTAGGTGGTTCAGAATTCATCTTGGATGACTTTACTTAAAAGTACCCTTCCCCCACCTCCTTGCCATCAGACTATGACAAATGCCTCTCCTCTTTACCACCAGAGCCCAGTGTGGTTTGGGTACTGTGAACCAATTCATTACAGAAATGGCATGATATGTTTAATATTACTTTCCTCCTTTTCCTGCCCTGTTCTCTCTCAACAGCAGCTCATCACTTCCTAGTCTCGTCCTCACTCACGTGGTCCCACTTGCACCAGCCTCCTTGTTCTATTGGAAGGACACAGACAATACCAATCGGGGACTTTTGCCCTGGCTATTTCCTCTCCCCAGAATTGTTTCCCCAAGATAACCACAAGGTCAGTCCCTCATGTCTTTAAGTCTTTGCTCAAATGTCCTGGATTTAAAAGGCCTTCCCTCACTAACGATTAGGGAGGAAAAACTCCCCATTTCTCGTAACTCATAAGGTATTCTCTATACTTTATAATTCACTATTTTGTCGTTAATGTTAACCTTCCATCTTCCCTGACGAGAAGGTAAGCGCCATGAGAGCAAGGTTATGGATATTGGCTAGCAATGTTCCCCTTGTACCCACACAGTGCCTGCAACATGGCAGGGGGTTAATTAATACCTGTTAAGTTGGAAATAAACATTACACCAAAGAATTTATGTTCATTTTTACAAATTAATAAAAACAAATCCAGACTAATATAAGAAGAAATTGATTTGAAATTACAATGGTGATAGGGTAATCTCTCATACTACCAAAGTAATGCTGCAAATTCTCCAAGACAGGCTTCAACAATACTTGAACCAAGAACTTTCAGATGTTCAAGATGGATTGAGAAAAGGCAGAGGAAAAAGAGATCAAATTGCCAACATGCTTTGGAACATAAAAAAAGCAAGAGAATCGCAGAAAAATATCTCTTTCACTGACTGTATGGGTCACAAGAAATTGTGGAAAATTCTTAAAGAGATGGGAATACAAGACCATCTTACCTGTATGCAGGGCAAGAAGCAACAGTTAGAACCAGACATGGAACAACAGACTGGTTCCAAATTGGGAAAGGAGTATGTCAAGAATGTATATTGTCACCCTGTTTATTTAATTTACATGCAGAGTATATCCTGTAAAATGTTGGACTGGATGAAGCCCAAGATGGAATGAAGGTTGCCTGGAGAAATATCAATAAACTCAATATGCAGATGACACCACTCTTAAGGTATAAAGCAAAGAGGAACTAAAGAGCCTCTCAATGAGGGTGAAAGAGGAGAGTGAAAAATCTAGCTTAACTCAACATTCAAAAAAAAAAGAAAAAGAAAACCGTGGCATCCAGTCCGTGGCAAATAGATGAGGAAACAATGAGAAAAGTGGCAGACTTTATTTTCTTGGGCTCCAAAATCATTGAAGATGGTGAGAGCAGCCTTGGAATTAAAAGATGCTTGCTCCTTGAAAGAAAAGCTATGACCAACCAAGAAAGCATATTAAAAAGCACAGACATTACTTTACTGACCAAGGTCTGTATGTCAAAGCTAAGGTTTTTTTAATAGTCATGTATTGATGTGACAATTGGACAATAAAGAAAGCCGAATTGATGCTTTTGAACTGTGTTGTTGGAGAAGATACTCAGGAGTCTCTTGGACTGCAAGGAGATCAAACCAGCCAATCCTAAAGGAAATCAGTCCTGAATATTCATTGGAAGGACTGATGCTGAAGGTGAACCTCCAGTAATTTGGCCACCTAATGTGAAAAGTGACCCATTGGAAAAGATCCTGATGCTGGGAAAGATTGAAGGCCAGAGAAGAGGACGACAGAGGATGAGATGGTTGGATGGCATCTCCAATTCGATGGACTTGAGTTTGAGCAAGCTGCGGGAGTTGGTGATGGACAGGGAAGCCTGGTGTGCTGCAGTCCATTTTACACAAAGAGTCAGACAATACTGAGTGACTGAATTGAACTCTTTGCAATAGGAAGAATGCTTTGACTACAAGTTCTTCACATGTCTCAAAATAAAACAGAAAAGGATGTTTCTTTAACATGGAAGGATAAGCAGGCCAAGCAGCAACTCTGTGTGTGTGTGAGAGAGAGATGGGGCAAGTGGTGGTTATGGATGAGCAGACAGCATAATGGAGCAGTTTAACAGGAAAGTGTTTCTCTCTGTAGTGAGTTGATTCCCAAAATGAGCTATTTAGGGAGACAGAAAAGTCTGGCTCTTAATGCTTGCTCAAGCTTAGGGAAACTTTCCTCTGAAGTTCAGAGGAAAGAAGCTTGGCTAAAGTTTAGCCAAGCCAAGTCAGTGGGTATGTTATGGATCATTGTGAGCACTTGGCCAGTCTCTGCTGTTGTTTAAAAGAGGCACAGTCTGTCCTTAGACTGTATTGTTGTTACTGAAATGGCAGGTCCATGTGCCTGATGCAAAATGAGGCCCTTCAAAACTAAATGTTAGAGTTTGGAACAGAGAAAGGTTTATTACAAATTCATTCTAGGAGATGGGTGGCTTATGCCCTAAGTACCCAGTTATTGAAAGTTTTCAGTAAGTCCATTCAAAAACAAATGTTAGAGAGAGTTGAGGTTAGTTGTTGCAGACTTCTTGGTGTCAGGGCCTTTGTTCTTAAGGTCAGGTCATGATCAGGTAATGATGTTCCTGTAAATCTCTATCAGATGAATGTCATTCTCTGTGCTAACAAGAAAGGGCAAAGTCTCGAGGCATAATTTTCACCCTGAAATGTCCCGATTCTGGTTAAGGGGAAGCAGATCTCAGTCTGCAGCTCCTTGAGGGCCAAGTTCCCACATTCTCTCCAGGTCTCATTCCTGACGGAGCCAGGCACCCAACCCTCAGTCTCCTCAGGCTGTCCAAATAGGGAGACTAGTTCTCACAAACTGAGACCCAGAAAGCCGTCCACTGCTAGTAGGTCGCAGAGACAGGGATAGGGGAGAGCTTCATCGCTCCTCAAGGCCTGGGCCAAGGCTAGTGGAGGGCCTTAGTGAGGGCTCTGGAGCACTACAGGATATAGTGCCCAGTCTGTTCCCTGGGCACTCGAGCTCACCTGCTGACCCAAAGCTGGATGAGCTTCAAGGCCTGTAGAAGAAGGCCTGAGTCTGCCTCTTAGCTTACTCTCCACCTGATGACCACCACACCACCCTTGACTCAATCACTTCCCCACTGGTCCCTCATTGGCAGCAATTTGTGGGTAGGGCCAAATGTGTTGCTGACCAATAGTTGAGCAGGACAACTAATGGTCACTCATTGACAATTAGCTGCTTGTGAATGGGGCCCTCTGTTGCCTAGGAACAGGGTGGGTTGAAAGGAAGCACATTAAAGGCTATCTTCTAAGGACTGTGCTCATCCTGCTCTGTTCAACTGTGAATAGAATAAGAATCACTGTGAGGTTAAGGTTGGTCAAAATAGTTTTAAAGGTGGTCTGGCCTTCACAATCTTGTTGGCTTTGAACTATTAGCTATACTATATGCTGAGAATGCGGTCAAGTGACAGTTGTTGGAGTAGAATAGAGATAAGCACTGGTGACAGGTATGCCTGGGAATACAATGAAAAGAATGATGTGAAAAAGTTAAATTAGCATGTGAAACCAAAATATCAGGTTGGAAAGGAGTCAATCAAGAAGATTCCAGCATGCCAGACCCAAAGTGTTCTTATGTAACAGAGCAGCATGAGCACAGCCCTTAGCAGGTACCCATCACTGTGCCTTATTACTCTGCATCCTGTTACTAGGCAATGGGTTTTGCTCAGCCATTGGTCAGTGCCTCACTGGGCCCCGCCCACAAGCAACAAACTATCAGTGAGCTACCTACTGGTACTTGTCTTGTTCAGCTATTGGTCAGCACTGCAGTGGGTCCTGCCTACTGGTAACTGTCAATGAGGGACCACTGGGGAAATGATTCAGTCAAGAGTCAGTGGTGCAGTGATGATCTGACTCTTGCCTTTGAGGACCTTACGTTTTTTTTTTAAAAAATTCATGAACGTATTTCTGGTAGATAGGGCAAGTTGAGTTTCCTTACTCAATATGAGAGTTGAAGTGTCCCCAAAAATAGTGAAGGAGACATTTAACACTTTCTTTGTTCTGATGTATACTCTTGTGGAGACTGTGTATTGACCTTGGGGCAACAGACTGAGGATTCTTAAGGTCTGGGGGTCTCTAAAGCTCATTGGAGTAGAAAAACACCCAACCTGTTCTTAATTATCTTTTTCACCTTAAGCTCTTGCTCTTAAGTTCCTTGAGTCCCTCAAGAATACCCAACAAGAAGAGGGTGGTCTAGAGTTGAAGTGACTAGAGGACTGAATTTCTGAAGTGGGATGGAAAGTGTTTTTCAGAGGTTCACAGAGGGATAGAAGAGTCAGGAGTGTTGAAGGCAGACATATAAGTCAGAGAATAAAGGGCGCTGAAGGAAAGTCTGACAGTCATGAGAAGAAGCATCATGTCCCTGAATCACCACTCCCCAGAATCAGACACACAGAGGTGTCAGGATTGGGAAAGTTATATCATGGCCTCCCTTAGCATCCACTAGCCCATGTTGATGGGCAAAGTGTTACATTGTGATGTCTAATTCCCCCAAGCCACCATTGGCTTGGGGAGTGCCTAGCTGACCAATCAGATTGAAGGGTGTGGCTCCTCCTTGTCCTGAGAAGGTATATATAGGGAGGTCAGAGGCAGAGATTCTGGGTTAGGCCACTTCATGGTATCATCATGACTAAGGTAACCAGGAAGCCATGGCAGCCAAGAAGAGTTGCAATGTGGTTTGCTTCAAGGATGAAAGGAAAAAAGAAGACCCTTTGTTAATGGAGATACAGAGGCAGTGTGAAGGTAAGATGACTCCATCTACACTCCCCGTGTTATTCATTGACTTTGCTGCCCAAGCCCTCTACACTGCCCTTGCCTGGCACAAAAGCCTTCATCAGCCCACAGCCCTTTTTCATGAAATCTCCCTTCCAATTCAGTTTTTTTTTTTTTAACTTTACAATACTGTATTGGTTTTGCCATACATTGACATGAATCCACCACAGGTGTACATGAGTTCCCAACCCTGAAACCCCCTCGTACCTCCCTCCCCATATCATCTCTCTGGGTCATCCCAGTGCACCATCCCCAAGCATCCTGTATCCTGTATCGAACCTAGACTAGGGATTCGTTTCTTACATGATAGTATACATGTTTCAATGCTATTCTCTCAAATCATCCCACCCTCTCCCTCTCCCACAGGGTCCAAACTTCTGTTCTTTAAATCTGTGTCTCTTTTGCTGTCTCGCATACAAGGTTATCATCACCATCATTCTAAATTCCACATATATGTGTTAGTATACTGTATTGGTGTTTTTCTTTCTGGCTTACTTCACTCTGTATAGAAGGCTCCAGTTTCATCCACCTCATTAGAACTGACTCAAATGTATTCTTTTTAATGGCTGAGTAATACTCCGTTGTGTATATGTACCGCAGCTTTCTTATCCATTAGTCTGCTGATGGACATCTAGGTTGCTTCCATATCCTGGCTATTATAAACAGTGCTGCGATGAACATTGGGGTACACGTGTCTTTTTCAATTCTGGTTTCCTCGGTGTGTATGACCAGCAGTGGGATTGTTGGGTCATAAGGCAGTTCTATTTGCAATTTTTAAAGGAATCTCCACACTGTTTTCCATAGTGGTTGTACTAGTTTGCATTCCCACCAACAGTGTAAGAGGGTTCCCTTTTCTCCACACCCTCTCCAGCATTTATTGCTTGCAGACTTTTGAATCAGAGCCATTCTGACTAGTGTGAAATGGTACCTCATTGTGGTTTTGATTTGCATTTCACAATAGACCAGTTGGACCTAATTGATAGGACATTTCACACTAAAACAATGAATTTCACCTTTTTCTCAAGTGCTCACGGAACCTTCTCCAAGATAGATCACATCCTGGGCCATAAATCTAGCCTTGGTAAATTCAAAAAACTTGAAATAGTTCCAAGCATCTTTTCTGACCATAATGCATTAAGATTAGATCTCAATTACATGAGAAAAACTATGAAAAATCCCAACAGATGGAGGCTGAACAACACGCTTCTGAATAACCAACAAATCACAGAAGAAATAGAAAAAGAAATCAAAATATGCATAGAAACGAATGAAAATGAAAACACAACAACCCAAAACCTGTGGGACACTATACAAGCAGTGCTAAGGGGAAAATTCATAGCAATATAGGCATACCTCAAGAAACAAGGAAAAAGTCCAATAAATAACCTAACTCTACACCTAAAGCAACTAGAAAAGGAAGAAATGGAGAACCCCAGGGTTAGTAGAGGAAAGAAATCTTAAAAATTAGGGCAGAAATAAATGCAAAAGAAACAAAAGAGACCATAGCAAAAATCAACAAAGCTAAAAGCTGGTTCTTTGAAAGGATAAATAGAATTGACAGACCATTAGCCAGACTCATCAAGAAACAAAGGGAGAAAAATCAAATCAATAAAATTAGAAATGAAAATGGAGAGATCCCAACAGACAACACAGAAATACAAAGGATCAGAAGAGACTACTATCAGCAATTGTATGCCAATAAAATGGACAACGTGGAAGAAATGGACAAATTCTTAGAAAAGTACAACTTTGCAAAACTGAACCAGGAAGAAATAGACAATCTTAACAGACCCATCACAAGCACGGAAATTGAAACGGTCATCAGAAATCTTCCAGCAAACAAAAGCCCAGGTCCAGACGGCTTCACAGCTGAAATCTACCAAAAATTTCGAGAAGAGCTAACACCTATCTTACTCAACCTCTTCCAGAAAATTGCAGAGGAAGGTAAACTTCCAAACTCATTCTATGAGGCCACCATCACCCTAATATCAAAACCTGACAAAGATGACACAAGAAAGAAAAGTACAGGCCGATATCACTGATGAACATAGATGCAAAAATCCTTAACAAAATTCTAGCAATAGAATCCAGCAACACATTAAAAAGATCATGCACCGTGACCAAGGGGGCTTTATCCCAGGGATGCAAGGATTCTTCAATATCCACAAATCAATCAATGTAATTCACCACATTAACAAATTGAAAATTAAAAGCCATATGATTATCTCAATAGATGTCGAGAAAGCCTTTGACAAAATTCAACATCCATTTATGATAAAAACTCTCCAGAAAGCAGGAATAGAAGGAATATACCTCAACATAATAAAAGCTATATATGACAAACCCACAGCAAACATTATCCTCAATGGTGAAAAACTGAAAGTATTTCCCAATTCAGATTTTATGCTCTTTCCTCAAAACTAGCAACCTGCCCTTGTCTTTACAGGCACGAAAGATGACCATGAGGTTCAGAAGACCTCTACAAGGAACCCTGAAAAAGAATATGCGATCATATGCCACTCAATTGAAGAAGGTGAGGAAAACAAGAAAGCCAAAGTGTTTTTTATGTTCCTGTGCATGTAAGAAACTGAATCAAAGCAAAAAAAGTTACCGAAATATGAGGCAGAGTCATAGAAGGAAGCAGAGTCAAAAGAGAAGATAAGCTCAGCCGGCCCAGAATGACAGACCCTGGAGAAGTACAACCTGGGCAGCCAGTAACTGAATAGAAAAGGTCAGACAGTTTAGAATTGTGTCTCCAGAGGTCTGCTTTCTTAGAAATGGCCAACTGGGAAAAGACTGACTCTCACACTAACATAGTAAACTGATGGCTGCAACTAAAATAAAGATCAAACAGTGAAAAGATGATATTTGTGTGTGCGTGAATTTTCTCATGGAAGGGGTGGGGGAAGACGAGAAGAGGTGGGCACCTGAAAAGGGAGGGATATGGGGTCCCGAGAGGTTGGGGAACAGACCCTCAGGTCCCCAGTTATTCAGAGAGTAGAGGTCTGGACTTGAGTCAGGAGTGTGCACTGAAGATGGATAACCCTGCTTAACAATTGATCTCAGGGGCAAGGAGTAGTGGTGTGGTGTTACTGCCTTTGTTTGGGGTGTGGAATGACATTAGGGTCTAGATTGCCAGAACCCAGATGGGAAGAGGGTTTCACATGGGGATGGTGAATGTGAAACTCTGACTGTGAATGTGAAACTCTGCCCCAGAAGAGGCAGAAATCACCTCCTGGCCCCCTACCTCATAATGGGGTTTGTTGCATCACTCGCCTATGCTGTCAGCTAAAGGTGCTCAGGAGGCACAAAATGCTGATACAATTAAAACCCACAACTAGCACTCCCAAGGACTAAAATGATGTTTGGAGGGAACAAATCAAATTCAATTAGGCCACTGTTATGCTAAGAAATTGGTGGGAGAAGTGTGTTCCCAAAGGCAGGGCAGTGGGTGTGGCCCAATCCCAGTGCAGATGACAAACAGGATCACCACACACAGATAATTTTTTTTTTAATTGGGGGAGGCACTATGCAGGTTGTGGGATCATAGTTCCCTGACCAGGGATTGAACCCATTCCCCTTCTAGTGAAAACGGAGTCCTAACCACTGGACAGCCACGGAAGTTTGTACAGAAACTTTTGATACAAGTATTAATATAACGCTGAGTAAAAGCTGGTCTTTTATTTATCACCATACCCTAAAATTTCTAAATAACAACAATGGTAAAACATTCTTCTGCAATAAAGTCTTTCGTTAGTCCATGTTCTACAAGTTTATCATGGTTTGAAAGTAAGAGTATGGAATATTTAATTTGGTCTTAACTTTCATTTTGAAATGTTTAAAAAGGTTCCAGGTGTAGTCAATCAAATGTGGAAATATATAAGGCAGAGTCTCTGACCAGAGGAATCCTGTGTGTCTTCAGAAATATTTTTACAAAAAAAAAAAAAACAAAACACAGAGTTTCACCATCAGCATCAAAAGAGTTGGGTTCAGATTTTAAGTCAATGATATGGTATTTTTTATCTGTACTGCAGCTCCCTAATTAAAACTTTCTGTCACTTTAACTGCTGGGAGACCCAGTTGATGATCCAAAGTCAGTCCCTGAATGTGATTTAAAATCAGTAAGAATGAAAGACACCCTGGGTGTGCTGTGCTTTCAAAGGAAGTGGAAGCACTTTCATGCCTTGCCTGCAGAAAATCAATTACCTAAAGTGGCGACCAGGATGATATGGATAGAGAGACCATATATCTACATATAGGTCAGTATTGTGATTTCAGATCTGCATATATAATCACCATTTAACACTATCACACTTTAACACCCTGCTGTTGGACTTACTGAAATGCTTGCTGTTATAGGGGAAGGTAACAGATTGTTAGGCCTGAAGAACTGAAAATGAAAGTCACTCAGTCCTGTCAGACTCTTGGCAAGCCCATGGACTATACAGTCCATGGAATTCTCCAGGCGAGAATCCTGGAGTTGTTAGCCTTTCCCTTCTCCTTGGGATCTTCCAATCCCAGAGATCGAACCCAGGTCTCCCAAATTGCAGTTGGATTCTTTACCAGCTGAGCGACAAGGGAAGCCAAAGAATAGGGAATGGGAAGCCTATCACTTCTCCAGCGGAACTTCCCGACACAGGAATCGAACTGGGATCTCCAGAATTGCAAATGGATTCTTTCCCAACTGAGCTATCAGGGAAGCCCTGAGGTGGACCAAAAGCTGATGTTAGAGGACCTTGTCTCCCCAAAGTAGCCCTGGTACATATTTAAAAATACACTGATACACCGTCACTTTCCAGAAAGAGGTGAGGATGCATAAAGTTTAAAAAGGATCCAAGGACACCTAGGGTTAAAAGAGAAAAACATAAATAATAAGTCATGAGTTGAGAAAGGATATATCCAAGTAGGATGACACAAAATATCAATATCGGTCGCCTGTAGCTCTCCTGGAAAAGGACGGTATATTGTGATTCAGACATGTCAAGTCTTATTGCAAATGCTGTTTTGGGTTTTGCGGTGGCAGTTTTTGCTCATTAGCACTTACAAAGAGTAGTACAAACTCTTTAGACTTCCACGTTTACAGGTTCCCTATGAATAGATTCCAACTGACCTCTCTAGCTGTGTCCATAACAACCTCTATGGACTAACACAATGATTTCCCTTCTGCTTTCCTCTTTGCCTGTATCCATTCTATCTTCTGTGACTCAGAAACTAGCAACCATCTGAGGCCAGCCTAATGGTCACCTCCCAAAGAAATGTCCTCAATCATTCTCTTGAGTATTAATGTTTTCATGTTTTCTAATCACTTCCTATTTATTACATGCAGCTTTTATGATAGTTTTTTGAGTATGTATCTTATCAGAAACACATGCCAGAGAGGTAAACGGATTAGAAATCAACAGTGTGGTGATATAAAGTATTATCAGAAGTTGAATTATCTAAGACTGTAAGGGAGAGAACCACTCTCACTGCCAAGTATGTCTAAGAATTTGTTTGAAAATGTAGTAAAAACCATAAACTAGAGAGTGGATCAGAAGTCAAAGGAATTTGAATGAGAAGCTTCTTTTAATTTAAGTGAGGAATTTAACTGAGAAGTTCCTCAAGAGGAACATCATGTCCTTGTCTTAAGGCCAGCCATTTGAATGACGCTGAAGGCAAAAGCCAAAAGAGTGCCCATGGACTCATGATAAGAGCACAATACTGCTGGCCCAGACGCTTCTCTTGTTTGCCAGAGGTTTATGTTCGAAGAGTGAGAACACATCTACACAGGACCACATCCGCATGTCAGCAGGAATCAAGTGGGAGTCTCCAAACTCTACATGGTCCTGGCAGGTCCCGCACCCCATTACCTTTCCTACAGGCTTGTCACGCACTTCTGCCTTGAGATGATCATGATTAAATGTCACCTTGCCGTTTCTTCAATTAATCACAGTGGGCAAACTAGACATCTGGATGCAAAAGAATGCAAATGGACCCTTACTTTATACCGTACACAAAACTAAACTCAAAGTTGATTAAAGACTTAAATGTAAGATCTGAAACTATAAATTTACTAGAAGAAAACATACTGGAGAAGTTATATAGCATCCAGCTTAGAAATGATTTACTGTATGTGACACCAAAACACAGGCAACAAAAGGAAAAATAGAAAAAGTAGGGCTCAGTTTAGTTCCATCGGTCAGTCGTGCCTGACTGCAACCCCATGGACTGCAGCATGCCAGGCTTCCCTGTCCATCAACAACTCCCAGAGTTTACTCAAAGTCTGTGATGCCACGCAACCGTCTCATTCTCTGTTGTCCCCTTTTCCTCCCACCTTCAATCTTTCCCAGCATTGGGGTCATTTCAGATAAGTTAGTTTTTCCCATCAGGTGGCCAAAGTATCAGAGTTTCAGCTTCAGCATCAGTCCTTCCAATGAATATTCAGAACTGATTTCCTTTAGGATGGACTGGTTGGATCCCCTTGCTGTCCAGGGGACTCAAGAGTCTTCTCCAACACCACAGTTCAAAAGCATCAATTCATTGGTGCTCAGCTTTCTTTATACTCCAACACTCACATCCATACATGACTCCTGGAAAAAGCTGCCTCCCCTAAAGAACACATCAAAAACACATCTACACAGAAGCGAAACTGATGGTTACCAAATGGGAAGTTGGGAGGGAGGAGGGATAAATCAGGAGTTGAGGATTAGCATATACACACCACTCTTTTTAAAATAGATAACCAACAAGGACCTACTACAAAACCACAAGGAAGTTTGCTCAACATTCTGTAATGATGTAAATGGGTAAAGAATTTGTAAAGGAATAGGTATATGTATGCATGCGTGCCCGTGCTCAGTCATTTCACTCATGTTTGATTCTTTGTGACACTATGGACTGCAGCCTGCTAAGCTCCTCTCTCCATGGGAATCTCCTGGCAGGAATACTGGAGACGGTTGTCGTGGCCACCTGAGGGGATCTTCCCGACACAGGGGTCGAGCCTGCATCTCCTGCATTGCAGGCAGATTCTTTACCAACGGAACCAAGTGGTAAGCCCAAATACATGTGTATGTAAAGCTGAATCACTTTGCTGTACACCTGAAACTAACACAACATGAGATATTAACTATACTCAAATTAAAAAAAACAAAGAATACATCAACATGTGGAACAATTAACTCAAAAAACTAATTGGAAAATGGAGAAAGATTCCTAAACGTAGGCTCTAATAAAGATCCACAGGGAATAAAGTAAGAAGGGAAAAGGAGCATTCAAGTCCTGACCTGTGCGCATGGGAGAGGACTCAGAATATAAGGGAGATTACATGGGTGGAGATCTGCCGTGGGTGTGAGTGGTTTGAGCCATATATTGGAAATGAAGGTCCTCCAGTCTGATACAGGGACAAGCATCCTTAGCTGGTTATAGGGCCATGTGGACTAACAGGGGGACTGCAGGAAGCCTGGACTCCCCTCTCCAGGAGCATGTGCTCAGGGCTTGCTCCCAAGTCAGCGTGAAGAGGACTGATTGAGACCACACTTGTGGCTTTCCTTTTTCCCCGCAATTACCCACCCCTACACATGCCCTGCTTACTTCGTGTGGCTGCTCTGCACTGGAGCAGGGGCTGCCATGATGAGGCAAAGAGCTGGGATGTGGGAAGCAGAGGTGCATCTGGCCCAGGGCGGCATCTGGGTGGGACAGCTGGGGCCATGCTCATGGATGGCACTTACACAGGCAGCCCATTGGGAGATGTCCTGATCTCTGATGGAGGCCAGACTGCCACAGCAGATGACCCAGTATGTGCCCAGAGCCCATGAGGGCCTCACCTGCCCAATAGAAACCTCTCAACAGGCAGCAGAGGCAGGGGGAACTGCTCAGTTGTGAGGGACCAAGGGGTCTCAGACCAGAAGCTATGTTTAAGCAGGGTGGGAGAAGCTACTTCTGGTGCTGGCACAGGTGGTACATTGGAGGTAGCGGGGACCTCTGTCAGCAGCCAGCCTGTAGATTGGCTCCTTTTTTCAATATGCACAGGCCCCTCGTGTCCCTCTTTGGCAAGGGTTGCAGTGCTGGGAGAGGGGAGGGCACACACTTAGAGGGAACACAGGCAGGTTTGGCCTGACAATCAGGACCTCTGCTCCAGAAGCTTTGGACCCCACCCTGACCCCAGTATGGCTGAGAAGGCCCTGAGAATAGAGGAAGTCTGTGCCTCACATGTGGCTTTAGCCCTGGCACCACAGATCTCCTCCCAAGGTGATAGCTGATGGCACACCCTAAGGGAAGATGTGACTTGTGATCCATCAAATCCAGCCCCACTCTGGGTACCACACAGACTGTACAGTCATGCTCCCCCACAAGAACATCCCATCAAGACCGTAATAGATAATTGATGCACTGAAATTCAGAGAGGCAGAAAAAAAATGGGAAGGACTGATGCTGAAGGTGAAACTCTAATACTTCAGCCACCTGATGCGAAGAACTGACTCATTTAGAAACACCCTGATGCTGGGAAAGATTGAAGGCAGGAGGAGACTGGTACGACAGAATAAGATGGTTGGGTGTCATCACAGACTCAATGGACACGAGTCTGAGTAAACTCTGGGAGTTGGTGATGGACAGTGAGGCCTGGCATGCTGCAGTCATGGGGTTGCAAAGCGTTGGACATGGCTGAGCAGCTGAACTGAACTGTGAAAAATGGGAAGACAGTCGGACTGGTCTCCATTGAAAGAATGCGAGACAACCTCTGACAAAACAACCAAAAAACAGAGGTATATAAAGTACTAGGTAACGACTCACAAGAATTAGTAATAATAATGCTAACTGGGATTTCTTTGGAAGGAATGATGCCAAAGCTGAAACTCCAGTATTTCAGCCACCTCATGCAAAGAGTTGACTCATTGGAAAAGACTCTGATGCTGGAAGGGATAGGGGGCAGGAGGAGAAGGGGATGACAGAGGATGAGATGGCTGGATGGCATCACTGACTCGATGGACATGAGTCTGAGTGAACTCCAGGTGTTGGTGATGGACAGGAAGGCCAGGCGGGCTGCGATTCATGGGGTCGCAAAGAGTCGGACACGACTGAGAGACTGAACTGAACTGAACTAAATGCTATCTGAACTGGGAAAAACAAGAAAAAAACACCGTGAAAACTCTAACAAGGCACTTGAAAATAGAAAAAAGAACCAGAGCTGAAGAATACAGTAACTGATATGAGAAACACAAAAAGTAAACAGCAGACCAGATAATACATAAGAATGCGTAATAATGGAAATCACCAATCAGCGTAGCTAAAAGAAAATCCAACAAAAAAAGAGAACATTTTAACAGACCTATGGATAACATTAAGCATATCAGCATTCATATTATAGGCATCTCAGAAGGAGGAAAGAGAGAGAAGATGGTAAAATGTATTTAATGAAATGATGACTGAAAACTTTCCAAACCAGAAGAAGGGAACAACCAAGGCCAGAATGTACACAGAGTACGCAACAAGGTGAACCAAAACAAACCCACACTAACATATAGTATAGTTAAAATGGCAGAAGTAAGACGGAAAGAGAGTACTCAAAAGGCAATAACAGAATCATATAAAAGGGAACTCCTGTAAGGCCATTTGCTGAATTTTGTATAGAAACATTGCAGGCCAGAATGGAGTGGCATGATATATTGATATTTAAATTGTGGAAAGAGAAATACTTACAACCTGGTTTATCTCCCCAGTAAGATTTTCAATTCAGAATTGAAAGATAAAGAACTACTCAGTTCAGTTCCTCAGTTGTGTCCTTATCATACCTGCCCAATGGCCTGCAGCATGCCAGGCCTCAGACAGACAGACAGACACACACACACACACACACACACACACACACATACACACAGTGGGATATTACTAAGCCACAAAAGAGAATGAAAATCTGCTACATGCAACAACATGAATGGGCTTGTCAGGAACTTTCATTAGTGAAATAAGTCAAATTAGAGAAAAAGAAAGACAAATATGTGTAATATTTATATGTGGAATCTAAAATACAGCAAACTACAGAATGTAAATGACCCAGACTTGCCCATGAGCCTCCAGGAGTTTCCAGCAGAGGCATGGGTCAGTGGTGGCCTGCTGCAGTGTTGGGGGCACTGATTGCAGGAGTGCAAGCAAGGGACCTTTTGAAGGAGGTCCCATTATCTTCATTACCTCTAGGATAGTTTGGCCTCAGGTCAAATAAATGGGAGGGAATACAGCTCCGACCTTCAGCAGAAAATTGGATTAAAGATTTACTGAGCATGGCCCCACCCATGAGAACAAGACCCAGGTTCCCCCTCAGTCCGTCTCTCCCATCAGGAAGCTTCCATAAGCCTCTTATCCTTCTCCATCAGAGGGCAGAGAGAATGAAACTCACAATCACACAAAACTAACCAATCTGATCACATGGACCACAGTTCAGTTCAGTCACTCAGTCCTGTCCGACTCTTTGTGACCCCATGAACTGCAGCACGCCAGGCCTCCCTGTCCATCGCCACCTCCCGAAGTTCACTCAGACTCACGTCCATCGAGTCGGTGATGCCATCCAGCCAGCTCATCCTCTGTCGTCCCCTTCTCCTCCTGCCCCCAATTCCTCCCAGCATCAGAGTCTGTTCCAATGAGTCAACTCTTTGCATGAGGTGGCCAAAGTACTGGAGTTTCAGCTTTAACATCATTCCTTCCAAAGAAATCCCAAGGCTGATCTCCTTCAGAATGGACAGGTTGGATCTCCTTGCAGTCCAAGGGACTCTCAAGAGTCTTCTCCAACACCACAGTTCAAAAGCATCAATTCTTCGGCGCTCAGCCTTCTTCACAGTCCAACTCTCACATCCATACATGACCACAGGAAAAACCATAGCCTTGACTAGATGGACCTTTGTTGGCAAAGTAATGTCTCTGCTTTTGAATATGCTATCTAGGTTGGTCATAACTTTTCTTCCAAGGAGTAAGCGTCTTTTAATTTCATGGCTGCAATCACCATCTGCAGTGATTTTGGAGCCC
This sequence comes from Ovis canadensis, assembly GCF_042477335.2. Taxonomy (NCBI): domain Eukaryota; kingdom Metazoa; phylum Chordata; class Mammalia; order Artiodactyla; family Bovidae; genus Ovis; species Ovis canadensis. Next base: position 84,460,882 of record NC_091727.1, read on the forward strand.
CAAAAAATAAAGTCTGACACTGGTTCCACTGTTTCCCCATCTATTTCCCATGAAGTGATGGGACCGGATGCCATGATCTTCGTTTTCTGAATGTTGAGCTTTAAGCCAACTTTTTCACGCTCCACTTTCACTTTCATCAAGAGGCTTTTTACTTCCTCTTCACTTTCTGCCATAAGGGTGGTGGTATCTGCATATCTAAGGTTATTGATATTTCTCCCAGCAATCTTGATTCCAGCTTGTGTTTTTTCCAGTCCAGCATTTCTCATGATGCACTCTGCATGTAAGTTAAATAAGCAGGGTGACAATATACAGCCTTGACATACTCCTTTTCCTATTTGGAACCAGTCTGTTGTTCCATGACCAGTTCTAACCTTGTCTAACTCAATAAAACTATGAGCCATGCAGTGTAGGGCCACCCAACACGGGCAGGTCAAGTAGGAGAGCTCTGACAAAACGTCCACTGGAGAAAGGAATGGCAAACCACTTCAGTATTATTGCCTTGGGAACCCCATGAACAGTATGAAAAGGCAAAAATATAGGACACTGAAACATAAACTGCCCAGGTCAGCAGGTGCTACTGGAGATCAGTGGAGAGCTAACTCTAGAAAGAATGAAGAGGCGGAGCCAATGCAAAAACAACATCCAGGTTTGGATGTGACTGGTGTTGGAAGTTTTCAGTCTGTCTGCCCTCTGATGGAGAAGGATAAGAGACTTATGGAAGCTTCCTCATGAAAGAGACTGACTGAGGGGGAATCTGGGTTTTGTTCCAATGGGTGGGGGCCATGCTCAGTAAATCTTTAATCCAATTTTCTGTTCAAGGGCGGGGCGTGTTCACTCCCTGTTACCTGCTGCTACTGCTAAGTTGCTTCAGATGTGTCTGACTCTGTGCGACCCCATAGACAGCAGCCCACCAGGCTCCCCCATCCCTGAGATTCTCCAGGCAGGAACACTGGAGTGGGTTGCCATTTCTTTCTCCTGTTATTTGACCTGAGGTAAAACATGGTAGAGGTAATGAAGATAATGGGATCTCCTTCAAAAAGTCTCATGCAGGCACTGCTACTCTCATTGCCCCCGACCCTGCAGCAGGCCACTGCTGAACCATGCCTCTGCCAGAGACTCCTGGACACTCACAAGCAAGTCTGGGTCAGTCTCCTTTGGGGTCACTGCTCCTTTCTCCTGGGTCCTGGTACACACATGTTTCTGTTTCTGCCCTCCAAGAGTCTGTTTCCCCAGTCTTGTCTAAGTTCTGGCAACTCTATGGTGGGGTTAATGGCGACCTCCTCCAAGAGGGCTTATACCATACCCAGGTCTACTGCACCCAGAGCCCCAGCCCCTGCAGCAGTCCACTGCTGACCCGTACCTCTGCAGGAGACATTCAAACACAGTTCTGTCTCAGTCTGTGTGGATGCTCGGGTCCTGGTGCACACAAAGTTTGTTTGAGCCCTCAGAGAGTCTCTGATGGATGTGGGGTTTGATTCTAAGTGCAATTTTGCCCGTCCTACAATCTTGCTGGGGCTTCTTTGCCCTTGGACATGGGGTATCTTTTTTTGCTGGGATCCAACATTCTTCTCTTGATGGTCATTCAGCAGCAAGTTGTAATTTTGGAGTTCTTGCAGGAGAAGTTGAGTGCATGTCCTTCTACTCTGCCATCTTGGAGAAAATGTTGAGAATGGAGAAGGCTATACATGAGTGGACACAGGGAATATATGGGAGATATCCATACCTTCCTCACAATCTTGCTGTGAATCAAACTGCTCTAAAAATAATGACCCTAAAAATGAAATAAATAATATACATTCACGGGTCACTTACTTTTTCTAAGGCTTCTAGGGCACCCAAAGTTGGATAAGCTACATCCTTGATCCAGTTGACTATTCTCAGGTCCTTCTATTCTTCTACTTAAAATTCTCTCATAGTTTCAGGGTGCAGGGGGTAGTGAAAGTATAAAAGAGAAACACAAAGAAGATCTTTTTCCGTGACAAAATAACTCTGTATCTTGACTGTGCTGGTAGTTACATGAACTTAACAAATTTGACCACATATCCAGGCACTATGGCTAAGCCAAGTTGACAAATAAAGTTAACCATGACAGGGACTGAAGTTTATAAATTGCCTTTTATTGTGAGCTTTGTTGGATAAAAAATAAATATGCTCTAAAGAAATGAGGGAGTTGATTTGAAAAGACTATTACAATAGGTAAAATGAACAAAATCTGAAAGTGTCTCCTAGTCAGCCAGAAAGGGATCTTATTTTTGTAGCAAGGAGTTAACAAATGTCCATCTATTTAAAGCTATGGTTTTCCCAGTAGTCACATATAGATGTGAGAGTTGCACTGTAAAGAAAGCTGAGCACCGAGGAATTGATGCTTTTGAACGGTGGTGTTGGAGAAGACTCTTGAGCATCCCTTGGACAGCAAAGAGATCCAACCAGTGCATCCTAAAGGAAATCAGTCCTGAATATTAATTGGAAGGACTGATGCTGAAGCTGGAACTCCAAAATTTTGGCCACCTGATGCGAAAAACTGACTCATTTGAAAAGACCCTGATGCTGGGAATGATTGAAGGTGGGAGGATAAGGGGACCACAGAGGATAAGATGGTTGGATGGCATCACCGACTCAATGGACATGAGTTTGAGTAAGCTCCAGGAGTTGATGATGGACAGGGAAGCCTGGAGTGCTGCAACCCATGGGGTGGCACAGAATCGGACATGACTGAGCGACTGAACTGAATACTGAACTGTGTGAATGTAACAACAACAACAAAAAGCAGACCTACAGATATAGAGGACAAATTAGTGTTTATCAGTGGGGAGGGGCAAGATAGCAGTATGGGATTAATGCGTACAAACTACTACGTGTAAAATAGATCAGCAAGGACATATTGCAAAACACAGGGAAATAGAGCCATTTTTTTTCCATAATAACATTAAATGGAGTAGAATCTGTAAAATAGTGAATCACTATGCTGTATATTGTTACTAATACTGTAAGCTAATTATATTTCAATTAAAAAAAACAAAGTGAAAATGCAACCTAAAGAAATGGAGATAGGTTTTACATATCATACATCTGATGAGGCATTTTTGTTGTTGTTGTTTAGTCGCTCAGTCATTTCTGTCTCTTTGCGACCCCATGGACTGCAGCGTCCAGGCCTACCTGTCCATTATCAAATCCCGGAGCTTACTCAAACTCACATCCATTGAGTCAGTGATGCCATCCAACCATCTCATTCTCTGTCATCCCCTTCCCATCCTGTCTTCAATCATTCCCAGCATCGGGATCTTTTCTAATGAGTCAGTTCTTCCCATCAGGTGGCCAAAGTATTGGAGTTTCAGCTTCAGTCCTTCCAATGAATATTCAGGACTGATTTCCTTTAGGATTGACTGGTTTGATCTCCTTGCAGTCCAAGGGACTCTCAAGAGTCTTCTGCAACACCACAGTTCAAAATCATCACTGCTTTTTTTTTTTTCTTTTTTTTGGAATGCTGGTGTGGGTGTGTGCCATTTGCTGGGCTGTGTCTAACTCTTTGCCACCCCATGGACTGCAGCACACCAGGCTCCTCTGTCCATGGAATTCTACAGTCAAGAATACTGGAATTGGGGAGCCATTCTCTTCCCCAGGGGATTTTCCTCATATAGGAATCAAACCTGAGCCACCAGGGAGGCTCACACCCATCAGAATAGCTATCCTCAAAAAGACAAATGAAAGTAAGTTCTGTCAAGAGGGTGTGGAGAAAGGAAACTCTCCTGCATTGCCATTGGGAATGTAAATTGGTGTGGCCAGTAGAGAAAGCAGTGTGAAGTTTCCTCAGAAAATTAAAAATATGCACAACTATATTATCCTGCAATCTCAATTCTAGGATTGAACCCGGGCCTCCCGCATTGTAGGCAGACACTTTACCATCTGAGCCACCAAGGACATGGCCAGGTATGCATTAGAGGAAATAAAATCAGGATCTAGAATAGATACAAGCAATCTCATGTTTATTGCAGCATTATTCACAACAGACAATAAGCGGAAACCAACTAAATGTCCACTAACAGGTGAATGGTTAAAGAAAGTAGGAGATATGCATACAAAGGAATATTATTCAACGTTGAAAGGAATGGCAACCCTGTCATATGCTACACTATGGTTGGAACTTGAGATCATTATAAGTGAAATAAACCAGTCACAGAAGGAGAAATACTGGATGATTCCCCCTATATAAGTTATCCAAATTAGTCAGACTCAGAGAAGCAGATGGCAGAATGGTGGTTGCCAGGCTTTGGGAGTTGCTTTGCAATGGGTACTGAGTTCTGCACCTAGATGAACAATTTCTAGAGGTCTGCTGTACAACAGTGGACATCTGTTTAGCAAGAGTGCACTGTGCACTTAAAATTTGAGTTTAAATGTTATATGTTTTTTACCAGAATGAAAAAGAAAAAAATACATATCCTCCTGCTTTTTATATATGTTAATGACAGTTATGAAAAGAAGCCAAGAGTCCTGAGTCACTCATTCTTCATTTCCTGAACACTGAAAGGCATTCTGCATCCTATTTTCTGACGATTTGTCTGACCTGCCCTCAACTCCTGAAACTCATTCTCTGGAAACCTTGGAAATGATCACCATCAACACAAATGCCTCCATTTGCAAAATATCTCGTGTTTTCACAGCATAGACCTCATTGTCCCTCATCCTTGTTGCAGGCATTTACAGACCCTTGGCTGGCTATCACTCTCTCACACACAACTCTTGTCTTAATTATGGGCAATTTCAATATAAGCAAATATGGTCCAAACAGTCCCCTGTCCTCTCACTTCCTTTTCCTCTACGCCAGTGAACTTATTTTCCACCCCCTTACTCAATCATTCCCATGTGTGCGTGTTCAGTTGCTCAGTTGTGCCTGACTCTGCATCCCCATGGATGTAGCCCTCCAGGCTCCGATCTCCATGGAATTTTCCAGGAAAGAATACTGGAGCAGGTTGCCATTTCCTGCTCCATGGGATCTTCTCAACCCAGTGCCACCTGAGAAGCCCAGTCATTCCCATGGCCATATCCTAAGACTTTATTCTTTCCAATAATGATGACTCTTTCACAGTCCTATTCCTTAACTGTAACCTCCTAGCTTTTGGAAATAGGAATTGTGGAAGAGTTTTGGTTATTGGAAAGAATAAAGTCTAAAACATTCCTCAATCACTCTATGATCTGTAACACACTGAACCTACAACATTTTGTTATCTGTCACTCCACTTATATCCTCAGATTCCTCATTATTCAGATTATTTTACAGTCAGTTATCAGAATCAGTAATTGCATGCATGTCTCTTTGCAATGGCACTGTTGTTCTCATGTGGGTAAATCATTACTATGATAGGTTAATATTTCAAAATTCCCAGTACTACATGAACTAAAGCATTGTGGATGTGTTAGAGAGGGTGCATCTGGGTTACGGAAATGGAACTGGCAAGACCTATTGACGATGGGAGATTAGAAACAATAAGTAACTAAGGATGACTTCTATTTTTCTATCTTGGTACATGGAGTATAGATTGTGGAGACATTAACTGGCTTAAGTGAATACGAGAAGGGACATTCATTTGTATGGGAGAAGATAATGTGCTTCCAGTCCCATTGTGTTTTAATTGCCTCTGTGTCATTCAGATGGGGATATCCAGCTAGTAGCCAAAAAATATGGCCAAAGACCTCAGAAGAAAGTTCAGAACAGAAGTTACTGAAGATATAGTAAGGAAGTTAAATCCATATGAGTGAAGGAAATCATTTAAGGTAAACCATATAAAACAGAACAAAAAGAAGAGAGTACATTGAGATCAAAATAAAATCTGCTTTGGGAATGTTTGGCTTATTTTTATTTTAATTTTTATTGATATTAATTACAGTGTGTAGTCAACATACTATTATCTAATTCTCTCTCCAAAGAGGGAAATTATAGAAAAATAGAGATACATTTAACTGTGTAATAACAAGCTATATAATTCTTCTAAAATATGGATTTATTGCATAGCTCCAAAGGGATGGATTGTGGTGCTTCCCAGTTGAATGGTGGTAAAGAATATGCTTCCAAAGCAGGAGATGTAAGGGATGCGGATTCAATCCCTGGATTGGGCAGATCCCCTGAAGTAGGAAACAGCAACCCACTCCAGTATTCTTGCCTGGAGAATCCCATGGACAGAGGAGCCTAATGGGCTACCATCCATGGGGTCACAAAGAGTCAGACTCAACTGAATACATATGCACAGGAAGGGATAGATTATAAGAAAAACTGTTTTCTGATTAGAACATGACCTTACATGGTAAGAAGATGTACTGCTTTATTTCATTCTCATATATTTTGTTCCTATGGGCTTTTTTTCTTATGATTTAAGATGCACTATAGATATTCATCTATTTATGTTAGGATCTCTGTAAACAAAGCCCTGTCTAAAATATTGGATCTAAGTGCCTTAAGTATTCTGACTCTCATACAAATTCCAGCATCTAAGATGATATGTCTGCCCTAAATACTGGAAGAGAAAAGAGGATTTATCTGAAATCATTGATTGCCTATTAAATCCTAGAAAAATTGAACAGGCAGGAATGGGGCTCTGCTTGGTTATTTTCCCATTTGCTTTAGAAATTTTCTTCACTCAAATGTAGCATCATCATTCTGTAACAAGAACAATGTCATTTCCTGACGTTATCTAGAAAGTCAAATGAAAAATTAGGTTATAAATTTGGCCATGATTTTTCTTGGATATGTGATGTTCACAAGTCATTTGTTTGCTCTAGTGCTCAGTTCCTTAAGTAAAATGTTTTTAAAATATATAATTATCGTGTATATGTACCACAGCTTTCTTATCCATTCATCTGCTGATGGACATCTAGGTTGTTTCCATGTCCTGGCTATTATAAACAGTGCTGCGATGAACATTGGGGTACATGTGTCTCTTTCAATTCTGGTTTCCTCGGTGTGTATGCCCAGCAGTGGGATTGCTGGGTCATAAGGTAGTTCTATTTGCAATTTTTTAAGGAATCTCCACACTGTTCTCCATAGTGGCTGTACTAGTTTGCATTCCCACCAACAGTGTAGGAGGGTTCCCTTTTCTCCACACCCTCTCCAGCATTTATTGCTTGCAGATTTTTGGATCGCAGCCATTCTGACTGGTGTGAAGTCCATCAGCAGATGAATGGACAAGAAAGCTGTGGTACATATACACAATGGAGTATTACTCAGCCATTAAAAAGAATTCATTTGAATCAGTTCTGATGAGATGGATGAAACTGGAGCCGATTATACAGAGTGAAGTAAGCCAGAAAGAAAAACACCAATACAGTATACTAACACATATATATGGAATTTAGGAAGATGGCAATGACGACCCTGTATGCAAGACAGGGAAAGAGACACAGATGTGTATAACGGACTTTCGGACTCAGAGGGAGAGGGAGAGGGTGGGATGATTTGGGAGAATGACATTCTAACATGTATACTATCATGTGAATTGAATCGCCAGTCTATGTCTGACGCAGGATGCGGCATGCTTGGGGCTGGTGCATGGGGATGACCCAGAGAGATGTTGTGGGGAGGGAGGTGGGAGGGGGGTTCATGTTTGGGAATGCATGTAAGAATTAAAGATTTTAAAATTTAAATAATAAAAAACTAAAAAAAAAAACTAAAAAAAAATAAAAAAATAAATAAATAAATAAAAATAAAATATATAATTATCAAGAGGATTAAGTGAAGGACTGCTTCATAACATGCATGATATTAACTCTTTCCAACAGAGTTCCACAAAACCAGGAGTTCTTCTCTATTGTCCTGATTGATGTGCCCAGGAGAATCCTTGACACAAAGTAGGTAATCCATAAATATTTCTGGAATGGATGAATTAATTTTATCTTATTTTACCTGACTTTAACATCTTTCAAATTGCAAACTAAATAAAAAAAAATACGGAAAAACATTTACATCAATAAAATAGGTAAAACTATTTCATGGAAGCCTGAGATGACAATATAGTTGTTTTTAATGGGAAACACGAATCAGACCAAGTAGAAAATTTTAAAATATGAAAAAGAGGAAACGCTCTGTGTCATAATTTCTATTCATCTCAGTTTTTAAATAAGCTTACAGTAAGGAACCAGTCAATTCTAAAGGAGATCAGTCCTGGGTATTCACTGGAAGGACGGATGCTGAAGCTGAAACTCCAGTACTTTGGCCACCTCATGCGAAGAGTTGACTCATTGGAACAGACTCTGATGCTGGGAGGGATTGGGGGCAGGAGGAGAAGGGGACGACAGAGGATGAGATGGCTGGATGGCATCACTGACTCGATGGACATGAGTTTGAGTGAACTCTGGGAGTTGGTGATGGACAGGAAGGCTTGGCATGCTGTGATTCATGGGGTCGCAATGAGTCAGACATGACTGAGCGACTGAACTAAACTGAACAGTAAGGAACAATACCAAAGAAAGGCAATGCCAAAGAATGCTCAAACTACCACACAATTGCACTCATCTCACACGCTAGTAAAATCATGCTCAAAATGCTCCAAGCCAGGCTTCAGCAATACGTGAACCATGAATTTCCAGATGTTCAAGCTGGCTTTAGAAAAGGCAGAGGAATCAGAGATCAAATTGCCAACATCCGCTGGATAATGGAAAAAACAAGAGAGTTCCAGAAAAACATCTATTTCTGCTTTATTGACTATGCCAAAGCCTTTGACTGTGTGGATCACAATAAACTGTGGAAAATTCTGAAAGAGATGGGAATACCAGAGCACCTGACCTGCCTCTTGAGAAGTCTGTATGCAGGTTAGGGAGCAACAGTTAGAACCGCACATGGAACAACAGACTGGTTCCAAATCGGAAAAGGAGTACGTCAAGGCTGTATATTGTCACTCTGCTTATTTAACTTATATTCAGAGTACATCATGAGAAATCCTGGGCTGGAGGAAGCACAAGCTGGAATCAAGATTGCCAGGAGAAATATCAATAACCTCAGATATGCAGATGACACCACCCTTTTGGCAGAAAGTGAAGAAGAACTTAAGAGCCTCTTGATGAAAGTGAAAGAGGAGAGTGAAAAAGTTGGCTTAAAGCTCAATATTCAGAAAACTTACATCATGGTGCCGGGTCCCATCCCTTCCTTGCAAATAGCTGGGGAAACTGTGGAAACAGTGGCTGACTTTGTTTTCGAGGGCTCCAAAATCACTGCAGACGGAGACTGCAGCCATGAAATAAAAAGATGCTTACTCCTTGGAAGAAATGTTATGACCAACCTAGACAGCATATTAAAAAGTGGATATGAAGGAATGATGCTAAAGCTGAAACTCCAGTACTTTTGCCACTTCATGCAAAGAGTTGACTCAATAGAAAAGACTCTGATGCTAGGAGGGATTGGGGGCAGGAAGAGAAGAGGACGACAGAGGATGAGATGGCTGGATGGCATCACTGACTCGATGGACATGAGTCTGAGTGAATTCTGGGAGTTGGTGATGGACAGGGAGGCCTGACGTGCTGTGATTCATGAGGTCGCAAAGAGTCGGACATGACTGAGTGACTGAACTGAATTGATTCTAAATAATTGAAGCTGCTTTGCTTGAAATCAATTATATTGTCAGTGGTGAAAAATAATTCATCCTTTCTTGTATCTGGACAATGTGGACAACTTCCTGGAACAGGCCTTATTACTTGAAAATCACACACCAGGCAGGGATTAAATTTGATGGTGGTAGACCCCTGGCTGACTCACATAAATACTTCTTAGGATTAATGTGCTATTAGCTCTTGGGTCACACTCAAGAGTTCAGACTAAGAATGATGCTGATTTTGCCTAATAAGCATATCAACATGTGATGTTCTTCCTCCTTTCTGTCTTAATTATAGATCATTCTCAGGAATCAAAGTGACAATATTTAAAGAACACCAATCCTGTGCTCAGCACTGTGCGAGCTACAGATGTGAATGGGAGCTTCATTCCCTCCAGGAACACAGAAAGTAGTTGGGAGAGTTAAAATAATCACATTTGAAAAGAGAGAAAACTATTCAACAGTCACTAAACGCTACTGTGTTCTGTTGTTGAGATGGGAAGATAAGTTCGTGTACATGCCCTCGGGAATCAGCCTGCAGTGCAGGAGATGTGGCAACCATGGGTTCAATCCCTGGGTCAGGAAGATCTCCTAGAGAAGGAAATAGCAGCCCACTCCAGTATTTTTGCCTGGGAAATTCCATGGACAGAGGAGCTTGATGGGCTACAGTCCATGGAGTCACAAAAGAGCTGGACACAATTTAGTAACTAAATAACAAAAACAATGTGCCCTCCATAACAGAGGTGTTTTCTTATTGGGGAGTAGGGAGAGAGCTTCTAAAACTTGTAGAACTTCAAAGGAAGAGAAGGCTAATGAAACTTGGCACAACTAAGGAAGACATTGTGGCTAAGGGATGTTTTGAAGGATGAGAATTCAGACAGGCAAGCATTTGGAAAAAAGATCATGGAGGTAGAAATGACCAGCTTTGCATGATGCCCAGGGCCATGGGCAGTACACAAGCTGGACACCCATACACACTGGCCCTGGAAATAGTCCTGACTTGCTCATGGTAAGAGGAAAAAGTAAAGCCCATTGACCAATGGAGAATGTGAGCATGCTGGGCTGTGTGGGACAGGCTAGATTGTGGAAGGCCTTGAAAGTGCAGTAGAGAAAAATGGAAGGTGTGTGGTAATCCATAGAGAGCACAGTATGTTTCTTAGTTGGGGACGGATATGGTGGAAGCATGTTTGGGGATAATTAGCAGAGAAACAGGAGGCAGAGTTGCCTGCTGCTGCTGCTGCTGCTAAGTTGCTTCAGTCGTGTCTGACTCTATGCGACCCCATAGATAGCAGCCCGCCAGGCTCCCCCATCCCTGGGATTCTCCAGGCAAGAATACTAGAGTGTGTTGTCATTTCCTTCTCCAAAGCATGAAAGTGAAAAGTGAAAGTGAAGTCGCTCAGTCATGTCCGACTCTTCGCGACCCCATTGACTGGAGCCCACTAGGCTCCTCCACCCATGGGATTTTCCAGGCAGAGTACTGGAGTGGGGTGCCATTGCCTTCTCCGGAGTTGCCTGGGATATGTAGAATTAAGATCAAGGAGGCAGACTTGGAGGTAACCACAGGGACCGCCAGTTGAGGTGATGACACCTGCCTCAGGTGTGGAGAAGCAAAGAAGAGTTGAATATCTGGAAGGAAAACCCGACCAGATGGGAATGGAAGATGAGAAAAGATTCAGGCAGGGATTAAACTTGATGGTGGTAGACCCCTGGCTGACTCACATAAATCCTTTAAGCCATCAATACTTCTTAGGATTAATGTGCTAATAGCAAAAGATTCACAAAAGATGTGGCAGAGAAATAGCTTATGTGACAAAACCTTTCCTCTCGGGGCAAAGACAAGTGATCCTGTCAGGAAACCAGTTGCAGAGGCTACATGCACGGTCAGGTGAGGCACGGCTAATGCATTCAACCACAGACTTGTCCCAGGGCTCCTCATTCCAGAAATGTGGGCCTGTCTGTAAACAGTTTCAGGGGGTTAAGGGAGCCTAGAAGGTTGAAAGTTACTCAATTTAGAACATCCTTAGCATTGTTCTGAGTAGTCACTGAGAGAGCCTCAACCTCTGACATACTCAACAGCAGGCTGAAAGTAACGAGAAAGGGCTTAGGGTCAACCGGCTTAGCAAAAGCTTTACTGCACACCCAGGGCAGCTTGCATTGTTGCTCAGAAAGCTGTCTCTCTCATAGTAGCTTGGACTCCTATTCAGAAGTAACCCCCAACTGCACCCCCATGGACCATGAAAACTTCACAGCAAGTATTAGAGCAGCCCCATAAGGAAACATGTGGCTCAGGCACAAGACAACTTATTAAAACCACCCCACCCTGATGCAAACACACCTACCCATCACGGAGATGTGATACAAGAGCACAGGCTAATCAAAGCCAATAAAGACATGGTGGGAGGAGAGGAGGGAGAAGGTGAGATGTATAGAGAGAGTAACATAGAAATTTACAAGACCATATGTGAAATAGATAGCCAATGGGAATTTGCTGTATGACTCAGGAAACTCAAATAGGGGCTCTGCAACAGACTGAAGGGTGGGATGAGGAGGGAGATGGGCTGGAGGTCAGGAGGGAGGGGTCATGAGTGTACCTATGGCTGATTCTTGTTGATGTATGAGAAAAAAAAACACAAATTTCTGTAAAGCAATTATCCTTCAATTAAAAAAAAATTTAAAAAGCCCATAAGTGCTGAAAAGATTGGGCTTTTGTGTTCATAGAAGAAAAACAATGCAGCATAGTTGATTTGATGCAAAGGCATTTGCACAAGGCAGGACTTTAGAACATCTTTTCCTGCAAGAAAAGTCCCCAGGGTTCACCAGTTGATAAACCACTTACCACCTTACCATAGAAAGAGTTGGATGCAGTGTTGTTGTTCAGTCACTAAGTCGTGTCTGACTCTTTCATGACCCCATGGACTGTAGCCCACCAGGCTCCTCTGTCCATGGAATTCTCCCAGCAAGAATACTGGAGTGGGTTTCTATTTCCTTTTCCAGGGGATCTGCCCGACCTAGGGACTGAACCTGAGTCTCCTGCATTGGCAGTCAGATTCTTTACCATTGAGCCACCAGGAAAGCCCCAATCCAGTATATCATCTCATTAAATTAGAAACCACAGCAGTGTCTTTAAATATGGGCGTTTCATATGCACACACAGGTAGGTAGAAGCAGGTGGCCCTAGTCTTGGTTCCCCCAGAATCACAGCCTAAAATAAGAATTCTAGAGCAAGTAGTTTCCTTGGGAGATGTACTTTGCAGAGGAAGGATGGAGAGCTTCCATAGAGATAGGAAGGGAGCCAAGAAAAGGTGCATTTCAAGAAAGATTATGGGAGCTTAATCCTGCTGGAGAACTCTGAAAGCCTATGGAGAGTTATCTGATTTATCATGTTTGAGGATGAGGGAGCTGGGTTATTTATACTCCAGTTCCTAAGGGTCATGAAACATCAATTCTCTGACATTTTCAGTCTGCCCTGAGCACTGACAAACTAGGTTTCAAGCATGAGGAAAAAGCCTCCAAGCCACTGATGAGATGCTGGCAATTTAATGTCTGGCTGGAATGTGCCTCAGCCACAAGGGAGAGGAGACATGGGCAGGATCTGCTACACAAGTCTTAATCAGAAAATCTCCCAAATATTAGGCCAGGAGACAGAGTTTTTAGGCAAACATGTTATGTATCCCAAAGTATATTTTTCTCCCATTTCCTTCAAAAAGATCCCCATTTCCCATTTTCTGGAGTTACATCACTAGGAAGAGGAAAAAGTCTAAAAGGAGAAGGAGAAACAGGTATTAGTTTTCTAGGGCTGCCAGAACAAAGTGTCACAGACTGGGTAGCATGAACAACAGAAATTCATTTTCTTTTCTTAAAAAATAATTTTATTTATTTACTTTGGCTGTGCTGGGTCTTTGTTGCTGCACAGGCTTTTCTCTAGTTGTAGAGCGGCAGTTACTCTCTAGTTGTGGTGCACAACCTTCTCGTTGTGGTGGCTTCTCTTGTTTCAGAGCACAGGTTTCAGGGCACACAGCCTACAACAGTTTCAGCTCCTGGGTTCTAGGGCACAGGCTCAACAGTTGTGGAGCATGGGGTGCCGGGGTCCAGCCCCGGTGGATCCAGGGAATTCGAAGCGGGGACAGCATTGGTGAGGAAAGACTTATTTATTTATTAATATAAGATTAGATTAGGAAGAAATAGTGTAGTAAGAAAATTAAGTGGAGAGAAGAGGCTGATTAACTTGGGTTACATGGAAAACCAATAAAGTTCCAGACAAGGAGCTTGCACCCTCTACGTTAGGCCGCCGGTGCCCATTTGAATATTGGAGAGTGCCCCGCCTTGGGCTCTCTCTCTTACGGATCTTAGAAGCCAGGACAAGTAAGTAGACACAGTGAGCCTCCACGTTCCAAGGGATCAGACTGAAAAGGAGTGGGAGGGAGCAAGAGAAAGAATCGACACGGGGGAGGCCAGGCTTGTGCAAAAACCCCCTCCAACTTTATTATTTAAAAGATGTTTATATACCCTAAATTTTACATAATGGAAGATACAGAGTCATGCAGGGGCAGCAGTCCTGACCCTTTCTGTATATCTTTTTTGTATACAAAAGGTCTCAGGTGATTAACATTATCTTCTGGCCAGGAGGCTTGCTAACACTTTTTTGGCTCTCTTTCTTAAAGAATGTTAATCTCGTTTCCCCTGAAGTGTTTTTCTTTAATCTGCATCTCCTTAAAGTATTAAAGTTACATCTCTATAGAACAAAGGTGCAGTGGGTTATAACAAAGAAGGTACTTAACTCAAAGATCTAACTAATACCAGGCCTACTACTTGTTTTTCTATATACCAACTATATCTAGAAATAAAGGATATGAAAATTTGGCAGCAAGTATTGGTTCAACAAATGAAACTTTTAATCAGTCCTATTCTAATGATTTTGACTCCTCGGAAGCCCCTACATTCCTAGGATGTTTTAAGCTTCCTGTGCTTCCTGCGGTCAGGAGGCCTCAAACAATCACATGAGCAGCTGTACGAGTCCTGCAGGCAGGCTAAAAAGCCATCAGAGGGGTTTTGGGATTGAAACACTCTTTCAAACGCAGAAGACTAAAGCCCTGAATTGACTTTTTCCAGAGAATGTCAGAAGAGTGGAAAAGCAGGCCGATTCTTATTTTTTGGGGGGTGGATGCTCAGGAAATTCCAGGGGGAAAACCTGAGGTCTGATTAGCCTTGCCATCAGAGCTCTGCCGCATGATCTTGTCACGAGTGGAATTCCTCACGCTGGCTCCCGGCAATGGGGTAGTTGTTTCATGTCATGTGGGATCCTCTCAGATCAGGGATCGAATCTGGGTCTTCTGCATTATCAGGTGGGTTCTGTACTACTGAGCTACCAGGAAAGCCCCAGAAATTCATTTTCTGACAGTTCTGAAGGCTGGAAGTCCAAGATGAAGGTGTCAGAAGGTCAGGTATCTCCTGAAGCCTCTCTCCTTGGCTTGTAGATAGTGGTCTCCATCCTGAATTTTCAGATGGCACTTTCCCTGTGCATGCCCAACCCTGTGTCCCTTTATGTCTCCAAACTTCCTCTTCTGATAATAACCACAGTCAGAATGAATTAAGGCCCACTCATATGACCTCATTTAACCTTAATTACCTTTTTAAAGTCCCTATCTTCAAACAGAGGCACATTCTGAAGTGCCAGGGTTAGGACCACTGCTGCTGCTGCTGCTAAGTCACTTCAGTCATGTCTGACTCTGTGCGACCCCATAGATGGCAGCCCACCAGGCTCCCCCATCCCTGGGATTCTCCAGGCAAGAACACTGGAGTGGGTTGCCATTTCCTTCTCCAACGCATGAAAGTGAAAAGTGAAAGTGAAGTTGCTCAGTCGTGTCCAACTCTTAGCGACCCCATGGACTGCAGTCTACCAGGCTCCTCCATCCATGGGATTTACCAGGCAAGAGTATTGGAGTGGGTTGCCATTGCCTTCTCCGTTAGGGCCGCAACATGTGAATTTGGAGAGGGGCACAAAATTCAGCCTATGACAGAGAATAATGAGCATATTCAACACTTAGATTTGTAAAATGTCTATTAAGGAAAGCAGTGTTTTTACCAGGCTCAAGCAAACAATTGCAGGCAAAAAATGAATAGGTAGAACTTTAACTGCTGCCTTAATTTGGAAGAGACCTTTCATGAGTTCCTTGGGATCTCAGTTCAGGATGTGAGGATCACTTGCAATAAGGTCAGCCTTGCCTTTCAGTAAATCTTAGCTCTATTGTATTAAATCCTTAAATGCAAAAATGGTAAGGACCTAACAGAAGCAGAAGAGATTAAGAAGAGGTGGCAAGAATACACAGAACTATACAAAAAAGGTCTTAATGACCCAGATAATCATGATGGTTTGATCACTCACCTATAGCCAGACATCCTGGAATGCAAAGTCAAGTGGGCCTTAGGAAGTATCACTAAAAACAAAGGTAGTGGAGGTGATGGATTTCCAGCTGAGTTATTTCAATCTTAAAAGATGATGCCTGTGAAAGTGCTACACTCAATATGCCAGCCAATTTGGAAAATTCAGCAGTGGCCACAGGACTGGAAAAGGTCAGTTTTCATTCCAATCCCAAAGAAGGGCAATGCCAAAGAATGTTCAAACTACTGCACAATTGTGCTCATGTCACATGCTAGCAAAGGTAATGCTCAAAATGCTCAAAATCCTTCAAGTTAGGCTTCAACAGTATGTGAACCAAGAACTTCCAGATGTACAACCTGGATTAAGAAAAGGCACCAGAGGAACCAGAGATCAAACGGTCAACATCTGTTGGATCATAAAAAACAGAAAAACATTTACTTCTGCTTCATTGACCATGTTATAAAGCCATTGACTGTGGATCACAACAAACTGTGGAAAATCCTTAAAGAGATGGGAATACCAAACCACTTTCTTTGCCTCCTGAGAAGCCTGTATGCAGGTCAAGAAGCAACAGTTAGAACTTGAGATGGAACAACAGACTGGTTCAAAATTGGGAAAGGAGTATATCAAGGCTATATATTGTCACCCTGCTTATTTAACTTCTATGCAGAGTACATCATGTGAAATGCTGGGCTGGATGAAGCATGAGCTTCAATCAAGATTGCCAGGAGAAATATCAATAATCTCAGATATGCAGATGACACCACCCTTATGGTAGAAAGGGAAGAGGAACTACAGAGCCTCTTGATGAAAGTGAAAGAGGAGAGTGAAAAAGCTGGCTTGAAACTCAACATTCAAAAAATGAAGATCATGGCATCCAGTCCCATAATTTTATGTCACATAGATGGGGAAAGAATGGAAACAGTGACAGATTTTATTTCTTGGGCTCCAAAATCACTGCAGATGGTGACTGCAGCCATGAAACTAAAAGACACTTCCTCCTTGGAAGAAAAGCTATGACCAACCTAAATAGCATAGTGAAAAGCAGAGACATTAATTTACTGACAATGGTCCGTCTAGTTAAAGCTATAGTTTTTCCAGTAGTCATGTATGGATGTGACAGTTGGACCAGAAAAAAGGCTGGGTGCCAAAGAATTGATGCTTTTGAACTATGGTGTTGGAAAAAACTCTTCAGAGACCCTGAATATTCATAGAAAGGACTGATGCTGAAGCTGAAGAGGATGAGATGGTTGGATGGCATCATCGACTCAATGGACATGAGTTTGAGCAGGCTCCAGTAGATGGTGAAGGACAGGGAAGCCTGGAGTTCTACAGTTCATGGCATCAAAAAGAGTCTAAACAATTGTATTAAGTCATGAAAGCTGTGACAACAAGATGAACTGACCTCTCCTGAGTGCCTTCTCTGCATCAGGCGCTGTGCTATGCAATCTACACCTATTAAGTGATTCCTGTCGGTTTGACAATACTTATTAGATGAGAAAGCAGGTTTAAAATGGCAAAATAACTGCATTTTTAGTTCTTTATTAAAGCAACCGAACCTGCCTTGTCATTAATAAGAATACAAGGACAAGCCTCATCTTTACTGAAATTTTTATATTTAATTCAGCAAATATTTGAAAGTTAAACCTATTAAGCACTGAGATCAGACTTGGGGGAAGATGGGAAGAGTGAGGTAATTAGACTTTGGACTTGTCCCAAGAGGCTGACTGTGTAACTGGGAGAGAGGAGAAATGGACCAGGTAAAAGGAAGAAAGGATACAGCCAGGCACGGTACAAAGCCTCGGGAGAACTTTGGCCAAGAGGACACTGATCCCTACAGAGAGGACATGGGAAAGCTTGGAGGTGCAGTCTGCACTGAGCTGAGTAAACTGCAGGAGGAGACATGGAAGCATGCGGGTTCCTGGAGTCTGTCTCTGTTCTTCAACAGTATGCTTTCATGAAAACAAGCAGACAGTCTGAGCTGAGGCGGGAGCACTTTCAGACAGATCAACGTCTGAGAGCAAACCCCTGGCAGGAGCAACACCGTGTGGAGACAGTGCAGTGGAGGAAGGAGAGGGCCACCTGTAGGGTCTGCATGAGTGCAGGTGTAGGCAACTGGCGTGGAGAGTGCCTTTACAAAATAAGGAGCCAACATTCAAAAACTAGGAGACCTCTTACTGAACTTCAGCTTTTTGGGCCACTCTGGACAAATCAAAAGGCCTGGCACCTGACCTGCACACCCTCCTATTGTGAGTGGCAGCTCCTCCTGGGTTAGATCGTGCTCTCTCCATGTGTTCCAGCCCTCTCACTCCTTGTGGTTTGCACCCGCTGACCTCGCTTCTTCAAGTTGCCTGCCAGGGCCCTGGAGCAGCAGGGACACTGTCACTTGGCTGAGTCTCATGGTGAGTCAGAGGACTAAAAAGGTCAACAGGTTCTGGGCTTAAATCTTGTCACTACAATTTAACTACCTGTTACCTTAGCTTCCTCATCTGTTAAGTGGGCATAACAGTATACTCAAATCTATAGCAACCACTCAGTATGTGTAATTTGCTTAGCATAGCATCTGGGCCCATCAGTTCAGTTCAGTTACTCAGTCGTGTCCAACTCTTTGTGACCCCATGGACTGCAGAATGCCAAGCTTCCCTGACCATCACCAACTCCCAGCGCTTGCTCAAACTCATGTCCATCAAGTCAGTGATGCCATCCAAGCATCTCATCATCTTTACCCCCTTCTCCTCCTGCCTTCAATCTTCCCCATCATCAGGGTTTTTTCCAATGAGTCAGTTCTTGGAATCAGGTGCCAACGTATTGGAGTTTCAGCTTCAGCATCAGTCCTTTCGATGAATATTCAGGAATGATTTCCTTTAGGATTGACTGGTTGGATCTCCTTGCAGTCCAAGGAACTCTCAAGAGTCTTCTCCAACACCACAGTTCAAAAGCATCAATTCTTCGGCCTTCAGCCTTCTTCACAGTCCAACTCTCACATCCATACATGACTACTGGAAAAACCATAACTTTGAGTAGACAGACCTATGTCAGCAATGTAATGTCTGCTTTTTAATACGCTGTCTAGGTTGGTCATAGCTTTTCTTCCGAGGAGCAAGTGTCTCTTAATTTCATGGCTGTACCATCTACAGTGATTTTGGAGTCCAAGAAAATTAAGTCTCTCACTGTTTCCATTGTTTCCCCATATATTTACCATGAAGTGATTGGACCAGATGCCATGATCTTAGTTTTTTGAATGTTGAGTTTTAAGCCAGCTTTTCACTCTCCTCTTTCACTTTCATCAAGAGACTCCTCAGTTCGTCTTCACTTTCTGTTATAAGGGTGGTATCATCTGCATATCTGAGGTTATTGATATGTCTCCCAGCAATGTTGCTATGCCAACAGCAAGCTGCTTAAAAACAGTCCCCAAAACCCCAGAGGGATGCAATAGCAGGCTGAAGAAAAGTGGCATGGAGTACTTTTTTCTGCCCTTGTCAGCCAATGGTAGTTCCCAAAAGCAGATGAAAGATCCTGGCAGTATTCCTGGTTCTCTTCTCCATAACATATTTGCACACCAAATTTATCCCAGCCTTTCAACTCACGGAACCATCCCTGTTGTCCTAGCGACTGTGCGTTGTTACTACACCCAGCATACAGATGTGAAAACTGAGGCTGGAAAAGGGTCATCACTGGCTCAAGATCTTAAACCCTGGCCTCTGAGCCACGACGCCACAATGCAAAGGACAGACCAAGGCAAAGACACTGATCTGAGCTGCTCAGCCCTGTGCTGGGAGGCTAATTGGCCATACACCCTCAGGGGTAACCAGGGAACCTGGAGGGTCAATGGGGCACAGAAGCCGGGGTGGGCAAGCAAGAGACAGCGTCCAGATCATGGGATGGCAGAAAAGCCACAATTTTGCTCAACAAAACCTGGCCTTTGCAATTTAGGGTCCAGGTTAATCCTAAGAATATGACTAGCTACTAAGCACAGAGCAAGTGAGGCCCGGGTGCCACTCCCTAAAGGCAGCTTTCCATCCTGTCCAAAGTTAATGCACAGGCTTCTCTGAGACAGAGGGGGCCGCCCAGCAGGGCAAGCAGCACCAGCAGCAGCACAATGCCCTTTCTGCTTGTCTCCTCTACCTGCATTTCCTATTGGTGCTTGAGAAGTGTGCTATGAAAGCAAGTCAACAAGGTGAGCCTAATGCTGCTGAGCTTCCGGTGTCATTGCCTGTATCCCCAAACCAGAGACTCCTGAATCATGTTAACACCCCAGAATTGTGTGGGTGGACCCAGGTTTTGTGGGTCTGTACTGGGAGACCACACCAGGCTCCGGATGTCCTAAAACAAGATGGTGGACAGGTGCCCAGAATTACAAACTAGTGAGTACATGTGCTTGCCAAGGCTCCTTCCTCTTTTTAGCTCTAGGTTCCTCCCATTTCTACCACAGAAGACCACGGCTGGCACCAAAAGATTTCACATCCTGAGGCAGTTTGGCAGATGGTGGGGTGTGTAGTCACCCAGGTTGACCTGGGGCTGGCCCTCAGTCCTGCCTGTCCCAGGAAGGGCACCCCTGCAGGCCGAAGGCTGGAGGAAGGTAACACATGCAGCACCCCTGGGCCTCCGTCAGTCCTCTGAAAATGTCGGCTCTTACTGGGGCTAGGATCACTTGTGCCTAATGCTGTCCAAAAGCCTTGGGGGCCACAAGAGTTTAGGGATTTAGAAATCATTAACAGGGAGGCAGAGATCATCAGCACCCTGGCAGGGGCTGGCAAACACACTGACATGGCTGCAGTGAACAATGAGACTGTTAATACCAAGTGGGCTACATAGGGAAAACTCGGCATACTATAGATAGCTTCTTCATATCATCCACTTTTGGATTTACTAACAAAAGTGTTTAGGTCAAGCTGGTGAAAACACTTGGCTGCTGAAGTGTTCTGGGAGACGGAATGGTGGAAAGCAGATCATGGACCTGAGGCAACATGCAGATGTTGAACTCCTGCAGTTCAGGGAAGAAGCTCCCAGCTTTATGGATTCCTGGTCATGCTACAGCCCCCAGTTCACAAAGCCTGGCAGTTTGACTTAGCTCACACTGCCTTCTGTCCCCAGGGGCCACTATATACATCTTTACTCGAAATCCACTGATGGCCCTCAAGTCCCAACCTAGGCCACATCCTAAAGGACCTTTGGGACTGGGGGTCAATGGTGTCCATGTTCTCCTCCTTTCCTAATTGGAGGCTCTTCACTGTCTCCCTGTCTCCTAGCTGCAGGCTTCAAAGTGCACACCTGCATTCCCACTCATTCTGGGGAAAGCTCTCTTGGGAAAAGAGATGCCTCTTCAATCACTACTCATAGTAGGTGCTTTCTGGTTTACAGATTGCTTTCATGTGAATCATCCCGTGACTTCTCACTCCCATCAGATACACCAACAAATAGGATTACTCCTAATGGGGACATTTCACACTGCGCTCATCCTTCAGATAAAGAAATGGAGACTCAGAGAGGGAGTGATTTACCAAGACTCATACTCCAGCAGTGGTGGGGTTGCGGATCAATCCAGGTTTGAGATGGCAGAGCAGAGTGTGTTTCCTCTCACAGTGCCTCTGTGGAGGACCAGAGCCTGCCCAGCCTACCTGGGTAGCATTACAAATACCAGCACGCAGCCTTGCCTCTGCAAGCAATGGATGAAACTTCACAGCACATCAGAGTCTCTAGAAATCCTGTGCCAAAGCTCCCTCTGGGGACCTGAACAGATGGTGTCAGGCTGGGGGCCCTCCTACAAACTTGTCTGGTCCAGCTACACTCCTGGGCTGTTCCCTTCATGGGTCTGATCCTTCTGGGGGCCCTTCCCCCATTTCCCAGCCAAGGAGACCCTCTTCACTATAAGACCCAGCCCAGATGGCCCTCCATTGTCCATCCCTTTGAATCAGTGGTTGGTTCCCCACACTTAATGCTCCCCAACCTCTTGACACATTTCAGGCTCTGCTCTTTACAGGTCTGCCTGGAAGATGAACTCCAGCCTCCTCACCTCCCAGCCCTGAGTGATGCAAGGGTGAGTGGACACCTGACACCCTGCACAGTGGAGGAGTTTCTTGCAGGATGTGTATCCTTGGTCTTGAATGGGCTTTGCCTTGCGAGGTCTGACATCCAGATCTGCCCTCTCCCATCAGCCTGTGCTTACACTGGGGCTAGCAGATGGCTGGGTGGCCAGTGCACTGGAAGCAGTTCTCCTACCAACCCAGCAGCTGTCTAGTGCAAAAGACACCAAGAGCCCCTCCCACCAGGCTGCGTGCAGGGCAGAGCATAGTGCCACCCAAGCAAAGGTACTTGACGTCCTGTGTGTACACATAGCCACCGTTCAGGCACCAATTCCTGGTGTCACTTCTCCTATTTGGTCAATAGCGATCACAAGGCCTCAGGCACTGTGAGGGACCGAGAACTGGAGCCCACCGTGGACACCTCCAACACCCGTCTGTGCTCTGCACCTCCCAACAGGCTGGCAGGAACTGTCAGGTCAACATCACAGGTGAAGGGATGCCCTGCCCACCCCTGCCTGCTCCCTGTCCCCTTAGTGGTGAGTCCCCAGCCAGTGTCCGGCACCACTGCCCCCACCCTCAACTCGTGGGAACAGCCTCATGAAGGACCCATCCCGAGAAGGCTGGCCCTGGAGTGGTCTGAGGAGAGGTGGTGAGATGGGGCCTTGGTACATGGTTGACACGCCCTGCCCCACAGGTTATGAGGACCTATCCTGGGGGTAGTTGGTGTGCACTCAGCCCTGGGCTCAAGGCCACAGCCCAGCTGCTAGAACTTGTGCTGGGCTGGCAGGGGGAGAGGAATTTCCTAGCAACTGAGAAGATCCAGGTGTGTGGAACGTGGGAGGAATACAGTGAAGTAACTTCTTTGCTTTGCTCTCTACAGGCAGATGACCAGCTCAGGGTGAAGAACAGTGAGAGCCAAGGCGGGTGGCAGGGTCTCCCCAATAGCTGACAAAGCTTCAGGCAGGATTCGACAGGAGTGGCTGAACCTCAAAGAGACTGAACGTTCTGCCAAGGCAGGCCCGATCCGCTGGCATTGGAGGTCCTCTTGGGAAAACCTGCATCCCTGACACGAGGGCCAAGGAGACCAGGAGGCAGGGTGCAGAAGACTGGGATATCCCAGATGTCTGAACTTCTGAGCCTGCAGCAGCAGCCCACCTCCTCCACCCCATTAACAGTTGGTGTCCCCCCCCAACCCCCAAGGGAACAAACAGGACCAGAGTCCTCCCCCACATGTGCCCTCTGTCCCAGGAAGCACGGGAGCTGGCCACTCCGATCTGTGGCAGGACCCACAGCACTACCAGCACAAGAACCAAGGAACCATGGGAAGAGCTGGTCACCTACTGCCTGGCCACCAAGCAGAGTGAAGTCACTGTGCAACACAGGCCGGGCTTGATGAGCCTCGTTGTGGAGAAGACAGACGACACCCTCCACCCACCATCACCACTACCCAGGGGCCGCAGCAGAGGTCACGCGGTCGCTCTGAGCAGCCAGGACCCAGGGACCATGACAAGGTCTGCTGCCACCCAGGAGGCTGGACCCACAGAGCAGGGCAGGTGGTCAGTAAAATGTGGCCTCCCAGAGGCTCAAGAGGTGGGCAGCTGACCAAGGTACAGTCCAAAACTACACTGAGGCCAAGGGCAGCTGCCCCAGTAAACAGGTCAAGATCCCTCGTCCAGGTTCAGCCCCTGAGCCAGTTCTCAGGTCGCACTGAGGAATAGGGACAAACAGACACAGGGATGACCCCAGCCCCTCCCAAAGGGACGTCGGGCTCTGTGTTGGTGACCCCACGTGGGGTGGTGGAACCACCAGAGGGGTGGAGGTTGCCAGACAGGGTCAACTTGACACCAACGTGAGAGACATGGTTAACTCTGACTCTGCAACCACTTTGAAAGGACCCACTGTGCTGGGGTTTCTGGGCACAGGGGCTCAAGGGGCAGGGGACACAGGGCCAGTCCTGAGGATTTGTCAGTCGGTCTTGAGCTGAGAGAGCCTGGAAGGCAGTATCCCCCAGAGCCAGGTGCAGGACTTAGTGAGACGTCTGTCGAGGAGTCCTTCAGAACCTGAGGGAACATGTGATGTGAGGAAAAGATGGTAAGGCTGAACAGAACTCCATCAAGTGAACTCCATTAAGTAAAAGAGAAATGCACAGAAAATGCCGGCGGGGTGGGGTGGGGGGTGGTACACGCCCCACTCATCAACTGGAGAACCTTCTCACTTCTGGTAGCACCTCACGGGTATTCTCTGCTCCTAACTCCTCACACCCTCTCTGTGCTTGGCCAAGTCGCCACGGTGGGCACATAAGTACTCAAAGGGTAGCCAGACGGGGCTCCCGCCCAAAGCACGAGAGTCCACTCACGGAAGTCCTCTCACCATGGGTATGGGATAGCAATGCACACTCCAGTCTTCCCTTCCTACTCCTTGATCTCACAAACTAAACAGCTGGATCCATTCAGTGGGCTGCAGCCTGATCTGGAAGCCTCTTCCAGTGCTGGGCAGTCTGGCATTCAGGTTTTGGCCAAACCTGCCCAGACAGAGGACAGTGAAGAGCACATAGACCCAAGAGCTCAGGAATGATGGACACGTATAAACCAGCATCTCCCACCCCTGTGTCAAACGTGATATACAGGCCTGTGATGTCAATGTGAGCAGGGCAGTGCCAGAGGCTCACAAAAGGTCCCCCTGGGCAGTGCCCCAGCCCTTTGGCATACAGCACCCTGAGTAGCGGCAGCAGAGTGGCCACCCGTGTCCGCAGGTCCCATGTGTGCCATGTCCTCTCAAAGAACTGCAGTGGAACTGAGATGAAATCAGAAACACGTCCAGTTCTCAGGCTGGCCCCTCCATCTGGGTGGTATAGAGAGGGGTGCAGACAACAGGACCTGCCCTGGGAACAGAGAGGAAATAGGTGTGGCTGACCTCCCAGAGCTACATGGCTGCCCCTGGGCTTGTCCCATGTGCAGGAGTCCAAGGCCCAGGACTAAAGCCAGGCAGGGACCAAGGGACTGACATGGACGTGAAGGAGCCCTCTCTCACGGACAGAGTGCTGGACGCCAGGGCAGCGTCTCCTTGGGGACTGCTCTGCCCAGTTATGAGGGGGTGGATGGTGGCTCCCAGAAGGAGGGCCTGAGAGACACACACTGACCTGTGGGGCACTTACGGCTCCAAGAGACCAGGTGAATACTGAGTTCATTGCTAGCCTACAAACAGAAGAGGACGAAGCTGCAATACAAACACCAGGGCGGGATGAATGCTCAGACCCCAAAAGAAGCGCCCACAACTTGGCACAACTTGGCACAGAAAAGACACATGGCTCAGCAGAGAGATGAGCAAAGGCATTTCAGAGAAGAAAACACATCAGCCAAGGAGGACATGAGGAAAACTGAGAATCTGGGTCGAGCCTGTCCCATGTCAGTGTTGCCTGTAAATGCACAGCAGGAGGAAAGTGGAACCCTCACCAAGCCTCAGAGACCCAGGTGGGGTGGGAGGCAGCACTCCCCATGGCTCGGTCCACACATGTGGGCGCGTGAGGACAGCTGGGGCCAGCAGCAGGGAAGGGACAGGTGTGGAGAAAAGCCACGGAGCAGGGCCTCACAGCTGCCCCATCAGCAGCCACACTTCATAGGAGTCCAGTTTACTGGGCAAGGTCTAGTAAAACCAGGATTCGGGAGAATCAGCAGGATCCCACCCACCATTCACAGGACCCTCCCTCACGATCTGAAACCACTACCAGGAGGTTCTGGGGTTTCTGGAGGCAGCTGGTAACCACTCTCAGGGCGAGGAGCAGAGCGCCAGCATGAGGGAGTTGGATGTGGTGATTGCTCGGGTACCCACAGTGCTGAGGCCTCAGATCCAGGAGGCAGCCTCGCCCCTCAACTCATGGCTGGCAGGCTTCTGCAAGGAGACAGCAGGCTGCACGCTGAAAGAGAAAGCACTGCTCCAACTCTACATTCCCATGGCAGCAGTTATGTGGGTGCCTGGCTAATGGGAACCAGGTAGACACTGACCTTACCTTCCTGGGGCTTGGCGACACTCAGGGGTCCAGACTCATGCCCAGCAGCCACAGCCTGGGAAGAAGAGGGGGGCAAAAGTGGGCAGCAGGAAGAGGCAGGGCGCCCAAAAACTCCAAGATGAGAGCAGCTGACACTCGGGCAGATGGAGAAAGGGATGTTACAGTCATGCCTGGAAGGAGGACAGTAGGTTGTCAGAACAAGAGGAGCCAGTAGTCCAGAGGCAGAACTGCATGAGAAAGTGTGGGGTCCCAGATGAGCTCTGCACAGAGTGTAGGACCAGCACAGCCACCCAGAGTGCTGGGTGAGGAGGAAGAAGACCCCAGACCACCAGAACACGCCCAGGGCATCATGGACGGGTTGAGACTTAAAACAGGAGAGGGCTCAGCTGCGCTTTCAACCCGGGATTGATGAGGATGAATGTGTGTGCGATGTGACTCAGAACCGACAGTGTGTGCAACTCAGGCTGGAGCAGGAGAGACAGCAGGGGTCCAGGCGAGTGCGGGGGTGGAGTGGGGGGCTAGGCTGACAGCACTGGCCCCAGGCCATGAGGCCTGAACTCAGCTAGTAGTAGTGGGGACAGGAAGAGGATCCTTTACTCTGATCAGGCACTTGGGAGGCTGGGGCACAGCAGGGAGGGCAGCGGTCAGGAGCAGAGTCAGGGGGCTGCCCTGGATGGGCTGAGCCCTCAGACGAAAGGAAGAGGACAGGAAACATTTTTGAAAGCGAAGCTTCTTTTATCTGGGACATCTCAGGTCCCAGGGGCAGCAGGAAACTGAGGATTTTCCTTCGCATCTGCATAAAGACAGACTGTTGCTCAGCAATGGGCCAGCAGCCCCAGAGTGGCTTGGAGGGGAGCCAGCCTGGGCTTTCAGCCCAGAGTTGGGGAACTCCGCCCAGAGGCTGCGCCTCTTCCCGCTTCCCTGGCCCCTGAAGCTCGGATGCAGTCGCTGAGCACACTGGGTCGCGGTCACTTTGACTCTCGCCGAGTCTCGCCTACTGGACGCCTATGGTACGGACTCAAACTGGACAAGCCCAGCCTCCGTGGGTTCCCCAGGCCCACAGTAAGCACTAGGGACAGGAAGCCCCGCTCCGCTCGCCCGGTGGCTCCATCCCGCCCCGCTCCACCCCGCCCCGCCCCGCCTCCTTCTCCCGAAGCTCCTCTTCACCCAGCCCCAGACTCCTCGTCCTGCTCCTCCCATCTCCTCCCCTTTTCCGCCCGACCGCTCACTTCCTGGCCCTCCCTCGGGTCCCGCTCCAGGACACAGGTCTCGAGGCTCCTCCCGCGTGACGGCTCCTATTCTGTCTCCTAGCAGACAGGGCAGGCGAGAGCAAGCGCCTTTGTTCGTACGTGCGTGTCTATGTAACTGCGTGCTTACGTGAGTACGGAAGCCATACACACTGGAAATCAAGGGCTTCAGTGTTTGTGGGCGCGACGGGACTAAGGCCAACCGGCGCCGTCACCTGACAGCGGTCCCGGTGGCGGACTACTGTCCTGCCTGGTGGCCGCTGCCCGGCCATCCCAAAAAAGCGCCCGCGACTCGCTCTACTTGCAGGAAGGTGGGACCTACCTCGTGCGCAGACGATACCTCCGGGCGGGGGTTTCCAGGCTCTGGGACCAGGAGCCCCTGCCAGGGGACCGAGCCGGACCTTCCGGTTCCCTTCACGGCCACAGTCCCCGCCTGCTTTCCTTCCACGTATGTGTCCTGGCGATGCCAGCAGATCTGCCCTCCAGCCTCCTGCTCGTGCCTCCTGGACTGTGACCTTACACGAGCCCCCTCTCCCCGCCCCCTGTGAGCTCCCCACATCGGGCCCTGACCTGAAGAGCTCAGCTGCTTGTACGTGTTCCTCTCCTGGTGGGGTCCAACCAGGAGTCCATGGAGGGCGGCCGACTGACTGTGCCGGCCTCTGGATCCTTCCAGAGTGTCAGTGTGAGGGGAGGAATCATTTTCTCTTCATAGTTGCTCCAGTCTTCTGGGCTGTAAGTCACCATCACTCCTGGGGGATGGGTTTCTGTGCTGACCCTTGAGGCACTGTGGGGGTCCCTGTCCCAGTCACACGAGGACAGGCCAGCTGCTGTGATGAGCAGAACCTACCCTGAGGGAACCTGCATGTGTGTTTCTCATCAGTTGGGCCCTCCTGGGTCCCTGTAGTCTGAGGCCCCTGCCAAGGAGAGCATGGTGGCTTGTTGTCCAACATTGCTGTCTTCTCACTGGTGGTTTTCTCCCTGATCCTCTGGTCCTCGTGCAGGTGAAGACGCACAGACAAGCAGGCGGAAGAGTGTTTTCACCTCTGGCCACCAAGCAGGCACCCTTGCTTCGAGTGGTGGGAAAGCTTGAGCCCCGTCTTGCTCAGGGATTCCACCCACACAGGTGAGATTCAGAGGCGCCCAGGAGGAAGGGGTTGGGTTGGCTGAGACACTGAGTGGCGGAAACTGGGCAAGCCTGGGATCCAATCACATACCCCAGTAGAAGACATAGCAATGGCCATGCCCCAGGGGGACAGCCAGGCTCCCTGGTAACCAAGCCAGACCCAGTGAAGAGGGTGACCCTTTGTCACCCAGCACGTCGACAGAAGTTCAGCAGGATGATGATGCTCGGGGCTAGCCAGTGCGTGAGGACATGGCACCCTTGCCCGTGGTTGGTGAAGTGGACAAAGGGGAGCCTTTGTGGAAGGCCATTTGCTAGTGTATGTTAGCACCTCGGGTGTGTGCTCTGTTCCCTGGGCCACTTCCTGCATGACTCTTCAGTCAGTGAGTGTGTGGTCATGTCGAGTGGCTGTATTGGCAGAATGAGTTTTCCCTACCCTTCCATCAGGAGGGAAGCATCAGTAACTTGTGGGACCCCCAACACTGGGAGGTGTAAACAGACACCATATAAGCGTGAAAACAAATGCATGAAAATAGATGTGCAAACGTGGAAGAGTGTGCCCAAGGTGCTGGGAGTGGAGAAGCCATCCCCCCTTGCCCCTGCGGAGAGATGTCCACACAGGGCTGACCCTCTGGCTTCATTTGCTGGCAGTCATGTTAGGGTCACACAGGCCGGCTGGCTTAAATACAAAGCGTGTTGGTTCAGGAGGCCAGCAGTGGAGGTCGAGGTGTCAGCTGAGATTGGCTCTTGTGAGGGCTATAGAGAGAGTCTGTCCCATCCACTCCCTCACTTCAGGCATTGCTGGCCATGGTGAGCATGTCTGGGCTTGAAGAGCTCCGCCTTCCTCTTCACCTCAGTTCTCCTATGTGCCTGTCTGTCTCTAAATGTGTCCTTTGTATAGGGACAACCGTCCTGTAAGAGGAGGGTCCATCCTAATGAGCTCACTTGACCTCGATCAGCTCTGTGAAGACCTTTCTTTTGTCTGTAAGGTCATGCCAAGGTACTTGGGATTGAGACTCCAGCACCTGAATTTGAGGGGACACAATGTGACACCTCACACCCTACAAAGGCTCTGAGGTAGGAACAGACTGGAGTGTTCCAAGGTTGGAAGGATGACCTTCATGGCTACCAGGGGTGAATCCAGGGGCGAGGAGAGCAGGCCATCAGGCTGTGAACCATATCATGTGGTTCCTCATGGGCCTGGGAGAATTGTGGCTCTCCTATGCTAGGGGAAGGAAAGGCCCAGAATGCCCTGGGCTGGGTGCTTCCAGGACCTTGTCCCCATCCTCACAGCCATGTGGAAACAGAAGCTCCCTCGGAGGTGCTGAGGATAGTGAGGTTCAGGCCCATGGCTCTGATCCTCTGCCTCCACTCCCCTCCAGAGAACAGGGACCCACTTCCAGGTACAAGGAAAGAAGTAAGGTTGGAGGTACGTGTAGTCAGGTCCCCTGCAGTCAGGGACTGTGACTCTGTGCCTCAGCACCTCCTCAGGTGTCAAACAAGGTGACAGTAACATAGCAGATAATTTGGGGTTTGAATTCTGTGATCCCTGCATGATGCCGTCCCAGGCCCTGGCGAGGACAGGGAGCATGCCCGTCCCAGTAGTTTCTGCTCTCCGTTCTTTCTCTAGGCTCTGGGCAAGGGCTGGGGCATCTGATGACAGTGGAGGCAGTGATGTGGGAAGGACTGGGAGGAATGTGGCTGCCAAAGAAAGGTGTGAGGAAGATACCTGGCAGGGCCGTCTGAGGTCCAGGGCACCCCAGGGCCGAGGCCAGATTGGTTAGCATGGATCTGCCCTCAGCAGCTCTGGGCTAAGATGGAGATCTCCAGAGCATGGGCAGGGATGGGACCAGGAGCTAAGGGGTGGGATGGTGGCCGGGGGTAGGGGAAGCTAAGCCCAGGACAGTGCCTGTCCGTGCTGGGAGAGGACCAGAGCCCAGCCACTGGGCTGTGAAGCCAGGGGGCTTGCCCTCCCTCCTCAGTGCTCCCAGGGTTTCGAGTCCCTCTGTCTTGGAACTCACCATGTGCCTCTCACCATGTACCTCTCTCCCACTGCCCTGCCCTCCTTCCTGACCTCCCCACAAACTCCATGTGATGGATGGGTCCTCTAGGTCACCACCTCCCTATCTGTGGACCATGTGGAGACGGATGGAAAGAGCCAGCCCTCTCTGATCCCCCGGATTCTGTGTCAGCAGGCTTGGAGGATGCTTGGGCACATGGGGCTGAGGTCCAGCCCATGGCTGTGAACTTGCAGGCCACTGTGTCAGGCTCCTGACCTTTGTGGTTCTGTGTTTCTGCAGCCACGTGAGGCCCTAGGAGCCCTGGGAGATGAAGTTCGGCTGTCTGTCCTTTCGACAGCCTTATGCAGGTTTCATCTTAAACGGTGTCAAGACCCTGGAGACGCGGTGGCGGCCTGTGCTACGCGGCCACCAGCACTGTACCCTGGCAGTCCACATTGCTCACCGGGACTGGGAGGATGCAGCCTGGCGGGAGCTGCTGGAGCAGAGGCTGGGGATGAGCCCCGCCCAGATCCAGGCCTTGCTGCAGGACGGGGACAAATTCGGCCGCGGAGTGATTGCAGGCAAGTGACACCCTGCCCCATGCTGTCTGCGTGGCCCTGATGCTGCCCTGCATTGTTTTCTGTTGAACCAGTTGGTGAGAGGGGTTGGGGGGAGCTGAGGTTTCTGAAGAGGAGCAGCAAGGGTCCCTTGGCTGGGAAACGGTGGCCCAAGGTCCCTTACCACCAGTCTGGGCCTCAATCCCCATTTGTGCTCTGAGGCAGAGGCAGGTCCAGGTCTGCATGTGACACTTGTCTCTGTGTGTGTGTGTGTGTCCCCACGTGTTTGTGTGCCCAGCAGAGACCATGAGAAGCAGGAAAGCACCCAGCCTGGGTTCCCCACTGCCACTGCCTGCAGCCAGGCCTGAGCAAGTCCCCTGACTCCCCAGGGTAAGGCCCCACAGCAACAACTCCGCTGGTGAATCGCTTCAGGGTCTGATATCCACAGGTTCCTTGTCAGGGCCTTCCTGCTCTGTCCCTGTGGCCTGCAGTGGGCAGACTGAGAGCTGCCTGTGGCCTGGTGGGTTCGTGAAGCACCAGACCTCTCCCTTTCATTTCGCTCCTTCCCTCGCTTGCCCTTGCCCCAAATTCCCTTTGCCAAGGTGAGCCCATCTGAAATGCTCAGCCAGAGGATTCAGTTCACCCTGGTTCCCTGCTGTGATACATTTTAGTCTCTAGCAGGCAAGACTTTCAATGACCTTGTTCTCATTCTGTGTCCTGTCTTTGTACACAGGTCTCGTGGACATTGGGGACACTTTGCTGTGCCCAGAAAACCTAGATCCTGAAGAGATGGAGGAGCTGGAGAATCAAGCCCTGTTGCCCGACCTGCGACAGAAGTACCTGACTGTGCTCACCAATCCCCGCTGGCTGTTGCAGCCCATCCCTGGAAGGGGCGGGAAGGACATCTTCCTGGTGGACATCCCCCAGCACCTGATCCCCCTTGGGCAGGAGGCCTGTCCAAGCTGGGCTTTCAAAAGGTGACCAAGAG
Organism: Ovis canadensis; assembly: GCF_042477335.2. Lineage (NCBI taxonomy): Eukaryota > Metazoa > Chordata > Mammalia > Artiodactyla > Bovidae > Ovis > Ovis canadensis. The sequence goes on from NC_091727.1 coordinate 84,492,774, forward strand.
ACCAGCACATGGTGACACTATCCAGTCACCATTGCACCCTGGATGTGCCCATCTGGTTCAGTCTGAATTGGCCCCATCTTGGGGTGTTCTGCCAATTTGGTGTGGGTCGGGGTGCCGGGACACCTCTCGTGCAGTGCTGCTCTGGACTCAGTGAGAGTCTGCAGGAATTTGACCTTTATGATAGATAAGATGGCGTTGCCACTTGTTTTGGCCCTGCTGTGTCTGGGTGGTTGAGAGAAATGTGTTGTTAGGAAACCGCTTAGTGTTTTTCCTCTCTGCTCTGGTCCAAACTCCCCGATGTTGGAACAGTGACCAGGGGGTGATGGGGGAAGGCTGGGGACTGGGCTGTGCGTCAGCAGGTGGAGAGGCATCCAGCACACAGAGAGGCCCACAGGCCCAGAAACAGGCCCCTGGATCGGGAGCTAGAGATACTCAGCTGCTGATCAGAAACTTGTGGCAACATTGGGGGACCCTTGAGGAGCCCCTTCTGCTTCAGGGTGCAAGACTCAGGGAAAGTGACACCCCCAAGGTCAGGAGCCTGGCTGGGCCATCTGCTGAGTGGCAGGCAAGGCCCAGGGACCAGCCTGTCCTGGGCTCACCTCAGCGCTCATCCTGGGGGTCAGACCCTTGGCCGAGCATGTGAAATGCTGCTGCTTCAGTTGAAAAGGAACCATGGAGACCAGACTGAAGCCTGCTTGGGGCGTGGGCTTCCAGCCTTACCTGGCCCACCCTGTGCCATGTGTGAATAGCATAGACAGAAAGAACACAGACTCGCAGTTCTCGTTCAATTCTTTATTTACTCCCATAGAGTTTGCTCTACTTTATTACAGCCAGAAATCTATTTGATTACAGGAGAGTACTTTTGAGTGTCTGTAAGAAAGGCAGTGCCCAAGAATGCTCAAACTACCGCACAATTGCACTCATCTCATACGCTAGTAAAGTAATGCTCAAAATTCTCCAAGCCAGGCTTCAGCAATACGTGAACCGTGAGCTTCCAGATGTTCAAGCTGGTTTTAGGAAAGGCAGAGGAACCAGAGATCAAATTGCCAACATCTGCTGGATCATCGAAAAAGCAAGAGAGTTCCAGAAAAACATCTATTTCTGCTTTATTGACTATGCCAAAGCCTTTGACTGTGTGGATCACAATAAACTGGGAAATTCTGAAAGAGATTGGAATACCAGACCACCTGACCTGCCTCTTGAGAAACCTATCTGTAGGTCAGGAAGCAACAGTTAGAACTGCACATGGAAAAACAGACTGGTTCCAGATAGGAAAAGGAGTACATCAAGGCTGTGTATTGTCACCCTGCTTATTTAACTTATATGCAGAGCACATCATGAGAAATGCTTGGCTGGAAGAAGCACAAGCTGGAGTCAAGATTGCCAGGAGAAATATCAATAACCTCAGATATGCAGATGACACCACCCTTATGGCAGAAAGTGAAGAGGAACTAAAAAGCCTCTTGATGAAAGTGAAAGAGGAGAGTGAAAAAGTTGGCTTAAAGCTCAACATTCAGAAAACTTAAGATCACGGCATCTGGTTTCATCACTTCATGGGAAATAGATGGGGAAACAGTGGAAACAGTGTCAGGCTTTATTTTTGGGGGCTCCAAAATCACTGCAGATGGTGATTGCAGCCATGAAATTAAAAGATGCTTGCTGCTTGGAAGGAAAGTTATGACCAACCTAGAGAGCATATTATAAAGCAGAGATATTACTTTGCCAACAAAGGTCCGTCTAGTCAAGGCTATGGTTTTTCCTGTGGTCATGTATGGATGTGAAAGTTGGACTGTGAAGAAAGCTGAGCACCAAAGAACTGATGCTTTTGAATTGTGGTGTTGGAGAAGACTTGAGAGTCCCTTGGGCTTCAAGAAGATCCAACCAGTTCCATCCTAAAGGAGACCAGTCCTGGGTGTCCATTGGAAGGACTGATGCTGAGGCTGAAACTCCAATACTTTGGCCACTTCATGCGAAGAGTTGACTCACTGGAAAAGACCCTGATGCTTGGAGGGATTGGGGGCAGGAGGAGAAGGGGACGACAGAAGATGAGATGGCTGGATGGCATCACCGACTTGATGCACATGAGTTTCGGTGAACTCCGGGAGTTGGTGATGGACAGAGAGGCCTGACATGCTGCGATTCATGGGATCACAAAGAGTCAGACACGACTGAGCAACTGAACTGAACTCAGGGACATAGCAGTTCAGGGATTGGGCTTGTCCTTGAAGTGCACACAGAGGACACACGTGTAATCTAAGGACTCTCCCTGCTCCTCCTCCACCTCAGGGGCCTCATTTGGAGCCATGACTGAAAGGGCCACCATCAGGATGGAGTAGCAGGTCTTGTGCAAAGTCATTACCAAATTGTAATCTGGGTACTCTGAGGGGCTCTTGGGCAGTTCCCCTGTTCCATCCCTTCCAAAAGTAGCTGGGGGCACAGACGTGGCATTGCTGGATGTGCCCTCTCCACTGGGACTGCCCTGCTCGCTGGGGAGATGGTTTCTCCCAGCCCACCTGACTATACTGCCCATAGACCAAAGGCCAGAGAACACAAATGAGCACCAGCTGGGGGTTCTGTGAGCAGGTGGTGTTCCCTTGTGGACTTTCTTGTCTGCCTCTCGGGTGTACTGGTTTTGGTGGAGTCAAGGAGAGTGTCCGGTTGCCACCGTTCACTTCTTTGTCTTTATGGTTGCTGTTGCACTGGCAATAGGCTGAGCAATTGTTCTGGGGTCGCCTTTCCTCCAGATGTTCTGCAGGAGAGGCTTGTCTCTCTGAAAGTTGGAGTTGGGATAGATCTGAAAGAAATGAATCACTTTAACCATCAGGTGGGAGAAGAGCCCTTCCTTGCTGCCCTCCTCCCCACCACTATCCCAGCCTTGCCTAACTGTGGAGACAAGGTCTCTTCATTCCTGGCAGGTTATGAGGCCCTAGCATGTTGCTCCCTAGAGCTCCCCCCAGGGCTGTCTTTACTTGAGGTGTTACTGGCCCTCTCTGACATCAAGTGGCCCCTCAAGGTTTGGGGTCACCCCTGTCTAAGAGGGGTGGGTCCTGTTTGGATCCTGTCTAAGAGGGATGGTGGAACACAACACATCCTGCTTTCTCCTCTTTCCTTAACCACCCTCATGAGAAAAATTTTTCCTGGGAAATGAAACCCATCCAGCACTCAGCTCGTCTAGTCTTCCTGGAAGGGCTTTCTACGTTACCATCATCATCATCTTCCCTGCAGAGCGACCCGAAGGGTGGATTTTACTGAACTCATACAGGTTCAGTTCACTGATGAAACTCTTGATGCTGTCTGTCTCGAAGATCTGGTCCAAGCCTCTGCGCTGGAGGACTTCCATCTGGGAGAGATCTACTTCGATGACCTCATCGTTCCAGCATGTAGAAGTGAAGGCTGCATCCTCCACGATCTTCCAGAGCTTCCTGGGGAAGGACAGCCTGAGGATGGCATTGTTCTCTTCCTCGGCTGTTTTTGGGTTCAGGCCCTGTGGGGCGGATTGTCTTGGAGGTGTTGATCTTGGCTCTCGGGTTGCTCACCCTGCTTCTCCAAAACCTCCCCTCAATCCACGTTTCGATCTGGGGAGGAATCACAGGAGTCCCCTGCTGCAGGTTCCCCATCAGTTGATGGGGCCAGCTGGGCTGCCTGTGCCTCATGGGAACTCTGACTAGCCATGGAGCCAGTCTAGCTCAGGAGAATTCTCTACCCAAGCAGTGAATGCTCAGGGCAGAAGGGCCTCTCAGACCAGGGTCGGGGTGCCCAATAAATACTGTCTGGAGATTCTAGAATCTGGATCCTGGGACAGGCAGCCAATTAAGTGATCTGCTTCCTTAAATGATAACAGTATTTACTTTTGAGGATGAAAGTGAGGTTCAGGAAAAGGGTCAAATATGGACTTTTGCTTTTTACTCAATTGTATCACTTAATATTATAAATATTAGATAAATGTTTGTCCAAGTAAATAAAAGGATAAATATATGTGACTTACCATTCAAGAGGGCAAACAAGATACAAACAATACCTGTAGAATGATCCCATTTAAATAAACCATATTGTATATGTATATATTTATATGTATGAGTGTTAAAGGAATAGGCAGAGTTCTGAAAGGATGTTCACTGAGAGGTTGACAATGTTATTTGTGAAGGGAAGGGGACAGAGGTGAGAGTGTGACACTATTTCTTCTCTATTCTTCCCATTGTTTGAACTGTTAAAAAGAAAATATAGTTAGGGAGCATGGTAACTTTTTATGTGTCAACTTGGCTAGGCTATATTGCCCAGTTGCTTGGTTAAACATGTCTCTAGATGTTGCAGTGAAGTTATTTTTGCATGTGATCAACATTTAAATCAGTGGACTATAAATAGATTATTCTCCATAATCTAAGTTGGCTATATCCATACAGTTGAAGGCTTTAAGAGAAAAAGACTGAGGTCCCTCAAAGAGGAAGAAATTCTGCCTCCAAACTGCCTTTGGACTCAAGTTGTAAAAGTAACTTTTCCCTGCATCTTCAGCCTACCTGCTTTTACTGAACAATTCAGAGATACAGATATAGATACAGATATGGATATAGATATGTGTGTCTGTGTGTTTCAAACACATTCATTGGAGCTGAAAAGGCCTGACTGGGAATTCCAGCTTCCTCACTTCTGTGTTCTCAACCAATTAAATTAAACTTTATAGATTTCTATTTACTTATTGGTATATACAAGGGAAATAATGGAAATAATTATTTGCATTACTCTGAAAAGTGACATAGTGCTTGCCTGGTTCATTGAGCATTATCACAGCTCAGCAAATGCCATTTATTGTGATTAAAAATGTTTTTGATTTTTTTTTTCAGTTTTCAGGGTCGTTTTTGGCAGACAAATGCTCCTACAGAGAACAACAGGAACACCCCATTAAAACATCATGTATTCCCACCACACACACAAAAAAAGATAATTATGTGATGTGACAGATGTGTTAATAAATGTATAAAGTCAATGCATTGTATACCTTAAACTTCAGTTCAGTTCAGTCGCTCAGTCATGTCCGACTCTTTGCGACCCCATGAATCACAGCATGCCAGGCCTCCCTTTCCATCAACTCCCTTAAACTTACACGATGTTATATGTCAATTATATCTGAATTTAAAGGATTTTTTTTAAAAGAATAATGTAGGATAATGGCATGAAGGTGGACTAGGACTAACTATAAATGAGGAGGGTACCTAAAGCTCACCTGTGTGGTGGATCTGTTACCAAGTCCAAGCTCATGGGGCTTCAGGTGACGTAAGTGGTAAAGAACCTGCCTGCCCGTGCAGGAGATGTAAGAGACGTGAGTTCAATCACTGTGTCGAGAAGATCCCCTTGAAAAGGGCATGGCAACCCACTCCAGTATTCTTGCCTGGAGAATCCCACGGACAGAGAAGTCTGGTGGGCTACAGGCCATAGCATCGCAAACAGTCGCACACGATTGAAGCTACTCAGCATGCACACATGCACAACAAGGTCATACTGCTAAGCACATGACAGGCCAAATGAATAGACAAAGTGTTGGAGCAAGGAATAGTGACTTTATTCAGAAAGTCAGCAGATCAAGAAAATGGTTCATTAGTATCCAAAAGAACCATTTTACCTGAGTTAGAATTCAAGCTTCTTTTATAGTAAAAGGGGAGAGTGTGGCTGGTTGTTGTAGACCTCTTGGTGCCAGGAAGACCCTGGAGGAAATGTGATAATCCCTTGTTCTTGCAGGTGTCCGGGTAGGTCAGGTCATGAAGTTCCTGTAAACCTTCAATAAGACAAGTGCTATTTTCTGTCCTGTAACTTTTTATCTCTGTATGAATGAAAAGTGTTATGGCTTTAAAGGTTAAGCCTGGGAGTCAGAGACTTGAGAAAAAGTCTACTATATATTTTAGGTGATAGGCAATGTTCTTTTACTGATTGAAGAGATGAAGGTGTGGAGCCATGAGAAAGAAGAGATGGAGGACTGAGTCTGTCACATTGTAGTCAGAAGCTAATGAGCTAAGCAGAAAGCCTTTCTAAGACAGATAATAGTATTTGTTTCATGGTAAGAAAAAGAAATAAAAGGTATTCATTATTAGAAAAGAAGTCAAACTGCTATTACCTGAAGACAGTTTATATATATAAAAATCTCATGAAGTGAAAGTCACATAGTCGTGTACAAATCCCCAATGGACTATAGAGTCCATGGAATTCTCCAGGCCAGAATACTGGAGTGGGTAGCCTTTCCCTTCTCCAGGGGATCTTCCTGACCCAGGAATCAAACCTTGGTCTCCTGCATTGCATGTGGATTCTTTACCAACTGAGCTATCAGGCAAGCCCCCAAATCCCATAGAATCTACCAAGAAAAACCTAGAAGTAATAAGTGACTTTAGCAAGGTTGCAGGGTACATGTGTGTTAGTCGCTTAGTCGTGTCCGACTCTGTGACCCCATGGACTGTAGCCTGACAGGCTCCTCTGTCCATGGGTTTCTCCAGGCAAAAATACTGGAGTGGATTTCCATTTCCTTCAGGAGATCTTCCTGACCCAGGGATTGAACCCGGGTCTCCTGCATTTCAGGCAGATTCTTTACCATCTGAGCTATAGGGAAGTCTGGGACTTTGAAGGGATATGAGAAAGCTTTGGGGGGATGGACATATTTATTATATTGATTGTCATGATGGTTACATGGGTGTATACGGATATCAACATTTATCAAACTGTACTCTTTAAGAATGTGCATTTTAATTATACCTGAGTGAGGTCTTTTAAATAAAAAGATTAAGTGAAGAAGGAGGTGGCTGACAGAGACAGAAAAAATAAATGCCTGAAGGCTCTGAAGAGGTTGGAAAATGACCACAGTGAGGAGTCTGTAATCAGAGAGTGGGACACTTGAATCACTGATGATTGAGGTGGGAGAGGGCAGTTATACGAGATGACAACACCTGGGAAGTGACCAGGGGAAGTGGATGGCTGGGGTAGAGGTCATTTTTCTGCCTATTGCATACTCTCTTCTTTTTGCCTGAGCACAACCTCCCTCACTCTTTGCCTGGCCAAGTCCTACTCATCCTTCATGTCTCAGCATTCCTGTCCCTTCACCAACAGCACCTCAACTGGCGTTCCTGTCCCTATCTAAGTTAGGTTCTTTTCTAATACAATCTTGGAGTACTTGCTTTTCTTAAGCACTTAACACAATGATTACATATGTATTTCTGCAATTCCTTCAGCAGTTCTAAGCTCCACGATGACAGGAACCATGAGTAGTTTCAATGTCCCTTGTATCTCTAGCATCTGTGGTGTTTCATTGCTGTTGTTTTTCAGTCACTCAGTCATGTTCGATTCTTTGCGATCCCATGGACTGCAGCATGCCAGGCTTCCCTGTCCCTCACTATCTCTTGGAGTTTGCTCAAACTCATGTCCATTGAGTCGGTGATGCTATCCAACCATCTCATCCTATGTCTCCCCCTTTTCCTCTTGCCCTCAGTCTCTTCTCTCCCAGCATCAGGGTCTTTTCTAACGAGTTGGCTCTTCGCATCAGGTGATCAAAGGTTTGGCACTTCAGCCTCAGCATCAGCCCTTCCAATGAATATTCAGAGTTGATTTCCTTTAGAATTGACTGGTTGGATCTCCTTGCTCTCCAAGGGACCCTCAAGACTCTTCTCCAACACCACAGTTCAAAAGCATCAATTCTTTGGTGCTCAGCCTTCTTTATGGTCCAACTCTCACATCCTTACATGACTACTGGAAAAACCATGGCTTTGCCTAGATGGACATATGTCAGTAAAGTAATGTCTCTGCTTTTTAATAGACTGCATCTCTGACATTTGAGGCAATGCATGGTGAAACATACATCTTTCACATTTTCCAGCTACAGCTTGGCTTCCTGAAGGACCTGAACTGACACATTTCACCTGAGGGTAGAGAGTACCTCTCCTCCTCTTTCATGGCAAAGGTAGGAGAAAAGCCAAAACATTTGGTGTCCCATAGTCAAGCATGTGTCTCTACCAGGGCCCAGAAGCACACCAGAAGCTATTTCTAGAAAGACATATAATCTCTGATGCTGATGGCATGGCCTTCCTCCAGAACCCCAGGGACCTAGGTTGCAATTCTCTTACAGGGGCTGGCCTTGAACTTGACACTGCATCCCTGCCCATTACTGATACATCTGACACCATAAAGACTGTCATAAAAGATGGTCCACACAACTGCTTCCATTGTAGCCTGGACCTGCTGCAGGTTCCTCTCCTGCACCCCAGCTGTGAGCCTTCTGCATCATCATATGGACTGTAGCAATAACCCTGCTGTCTTCTTTGTGGTGGAGGATTCAAGATGCAATCATTTGTCTTGCACTTTGGAGGGAACATCCTGGCATGCTTCTGATTACTGAACTCCTAAAAACTTCACTGAATTGTCAGCTTCCTGGATTTTCATAGGGTTTACTTCTCATGCTCTTGAGCACGTGTCTTACAGACCCCTCTACTCATCTTCTTCAATCGACATGATCATGTCAGTTTAACTGATCTGAGTGATGTTCTATGGGTTGTCTAGATGATCCACATCTCTTTGTACTATGTTATGAGATCGGGTATGATGTAGGGCAGGAGAGTTAACATAGCAGTGGAATAAACTTTAAATAGAGATGTCTGTCCATATGATTGTGAACTACTTCTCATCCTCTTTCTCTGATTGATTGGAATAGAAAGGAATGTACTCATCAAATCAATGGCCACATAACATGGACCTAAGGGCCTATTAGTCTGCTTGAGCAATTATACCACATCCAGCACACAGCATCCACAACTGGAATTACTACTTGGTGAAGCCTGGAGTATACAGTCATTCTATAGAATTCAACCAATTTCTGCAGTCAACAGACTACCAATGCAAATGTAGATATGATGGAGACCACCACCCCTAAATCTTCAAAAGTGGTTCTAATCTCTGTCATGTCTCCAGTGATATTGTTTGTAATTGACTCTCTTGGTTGTGTGTGTGTGTGTTGGGGCGGGGGTGGGGGCAGGGAAGGGGTGTGAGTGGTGTGCAGTTCCATAGACTTGCACATAACTTTCACCAGTGTAAAGACAATGAAAGACCACCTAAAATTTGGTTTGGATGTGGAGACCAATGAAACTCCCCCCCACACACACACACACATATCCCACCCACATCAAGAAGTCAAGAAATGGTTCATTACTTTCAGAATCAAGGGTTCTGAAGAGAGCAGGACAAGACTCTCAACCAGTTGTGAACTGACTTTTGAGAGCAAGGAACAGAGAGTGGCCAGGGATTTTACCATGGAGGACAAGTGGGGCCAAAGTGAGAGTTCTCACATGTGGTTACCAGCATATATGGTTCTGATCTCCCTGTGGTGCTAAAGGAAGGAGCACCCAGGCTTTCTTCCCAGTTTACCCAGATATCACGCACAAGGGGGATAGGAAGGGCTAGCTGAAAAAGGAAAGGCCAAATTCTACCAATGATAAGGGATGGGAGTGGTACTCTTCCCTGCACTGCTGGGGCTCTGGGAAATGGAGGCCCTTAGGGCTGGAAATATGGAAATATAAACCTCAAAATGGCCTGTGCTGTGCCTGGTCTTAATTCAGGGAGAGCTTTTGCTAGAAGAAATAAAAATCAATTAAAGCAGAAAAGCAGAACCTGACTGCAGAAAGGAAGACAACATGAGGCATAGAAGAGTTGGCACTCGCATAAGCATCTGGGAGGCAGGAGGTTAGATAACAAATACGACAGTTGAAAAGGCACCTCTCTCTCATGGCTGAACCGACTGCCTGAGCACCATGCTCACCAGGCTCACCAAACCCTTAGCAGTAGTAACTACCCACAAACTGGAACCAGCATATACTGTGATGAAAGTAACAGAGGTCACAGATCTAAGCATAGTTCTACAACTTGATAACCAGTGTAATCCTCTCAGTTCTCTTCTACTCACTTTCTACCACTGAAAAACGAAAGGCGCCAGCCACTGCTCTGCAGATTGAACCACCTAACCGGTCCATCTCCCTCTTCCACCTCTTGATAACAATGTCCCCTCCCCACGGAGACCCAGCGCCACGAGTTGGCAGGTCCGCTCAGGGTCTCTCGAGGTTGAAGGGTCGACCGCCCTCCCCGCATGTCCATGGGTCCTGGCCGCGGCCACCTCTGAAGACTGGCGTCTAGCGTCCAGAGTCCACCAGGGCAACTTGCTAAACAGCCCCTTTGGATCTTTGCGGGTACCCAGCTCCCTTCCTCTCTCCCACCTCCGCCTGCACTGTGGTGATAGTGCACTCGGGTTCAGGGGGCCTGCGTCAGCTCTAGGCCGGTGGGACCACCCAAAGCTTCCAGGCCATAGGGGGATGGGCCGCGAGAGCCCAGGGCGCCGGGATGGCCATCGCCAAGATGGGCGGCCAGGCAGAATTGTGATCCTCGCGCGCCATCTGGCGGCCGTCGTGGAAACTGCCGCCGAAGCTTCTCGCGCCCAAGGTAGCCATTCGAAGCGTGAATGGTCGCATTTCCCGATAAGCACCGCGACACAAGGTCGCGGCTGCAGGAAATGGCGGCGCGCGCAAGCGCACAGGCGCCGGACGTAGACGCGCAACCTCACCGGGCACAGACACGCAGACGCACGCAGGATGGCCTCACGCTCGAGAAAATGTCTCCCGAATCAGTAGTGCCTTCCACCCTGGCGACTGCACTGCTCACCGAGGGCTCTCACAGACCCCGAGTCAGCCTCTGGGCAGGAAGGGGCCATCGATGGGCCCCTGTCTGCAGCCTCCTACTCACAGCCCTGCACCCTGCCTCCTGCCTGCTCCCAGAACACAGGACTAGTGCGGGGGAGTGGGACAGGGAGAGGGGTGCCCGTGCCTGTCACCATGCCACCCTACCCTGGACTCAAAGTGGAGGACAGTGCTGCCAGCCTTTCCCTGCCTCTGAGGAAATGGGGCTGTGGAACTCCTGCTGGCCCACCCTCCTTTCCTCGGACATCACACTACCACCCCCCGACCCCCGTCCCTGGGTGCCCAGATCAGGGCTGGCTGCCACTGGCCAGCAGGGGTAGACCGATCTCAGGAAGGTGGGCAAACACCCATGCCCTGGAATACTGCACCAACTCCTGAGAGCGGCCGTTGATCTCACACCAGGACCTTTCTGTGGCTGGCTGGTCCTTAGGATGGCACACGTGACCTCTCTCAACCATCTGGGTGCCTGGAGCCCCCACAGAGCTGCCAGGGATCCTAGAGCCTGGCGTCCTACCTGCTGACCCTGCCCTCCCCCCACATCTAACCCACTTATTCCTGGAGGCTCCTGAGGTTCCTGGGGACCCAACCAGCCACAGTCCCTGCCCACAAATCCCTGTCGCCAAGCTCCGTCCAGCCCAGGGAGCCACACAGACCATCTTGGACCCTGCCGGGACCACACTGCAGTGCTGACTCGGGGTACCAGGCCACTGCACCCCCACCTCAGGCAGCCCCTCCCCTCCACTGTCCAGAGCAGAGACGAGACAGCTGAAACTTTCAGGAAACTTTATTTAAGAGCAGCACTGACTGAAACCATTGAAGACAGGGAATGACAACACAGAGAACTCCTAACGGCCACAGATCACGGTCCTAGCCCCTCTTCTCCTCCCAGGGTCCCTAACGAGGTACCTGCACTGCCCACACGCAGCAGTCCTCCCTCCCCCGACACTCTCCCTTCCTGAGGGCCTCGCAGGTGGTGTCTTGCCAGGAAGGTGGGTGCTGGCAATGCCAGATCCCCCGAGGGCAGCTCCTCCCACTTGGGCCCACATGCTCTATGGTGGGCACAAGTCAGTCACACATCAGGACACGGTGCAGCAAGCCAAGGACGCAGAATCCCGAGGAAGCACAAGGTGGCCAAGCAGAGCACAGGTCCTGGGGGCCTCCCGAAGCCCCACTGTGGCACCAATGCAGATCTTCCTTCCATGAGTCCTGGGGTGGACGCTGGCTGAGCCCTCGTCCATCCCCTCCTTCCCACCGGTTCCTGAGAGTGGGCTACGGTGTCTCTGCACCACAGTGGGGGGAAGTGCTCAGAGAAGAACACACGCACGTCTCCAGGAGAGCCAGCAGAACTGGGCCTGAATCTGCACCGGGAAAGCACACGCTGAGCTGAGGACTCGGGACCACAGCGGGTAGGGCCTTGGCTGGTGCTGAAGCTCAGGACACATGGCAGGGCCCAGGAGTGGCTGACTGGGTAGGTGGGGACAACCAACCCAGGTCCATGGGCACCGCAGGGCTCTGCGGCGGGTGGGAGGGGAAGTGAACGATGGCTTGGGGGTGTGTGTTGTTGGAGAGGGGAGAGGGGACTGGGGCATGGAGGGATTCCTTGAGACCTGGGTCACTAGGGAGCCTACAGGGACACATCTGGACTTCCCAGGACAGGGAGCAGCCTGCCCCAGGGGATGCTGAATAGGGGTCCCCTCTGGGTGGGGGAGGCCCAGGCACCATGACATGGCCCTTAATGTCTCTCAGGCCAGTGTGGGCAGCAGCTGTTTGCAGGCACCCTTCACCTAGGTAGGGACTGCCCACTAAGGGCTGTTCCCAGTTGCAGGCTTTGGGGCTGACCTTGGCATTGGCAGCTGGTGAGTGGTACTTCTCCAGGCCAGTCCCAGGTCTCCAGTGACCAAGCACAAACCTAAGCAGAACAAAAGAACCCTCCTTCCCACCAATGAATTCTCCTCCTCCTCTTCCTGCACCCCCCTCCTCTTCCTGCACCCCCCTCCTCCCCTTCCTCCTCCTCCCCCTTTTCTTCCTCCTTCTCCTTTTCCTCCTTTGGAACAAAAGTTTACACGCACACCCACTCACACCAAAGCCAGTTGTGGGGTACTGGCCCACCAGGTACCCAGGGCCCTATCATCTCCTCACAGTCTTTGCTGTCCTTGTCCCTACAGTCCTTCCAGGCTGCAGGGGCCGGGGTGGGGGAAGACTGCTTGTAGGCTGGTGCTGGGTGCCCGTGGGCCTCTGGGTTTTCTGCCCTCAATTGCAGAAAGGCTCCAGGGTTCTGCCTTCCAGGGGACGCCCTAGGGCAGATGATCCTGAAGACAGGCTGGATCCTGTGGTCTCCCCCCTGGAGCATCTCCCATCTGCCCCACAGCTCTTCCTTGCCAGTGCTGGCACCTTGTGGCAGAGATGGCCTCCAGAGAGGCTCCTCTAGGTCCCATGTGACCTGAGGGACGATCAGCATTGTTAGCTCAGCGCCCACTGGATGGGCGTTTGCAGGTGGCCAAAAGCCAGGGCCAATGCCAGAGCCCTTGACTATACCTTCAGCCTTTGCTATGTTGGGATCTCTGTCTGAGGTGTGGGCACCCCTTTTGCTGCACCTAATGGCCCCCTACTTGGATCTCCCGCACCTCCCTGAATTGATTTTGGCTTGGTTGGTGGAACACCTTCCGGCTGGTAGAGGCTGAGGGGGCTGGGCCAGGCTTCCCTGCCCCTCTGCCCCACTCAAGGCCCCCACTGTTTGTGTGGACTGCCCTTCTTCGCCTCTGCTATGTTGGGGTCTCTGTCTGAGGTGCAGGCACCCCTTTTGCTGCACCTGATGGCCCCCTACTTTGGCCTCCCATGCCTCCCTGAACTGATTTTGGCTTCATTGGTGGAGCATCTTCCAGCTGGTGGAGGCTGAGGGGGCTGGGCCTGGCTTCCCTGCCCCTCTGCCCCACTCAAGGCCCCCGTTGTTTGTGTGGACTGCCTTTTCCACCGTTACACTTTTTCTGTTGCCTGCTAGCAGAGGGTGTGCCTGGATATGTTGAGCCTATGCTTCCTAGGCCTTGGGGTGGTTCAATGGCTCCAGCCCTTCTCTCATTCCCCGACTCTTCTGTTGTCAGCTGGGCCTGGGCTTTGCTGGAGGCTGGTTCTTGGCCATAGGAAATAATGCCTGGCTGTGGCCTTCCTCCCCAGTGTCACAGCTGGAGGACAGCCACCTGCACTTCAGAAATGGGACGATTCCTTCCTGGATGGTCTGAGTACTGCTCTCAACAAATGTCCCTACCTGCACCATGACCTGAGGGATCAGGACATTGTCTTCTGGTGCCCTGCAGACCCTTTCTGCTTGACTCTGGTTCTCCTCAGTCACTGCCATGGTGGCCTCACACTCCTCTTCATCTCGAATGAGCTTCATTAACTGCAGTAAAGTGGGCGCACACTTTCACTGATCCAGTAGATCAAGCTTGCCCTGGAGGGCAGTGGTCATGGAGGCCTGAGCTAGGATGTGTTTCAGGCAAGTCGTGTCTCCACTTCTCACTGACAAGGGGCTGTGCTGCACTGCTTTCTGAATCAGGGGCTTTAACCGTACCAGACTTCTGGAAAGTCTGGGCTAACTTAAACTGTAAGGTTCTATGGGCCTCTTTAGCCCCAAAGATCTGCTTCAGGGTCTCCAGGCACTCCTCCACTGTCATGGAGTCATTTCTGACCCTGAGCACCTGCATGATGGACTGGGCAGGGCCGTATAAGCTCTCCAGCAAATGCCACAGCTTCTCAGTCTCAGACACCTGCCATAGCTGCATCATCTCAGTCATCTGCTCTAGCCAGGTTTCAAAGCTCTCTTCACCTGGGCCTGGGAGAGTGTTTCCTGAAAACGTTTTGAGTTTTCGGTACCACAGGCTTTCTTTCAGAGGCTGCAAGACTGGTTGCCTGACTTGATCCACGCCCTCCAGCTCTACACCCTCAGAATGAGTGCTGTATCCCAGGGTTTTGGCCACATCTACCATTCTTCGACTCTCATCTTGTAGGAAGTACTTCAGTCTGTTGATAAATTCCTCATCTGGGCTACGGGTTTCACCACTTCCCAGGTACCTCCCTTTCGTAGGATCCAGCTAGGCACTGTAGCATAATTGATGATGTCAGTCAATTCAAGGAAAACTGCCTTAGCGTGGTCTTCCCTTCTGAACTGCACCCTGTAGGTGCAGAGGGACTCAGCCCCTCCTCAGGGTCTCTTTAATTTCTGCCTCACTACACTCCATGGGGATCCCCATGATTAGTAAGTCCTTCCTAGGGTCCAGGTCCATTCCTCTGCACCAGTCCTCCAACAGTCACAGCCATTGCTCCCAGTTTCTATGGACTAGTCTAATACTAAGGGCAGTAATCAGCTCACAAAGTGTGACGAGGAGTCAAGGAATTTTGGGTCAATGCCAAGTATGGAGGCAGAGTCGTCTCTGTTTTCCACAGCCTATAAATGCAAATGGAGTGAGAACATCATTAATGCCCACCCTCCCAACCCCCCACCAAACCCGCTCCACTACCCCCTCCCCTTTCTGGTCACAGGGATTCAGCCCCTGTTTCCCAGGGCTTCCCCAGTCATTTGGTGGAAGGGTTTCTTTAGGCCCAGCTTCCCCCAGCTCATCCTGTCCCTGCTGACCTCTACTTGCTGTGGGCTCCTCCTCAAAGTCCCAGGACTCTGCTGTTTGTCATGGAGGTGCCTGTGGTGAAAAGGCCAGAGGTAGAGGTAGGAGGTGGGGCCTGACAAAGCGTGTGTGTGTGTGTGTGTGTGTGTGTGTCCACACCCATGCCCTGGCTCAGGGCTGTTCAATCCAGGGCACCTGGTACCCATTTCTCTGGGGCAAAGGTTAGAGGATGAAGAGGTACAATTCCCTTCTTTCTTAGAAAATGCCTGACAGAAGAGAAAGATGACTGGAGCTCTGCACAAGGCAATGAACTGATGGGTGAAGAGAATGTGTGACAAGCTGTCATATTGCCATGGATACTGAGAACAGCATGGGCCGTGGGTTTGCATCACTGAGGGGTGTCATGTAGTAGGTAAGGTTAAGGAGCAACAGGTGATGTCATTGGCCTCTAACCAAAGAAGTATCCTTTGTTGGGGGGGGAGGGAAGATGGGGGGTGGGCAGCAAGTATCAAGAGCTGAAAACAGGAACCTATGGTTTCTAGCTGTTTGGAAGCTAGAATCAGAGGCAGAAAAGAGACCCAAAAAGGGTCTCCAGTGCCACATTGCAGGCAGACCCTGTAAACCTTGGCAGGCAACCCCACCCTTCCTGCTTTTTGCCAGGGCTACAGAGGCCTCTCCCACCTCACAGCTGTTCAGCACACTGGTTAGGGATCCAGTGGCAGTGCAGATGCTAGAATTCCACCCACAGGCAGCACCAGACCTGCCCTCCAGCGCTGCGCACAGAAAGTTCCTGGTGCTGGGGCGATGGACACTGCTTCACTGGATCTGTTCCGGGCCAGGCCGAGGTTCTGCCTCACAAGCCCCTACTCAAGCTGTGCCAATTCTGAGTCTACAGAAGTGCTCACAAACACTCTGGTATAGGGGTACAAGAAACTGCTCAACTGGTATTCAGTGCTAGTGCAGTTAAGATTATTACTGCAGTGCGTGTGCTTAGTCATGTCCGACTCTTGCGACCCCATGGACCATAGCCCATCAGGCTCCTCTGCCTATGGGAGTTTTCAAGCAAGGCTACTGGAGTGGGTTGCCATTTCCTCCTCCAGGGAGTCTTCCCAACCAAGGGATTGAACCCGTGTCTACTTGCATCTCTGGCAGATTCTTCTGCCCAATGGCTAAGCCATTGGGAAGCCCTCAATTATTATTACTCTGCCCTCAATTCCAGCCCTCTTTTAAACCTTAATCTGCCTGAAATGCAGGAGACCTGGGTTCGATCCCTGGGTTGGGAAGATCCTCTGGAGAAGAGAACGGCTACCCACTCCAGTCTTCTGGCCTGGAGAATTCCATGGACTGTATAGTCCATGGGGTTGCAAAGAGTCGGACACAACTGAGCGACTTGCAGTCCCTCTGCTGCTGCTACTGCTGCTAAGTCACTTCAGTCGTGTCCGACTCTGTGCAACCCCATAGACGGCAGCCCACCAGGCTCCCCCGTCCCTGGGATTCTCCAGGTGAACACTGGAGTGGGTTGCCATTTCCTTCTCAAATACACAAAGTGAAAAGTGAAATTGAAGTCGCTCAGTCCTGTCTGACTCTTAGCAACCCCATGGACTGCAGCTTACCAGGTTCCTCCGTCCATGGGACTCTCCAGGCAAGAGTACTGCAGTCCCTCACTGGCTCTTAAACCTTGCCCCCACTGTCAAGTCCCACCTCCACCAAAGCGCAACTGACCTTAAGTCCCACCCCTGACGCAGAGCCTCCCTGCATGTTTGACCCAGGTCACCACCAAGCCCCAACCCGTCCAAGTCCCACCTCCAACGAAGCCCCATCCCCAACGGAGCTCAGCCCCTGATGCCAATCCCCACCCCAATGGAAGTTCAATCTCTGCCCCCACAAAGCCCCACCCCTTCCCGTGACCCAACCCCCATTCAAGTCCCATCCCTAAGGAAGCCTTGCCACTACCTAAGCCCGATCCCTTCTCCCACTCAAGCGATGTCCCCACCTCTTTCCAAGCACAATGCCTGTCCTAATCCCCGACCTCATTCAAATCCAACTACTGTCCCAAAGCCTCTGCCTTCATTTCCCTGTGGTCCCCACCCTCACCTAGGCCCACCTTCCTAAATCCCTTTACACACTCTCTACCTCAAACACCCCTCATTCCAGAGCAGGAATACGTCTGATCAGTGGAAGTTGGTAGAGGCCAGGAGAGAAAGGGCTGAAGCCACTTCCCCTCCAGGGTAAGGCCCAGAGCTACCAGTCCTGACCGCAATGTCTGTGAGCAGGGTTAGGTGTGCAAGAGGTTCCCTTGCAATTCCAAAGCTGGTCACAATGTCTGGAAATGGCACAGTACTGGTGCATGCCAGGCCTGATAAACGGCATGGTCCTGGTGCATCAGGCCTGATATAGTGGGATCCCACTTCCAGGGGATCTTGATAAAAATGCAAGTTCTGATTCAGGAGGACTGGAGTGGGACTGAGATTCTGTGTTTCTCCTTTCTAGAAAGCTGGGTGGTTACTGAGCAAGATACTTGCAGAATCCCCTTTAAGTGCAGGTATTTCCTATGTCTGAGAAGGGGAACACAGACCTAAATATGCCTGACTTCACTAGAAAGTACTATTGAAAGCCTGTTGAATCAGTCTCCTTCCCATGCCAATAAAAAGTGGTTACCTGCTGGTGTCAGAAAGTCACAGACCCTCAAGTGGGGCATTTTACCTGAGGGCTCTCATAACACAAGTCCACTGTGGCTCTGTGAAACCCCCACTCAGCCACATGGCATTACAGGTATGATAGGTATCACAAAAGGTGATACCATGGGAAGAGGTGTTCTGATTGCCATCCTAGAAAACAGTGGAGGTTAAGAAACATGTCTGAAAACATATTACATTATATTGGTTTCAAGTGCATAACATAATGATATTTGTACATGTTGCAAAATTATCACTATGATAAGTCTAGTTAACATTTATCAATGCACATAGTGTTTTTTCCCTGCAATGGGAATTTTTAAAAATCTACCCTCTCAGCAACTTTCAAAAATACACAGTACATTACAGTTTTTTTAACTATAGTCTCCATGTTGTACATTACATCCCTAGGACTTATTTATCTTACATAATTTATGTTTATGTGTGTGTATGTGTATATAAGATGTCCTACCCTGATGGTATTACCAAATTAGGTTATGAAAGCCCTTCAAGGAGCTCCATTATGATTGGTTTAGAGATAAAGTGCTTTTTATGAATTGAATATTCTTAAAGTTCTCAGAAATTAATGAAAGTGAATTTACTCTCACACAACTTTATTTTAGCAGTAATTATGTTTTATATATATTATGTCAGCCTTAAAGATAGTTTCCAAGATCTTTTGCTAACTTAAAACTTGAACTTAAGCTAACTATACAAGATGTGCAGGATATGTTTTTGTAAGGAAAAAGAATAATTTTTTCCTAAAGTAAAATGACTGGTTGTTCCTGAATGAAAAAGATGAAGGGGCAGGACAAAACCTGAATGGATATGGTTCTCAGAAAAGTGATTTTCTTTCTTGTGGTCTAAGCTGACTAAAGATCAACAGATTTGTATATAATATTTTAAAAACTGAGCTATGATATCAAATAGTACACTAATGCAAAACTAGAATTTGATTTTCTCTGTTAAACTGGAAACATTTCCTTAGATTATTGGTAGTAAAATTACTAAGGTTGTAAAATGTTTTTCTTTACTTTTTGAGTCATCTACCTAGAAAGCAAAGATTCTTTCTTATCAGAATAATTTTCTTTCCTTTATGTTGACTTTATCATGGCCTTCAATCAAGACGTTGTCAATTTTGAAAGCACTAACGTTCTTTATAATTGCATTTCATTCAATATGTACTTTCAAAATATTTTGTCACTTTGGTTAAATAGACAAATAGTGTTTGTTATGGACCTATGATCTTATTTAACCCAGTGTTCAAATTTCCTGACAACTCTTATTTTACTTTCCCCACACTCAAATCCTAAGTGATATATTCTTTGGTTTTTTTCCCCTGCCATGCCAGGAGGCTTCTGGGATCTGATTTCCCTGACTAGGGATTGAACCCGGACCCTTGGCAGTGAAAGGGCCAAGTCCTAACCACCGGACAACCAAGAAATTCCCCTGAGTGATATAGTCTTTATTCTGAAACCCTATTTGAGTTTTCCCATAAAGACCCTGGAAAATCACAAAGGATCTTTCACCTTGTAAAAATTTTATTTGATATATTGAGTTTCATGGGAGGCTTTGTCAAATCACAAGAGATGCCTAACCTAGGTTACATTTGTGTGGACAAAATGTTATTGAAATGAATGTTTCAAAAACAGTATGAATTTCCTGGAGGTTTG
This sequence comes from Ovis canadensis, assembly GCF_042477335.2. Lineage (NCBI taxonomy): Eukaryota > Metazoa > Chordata > Mammalia > Artiodactyla > Bovidae > Ovis > Ovis canadensis. The sequence continues at coordinate 84,512,441 of NC_091727.1, forward strand.
TCAATGCCCTTACTGTATATGATATGTCTTGGTGCTGCTTTGCCTGATATTAAACTGTTTAAATTCATGCAAAAATGGGCACGATAAAAGAATAGAAACAGCAAGGACCTAATAGAAGCAGAAGATATTAAGAAGAGGTGGCAAGAATACACAGAACTATACAAAAAAGGTCTTAATGACCCACATAAGTCATAAGTCATGACCCACGATGGTGTGATCACTCACCAGGAGCCTGACATCCTCGAGTGTGAAGTAAGGTGGGCCTTAGGAAGCATTACTACATACAAAACTAGTGGAAGTGATGGAATTCCAGCTGAGCTGTTTAAAATCCAAAGGGATTATGCTGTTAAAGTGCTACGCTCAATTTGCCAGCAAATTTGGAAAATTCAGCAGTGGCCACGCACTGGAAAAGGTCAGTTTTCATTCCAATCCCAATGCCAACAAATGTTAAAACTTCCATGCAATTGTGCTTATTTCACTAGCAAGGTAATGCTCAAAATCCTTCACACTAGGCTTTAGCAGTACATGAACCAAGAATTTTCAGATGTACAAGCTGGATTTAGAAAACGCAGAGGAATAAGAGATCAAATTACCAATATCCATTGGATCATAGAGAAAGCATGAAAAAAAAAATCTACTTCTGCTTCATTAACTACACTAAAACCTTTGACTGTGTGGATCACAACAAATTGTGGAAAATTCTTCAGGTGATGAAAATGGCAAACCACCTTACCTGCCTCCTGAGAGACCTGTATGCAGGTCAAGAAGCAATAGTTAGAACCGAACATGGAATAACGGACTGGTTCCAAATTAGAAAAGAAATATGTCAAGGCTGTATACTGTCACCCTGATTATTTAACTTATATGCAGAATGCATCATGCAAAATGCCAGGGTGGATGAATCACAAGCTGGAATCAAGATTACCAGGAGAAATATCAATAACCTTAGGTATGCAGATGATACCACTCTAATGGCAGAAAGTGAATAGAACTTAAAGGGCCTCTTGTTGAAGGTGAAAGAGGAGAGTGAAAAAGCTGGCTTAAAATTCAGCATTCAAAAAACTAAGATCATGGCATCCAGTTCCATCACTTCATGGCAAATAGAAGGGGAAAAATTAGAAACCATGATTTTATGTTCTTGGGCTCCAAAATCATTGTGGATGGTGAGTGCAGCCATAAAATTAAAAGATGTTTGTTCCTTGGAAGGAAAGCTATGATAAACCTAGACAGCATATTAAAAAGCAGAGATATCACTTCGCTTACAAAGGTCCATTTAGTCAAATCTATGGTTTTTCTGATCTTCCTTGTAGCTCAAACAGTAAAGAATCTGCCTGCAACACAGGAGACCTGGGTTCAATTCCTGGATTGGGAAGATCCTCTGGAGAAGGGAATGGCAATCCACTCCAGTATTCTTGCCTGGAGAATCCCATAGACAGAGGAGCCTGGCGGGCTACAGCCTGTGGGATCACAAAGAGTCGGACATGACTGAGTGACTAACACTATTACTACTATGGTTTTTCCTGTAGTCATGTACGGATGTGAGAGCTGTACCATAAAGAAGGCTGAGCACCAAAGAATTGATTCTTTCAAACTGTGATGCTGGAGAAGCCTCTTGAGATTCCTTTGGACTGCCAGATCAAACCAGTCAATCCTAAAGGAAATCAACCCTGACTATTCATTGGAAGGACTGATGCTGAAGCTGAAGCTTCAATACTTTGGCCACCTGATGCAAAGGGCCGACTGATTGGAAAGGACCGTTATGCTGGCAAAGATTGAGGGCAGTAGAAGAAGGGGGCAACAGAGGATGAGATGGTTGGATGGCATCACCAACTCAATAGACATGAGTTTGAGCAAACTCCGGGAGATAGTGAAGGACAGGGCAGTCTGGCATGCTGCAGTTCATGGGGTTGCAAAGAATCAGACATGACTTAGGATTGAACAACCACAAACAGTGTAGTGTTATCAATCATAATTCTAGTTATCTTTTAAAATGTTGCACGCCGCAGAAACAACCAAATTTCCTTGTCAGTTGCATTATTTTTGTGTTGAACTCTCATCAGATCTTTAACTATGGCATTTTAAATCTTTTGTCTTGTACTTATGCTTCCCCCAAAGCGCTTGCAATCACCTATAGGCCACAATGCTTTATCTTCAAGAAAAAGGGACTGTCTCAGACCCTCAGGTAAAGGACTTTGCCAAATGTTCTGAGGCACAAGTTTCTGATGCCATTACTTAAATAACTTTGAAATCCTATCACTGCAGTGAGCCAGAGTTTCCAGAACTCTAGGGTATAAGCTGATAGATTCATGAGACTGCTAACCTAAGACTGAGCAGAACAATAATTAATTACATAGGACTTAATGAACTGATGAAGGATGATTATGGGTTTTGTTTGGAACATTGCTGATGCTTTCATGATCTACATTCTGGATAATAGAAACACTTTCTCATTTATCTTAACCTATCTATAACTCTTAACAATATAGTAGGCACCCAGAAGAGCAGGTCAGCAGACAGGAGTTCCTGGGCAGCGGGGGATGGGATGAGGAGGGAACACAGGGAGCATTCATGAGTGAAGCTGTGTTCAGAGGATATTCAGAGGAAAAAGAATCCTGCAGATGTCATTAGATAATGGGCCTGGCACACAAGGTGCTTCTTGGGCTACAGCACTGTGCGGAAGGTCTTCAGTGTATACAGTGAGGAAGGCCTGGTGCAGGGATTTTTCATGGGACAGATGGCATGGTGCAGAAGCCACTCACAGGCAGGGTATATGGTGCAGAGGAAGGCTGGGTGGAGACAGCATTTACAGGGTAGCCCATCAGAAAAGCAGTGCCACTCTTTCCTAAGCAGGAAGGATTGAGAACAGGAAATGAGTGGCTTTCACAACCAGTAGAAGGTTGGAGCAGTCAAGGGGAGGGAGGCTGCTGCTGATACACTAGGAAAAAGCCCCCACTGATTTCAGCTGCAGGCAGGACCGTCATGGATGATTTTCAGGAGGTTTCCCAGAAGTCACTGGGAAAGAAACCAGGTATGACCTCTTTCTGAGACTCCTTAGTGCCCAGTGCTGCTGCCAGAGAATAAGGGCTTCTTCTTCTCTCAAAGTACTCTAGTAGCTGGATAATCAAACCTGGAGGCACTTTGATGAGGGATTCTAGAACATGTAGTTCCTAGGACTATCCCTTATATTGAGTAGAAAATGTACAAAGGGGCAGAGATGTGGCCTAGCTGCTAACAGCCAATCCAGCACGGTCCAACTCTTTGACCACTCATCATCCATAATACTTTTCTCTCCATGATTTTCTTCCAAATGGTAACAGTAGCAACACCATGCTTCTGCTTAGCATGATGCAACCATTCCTCATACAGGTGAATGCACTTCTGTCTTCTCCAGGAAGGCGGGATGGCAAAAGTCCCATTAGATACACTCTCATTCTCTGGGGGATGTCTGTTCCTTCTCTAGTTCTGCTATAATTACACTTTGATATACTGTACTCTATAGGTTAAATTATATTATTAAGTATCACCCACACAATCCAAACACAGCATTTGGAAATGTGAGAAATAAAAAATAATGGGCATGAGATTCAACCATATAATAACAAAGCAAGACAAAGTATGTGTAGCTTCTATAGTTGTTATTTGGGCAACTGGCTATGAGGTCATACTCAGTATTTATAACTTCCTTCTTCCACTAACACTTCAGTTCCCTATGACCTCATCTAGATGATTGTGGTTGTTTATGTGGCGGTAGGATACAAATCTTTATTCCTAACCAATCCGATCCCTTACTACTCCTGCCTGCGTGAGTCATTATAGTCATCCATTATATTGTATTATTGGATATGAGAACACTAAGAGACACTTTTATATTTTTCTCCTAGGTTCCAAATATTGTCCTTCTTGCCTTCAAGGTGTAGTAGTAACTCCATTCCCCCTCAATAATCAGGAGCAGTCAGCCAGCAGGTAAAATAATACCTGTCTTGTTGATTCAGTGCCAAGAGGGTCCCCAAATGACTGGGTGGCAATCTCAACTTTAAATTCAATATAACCACTGTTGGGTCCCCTGGTGGAAGATTTCCTCTACTGGGAAATTCATGGGGAAAAGATATTGTGCAGAAAAACAGGACAAGAGGAATGTGTTGTATGGAAATTCACAGGTGGAATACCTTCATAAGTAGAGTCCCCCAGAGGACCCCATGTGGAGTGTATGGGTTGGGGGCCCTCATAGGTGTGGATCTGTAAAGAGGGAGGAGGAATAGCAAAGCTGAGTATAGGGATCAAGTGGCTTGCTGGGAACCTGCTCTGCTAAGTCATTTTTCAAAATAACACTACCCTGTTTGGGCGGGGGGGGGGGGGGTAGTGCGGGGTGATTGTGTCACTTATCACCAATAGAGTCCTGGAAATATCTGGTTAGGAGCTATTGTTATAGATCTTGTTCTTCGAATTGGTAAAGCATCTTCTTCATTTCCCAATGGTACTCATGTAGCCAAGATGGTGGCTGAGGTTGTGGTGAGAATGTAGCTACAAGGATACTAGTTCAATATCTACTGAATACTGGATCCCAAAGTCCCTACTCAGTAGTGGAGGGATTTCTGTCATGTCTTCTATCTTTGAGCTGATTTCCTGATCAACGCTTTTTGGCCCCAGGTGGGATCAAGACATAGATGGCATGTAAATTATATTTTGGGGTACAAAACTTGGAAGCATGGATCACCTGATATGAAGAATGGCTGTTCAACAGGATTCTGACAGCCTTGGCCACTGGCACTAATGAACAAGATGAAAAGTCTTTCCTGTTGGTACACATCTGGAGGAATGGGTTGGGATGTATGGTTGAGGGGGCACCTTTGAGGAGAGGGTTTGAGAGATGTCTATTCAGAATTACTGCCAGAGTTGATGGGAACAGAGGTATTTAAATGGGAAGAGTTGACAAAGGAAGAATCCAATAAGCATATTAATATATTTTAGGGGCTAGCATACAAGAGAGGGATTATAGATTATCAGTGGATGGTAGTTAAAGGAAACAGGTTATAACTCAACTGAGGAATGCATTTCCAGAGACAGAATGGGCTTGTAAGGGACTGTGCTCCTGGTGATTGCAAGTACTCAATAAGGACAAAGCAGCCACCTATCAGCAATGAAAGCATGGGCCCAACAGAATAAAACATTACTCATTAAGATCTGACAGGTCTAAAAAAAAAAAATCTGACAGGTCTATTGAATAGGAAGGAACTCCAAAAGGGAGGGGGGATATATGTATATGTATAGCTGAATCACTTTGCTGTACAGCACAAACTAACACAACACTGTAAAGCAACTACACTCCAATAAAAATAATTTTAAAAAAAGAGAGATCTGACAAGTCTAGAATTGCACACCTCCAGTGCATGTATAGTTTCTAGATAATGCTGTGGCTTTTTTTGCTCTTTATATTTGATACTTTTAAAAGTATTTATTTGATTTTGTAAAGAGAATGGCTTCAAGTAATAGGAGAAAATTAATCACACAGCCAAATGCACCAAGTTATTACATTTAAAAAAGGAAACATTAACATTTACACATAAAGTATCTCATCATTTATTATGTTTGTGTACATTACTGTGAGTCAAGCAAGTATGATTAAAAATTCTAGGCAAATAAAAAGAAGCAAAGTGTAATGCAACCACCTCTCTTTCTTAAGTCTGCAGAATTGTGAGCCATTTCAACCATGAAAGATTTTTTTCAGATTAAAATCAGTATCTTGCACATTGGTTCTAAAACTCCGTTAAAGACAGAGTGTATCTTGAAGGTGGGGAAGCCAGCCTGTCTTGGACCTCTTTCCCTTTCACTAATTCATTCAGCACCTATGTGTCAATCCCTATCATGTGCCAAGTCCCAGGCTGAGGGCTAGTCTTGAGGAAAATCAGCTCATATTTTGTGTCAGGACATGGCATGCTGTGCCAATTTCCCCCTCCAGACCAAATCTGATGCACATCCATGTAAATAAATGGAATATTCTCTGATCATTTGGCAAAAAGAAAAAGTCCACCATCCAGTGTGCACAGAGCTCAGAAACTGGACAGAGATTTCTAATGAAATCAAGAGAAGGGGTGGTCCCAAAATGGTGGAAGAATAGGACGGGGAGACCACTCCCCCCCCCACAGGCTCATAGAAAAAAAAAAGATTATTTGAATGTGGAGAAACATCCACAAAACAACTTCTGAACGCTAGCAGAGGACACCAGACACTCAGAAAGGCAGCCCAAATTCTTCGGAATCAAGAGAAAAGGTCATTTTAAAAAGGCCAATCATTAAAAATGATTTAATCAGAAAAACTGTCAGTTTGTCCTTTTGTGGAACTTACACAGTGAAAGTGAAAGTCGCTCAGTCTCATTCTACTCTTTGTGACCCCATGGACTACACAGTCCATGGAATTCTCTAGGCCAGAATACTGGAGTGGGCAGCCTTTCCCTTGTCCAGGGGATCTTCCTAACCCAAGGATCAAACTCAGGCTTCCTGCATTGCAGGCAGATTCTTAACTAGCTGAGCCATAGGGGAAGCCCAAGAATACTGGAGTGTGTGGCCTATCCCTTCTCCAGTGGATCTTCCTGACCCAGGAATCAAACTGGGGTCTCCTGCATTGCAGGCATATTTTTACCAACTGAGCCACCAGGGAAGCCCAATTTACACAGTAATCCTGGTCCCAAAGGTGGAGAAGCCCAGTTGCATGGGCCTACATCTGTCCAGCAGGCCAACAGGAGTCCCTGTTCCAAGTTCCTAGGGTCTTGGTAGTTGCTGTTAGCTTGGGACAGAGTCTGGACTGGAAAATGAGACATCACTGAGCGCCCTGTGCTCAGATCAGTGAGCTCACTGGAGCTTCCCCTGGGTCGACAAGCTCTTCTTTGGGAAGATCTGTGAGTCAAATCTCTTCCCAGCTAAGATTATTTCAGTTCAGGAGTGTTTTCATGGAAAAGGAGGGTGAGGGAGCCCAGTTTGGCTCTTCTTGTATTTTACCCAGGATGTCCAGAGGAGGAGTGCAATTTCCCACCTGCCTCTCTTTGTAAAAGTGTGCCTCAGGAAAGGTCTGAGGGGGGCAGGTTCCCCGGGAGGACTAGGTAACCTCCACACAGGCTCAGGACTATGGCTACAGTTACTGGAGAGACACAGCAATGGTTCTGACTGCTTATCTGAGCCTCAATATCCTTATTTGCAAACTAGGGAGAAGAATACCCTCTTCACAAGATTAGAATGGGGATTAATGCCATCACTCTGTTATAATGCCTGCTATGTAGTAAGGCCTCAAGAACACTAGCTGATTTCCCCGCCTTCGTAATCTTGCTGGAGTCTATACACTCTAAGACCTACTTTAGGGGATCCCTGTGTAAAGTTTAGGGGTTGGAAACTGAGGTCAAATGTATCAATCAGCTATCAAAATTCAGACACAGATGTCCATTTGGTCAGTAGGCTCTTCAGAATTACATCATAGAGAATTTAAACCTAATGTGTAAACTTTCTAATACATGCCCACATGCTTACGGGGAAGAACTCAGCTATATTGAAAGGTAGGTAGGAGGAGGTAACTAAAATCTTCTATGTAACTCAATTCAAAGCAACAAACTAGTTGTAAAAGGATATGGAAAGTTCAAAAAATATATATATGGTAAATAGACAAGCTAAACATTAGCCTATGTCGATCCCTAGCATTCAGTGTGTGCAATTTACCCACCAGGGATCATCGACATTCTTTAACCTGGCCCCTAAGAAGCTTCAGGGGGGGTCTCCTTCTGCTTTCAAGTCCCAAAGTCACACTCAGGCCACCTAAACTCATCAGGAAGCTGACCAGTCTTAGGGAAGTCAAAACGGAATTATGGTTCAACACTCTTTGCTTGAACCTGAAGTAAGATCATGGATGGGAAGTACTTTTTCAGCTATAAAAAGGTACACACACAAGGGATTATCATAGCATCATCAAGATATGCTACTGGATGTAAGCAAGTTCAACTTAATAAGGGCAAAAACATGAACAAATCAAAAGCATGAGGAAGGAAGTGAGGGAAGAACCAGCAACTTGGGGCAACTGGGGATAGTCAAACTTGTCCAGGAGTCATCACTTTCTTCTCAGCCTGGAGGAAGTAAAAGAAAATAGAAGTATCCATGAGATTGGAAACACACACCCAATCCAGTGAGCAGTCAGAATATCTTGGGGAGGGCGACTGCTCCAGGCATGGGAAGTAATAGTCCAGATCAATGTTTGGATGTGTCTTCTGGACAAAAGGCAGAACAGGCTCGTAGGTGGTGGCAGGCCTGGTTGCTACCCATTCCCATTGCCTTCAAGAGAGATACTATGTCCTGTGCTTCTAGTTGAACAGGTGCTAAGGAGGAGGGGCTGCCAGGATCACCAGTCCCCATGAAGCTCAAACACTGAGGTCAACTCCACTGGTTTTTAGCATGCAAACCTGTGTTCAAGCAGAGTTGACAATGTGGACCAGAAGCTGCCCAAGCACCAGGACAGCACCATCACTTCCCACACATGCCCACTTATCCTGGCCTTTACCTGCTGTTGGTCCCCAGCTAAATATCTTGTTTTACTGAATATCTTGGCTGTTGAGTCCTGATCTGATGCTATCTGAGCAATGGTGGAGGCAGCCCAGGGGACTGCAGCAGAGAAGCTGAATCTGAAGTCCTGGGTTGAGGTCCTGGTTGTGCCATCTACCATCTAAGTGCTTCTCCATGTCCTTTTCCTTTAGGTCTTTACATCCTTGTCCCCAGATGGGCCAATGACCTAGCAGGGCAGCTAGGGGGCTTAGGTGAGCTGCTGCATGGAAGGTGCTCCTTGAGAGGAAGAGACAGTGGCTTCTGCAGCTTGCAAATGTCCATGGGAAAGGTCTTCATGTGTACCACCTAAGACTTCAAAGTGTCACAGGGCATAGGGACATGAGGACTCAGGCACCCTGAACATAAAGGCTAGGAGAGATAGCAGTGCCTCAGATCAAGACTCAGGGAGATGCTAGGGCACATTTCTTCTCCCTAGTAAATTTCCTGCTGCTTAGCACCACCCACCTAGAACAGCTTCTCATAGCATTTCTCACAGTGGATGGTATCACGGTGAATGAAGATCTGATCCAGAAGCTCACCCATTGGTTTACTGCAAATCCCACACTGAAAGAGAAAACAACCTAGAGGTCAACATACAAGTGCAGCAATCTAAATGAGTGGAGTGCGCAGGTACCAAGCTGATGCCACATCCTGGACTTTGAAGCAGACAATTAAAAATGGCATAAACAGAGACAAATTTCAAACAAAAACAAAAGCAACAGTAAAGCAAACACAAAAACTAACAGGCAGAATGATCACACGGTCGTTAGGAGCCCAGGTTTCAGAACTGGGCCTGAGTTTGAGCCCTAAATTGACTGCTCTTTAGCTGGCTGAGCTTGGGTGGGCTACTGAGGCTCTCTTTCCTCATCTATTGGAGAGCTTTAATTGTGATTTTGAAAGTGAAATGAAGGTGATATGAAGGTGCAATGAGAGGGAAGGTGATTTCAGCAGTCCAGCCCCTCTGGCCTGCCTCTCCAGCCAACTTCTAAAGGATGAAATGGCTATCCATCTGCTGCAGCCCCTCCTGTTCTGAGAGGTTAGAGCAGAGGGGCCTGCAGACAGTCTCAAATAGGAGGAGACCAAGAATCCCCATATGTCTGGGGCTCCAGCTATCTCCAGGCACACCCTGGACAAGCCTTCTGCTTCCAGCTGAAAGTAGTGGAGATCAGCTGCTAGGATCCCTAAGTCCCTCTGCTTATTCTCACCCAACACCTCTCTGACGTCTTTCTTCTTCTACCTTTCAGTTCCTGTCTCCTGGCCATTTTTTCACTGTAAATTAATGAGCCCTCTGTCATTTTAGTTACTGTAGGCCAGAGCTTGAACCTCAACTTAGCCAACTAGTGGTGGTGATGCATTTAGAGGATAACCTCTGCAAACAGAAAAAAAAAAAAATCAACAACCCCGGCTTGCAACGTCCCTCATGCTGTGGAGAACAAGGAGCCTAAAAGGCTGTTATGATGCTGTGGACATTAAGTGTCCTCTCTTTATTCCTAAATGTAGCAATACAAATTAGTGTTTTAAAATGTTATACCAATCTAACAGAGGTAAGATAAATCTCCAATAAAGGACAGTGACAGATAAATTTATACAGATGAACCTGAGCAGTGGACTGGCATTTCCTGAGAGGCCGCAGAGTACAGCTCGGACAACATTCACTTTGATTTTTGAGCCAGGATTTTGACCCTCAGTTCTGAGCAGCTCTGTGATCTTGTGAAAGTGATATCCTTTCCACCTCTGTGCTCATGGCCCCCAGGGGTGGGTCTCAGGCACCCTGCCCACATTCTAAGAATTTCCCAAGAATACTAGGTCTCACTGTTTTGCCACAATTCTAAGTTCCCCTGCCCTGTGTGTGACCCAGTTGGGCAAGTTTAAAATTCCTGCCACTGTGGGCCTCCTCCTCCCATGCCTACCAGCCTCCTGCTGGCCTCTTCATTCGTATTCCCTCTGCACACATGATGGATACCTGTTCAGCCACCTGGAAAATACCCCGGGATACATCTTCATCTCTGACTCCAGACCCACCTCCCTCACAAAGCCTTCCCTGGATGCCCACCCACTCCAACTGTACCTTTCCTCTAACACTGGGCTCTGTGGCACCAAATGTGCCAAGAGTTGCTTAAGTAATTCTGCTCTGTGTTTAACAGGGGTGCTCTGTGATTAAGGTATATAAATAAAAGTTGAACAATACTCTCGGATTTTTTATTTAACGTTCTTTCCCTCTGTTAGCCAAGTTCTAATTATATAATATGATATTATTAACTACAGACACTGCCATGTAGATCTCTAGAACTAACCCATCTTGCATACCTGACAGTCTATCCTTTGACCATCACCTCCCCGTTTCACCTCCTCCTCAAGCTCCTAGCAACCACTGTTCTACTCTCTTCTAAGGATTTTGCTATTTTAGATTCCTCATATAAGTGGTACTAAGAAGTGTTTGCCCTTCTCTGTCTGGCTTACTTTGCTCAGCACAATGTCCTACAGTTTTATCCATGTTGCTGCAAATGACAGGATTTCCTTCTGTCTGTAAAGGCTGGATCATATCCCATCTTAATGTATATACCACATTTTCTTTATCCATCAGTCACTGCATATTTAGATTGCTTCCATGTTTTGACTATTGTTGACAATGCTGCAGTGAACAGGCAGTGCAGAGACTGCTTTGAGAGCCTGATTTCAATTCCTTTGTGTATATACATAGAAGTGGGATTGCTGGATCATAGCATAGCCCTATTTCTAATATTATGCTTGACGTGGTGTTAGGATAATGCTGGCTTCATAAAATGAGTTTGGAAGTGTTCTTTCTTCTATTTTTGGAAGAGTTTAAAAGGATTGGTATTATTTTTTCTTTAAATATTTGTTAGAATTGCCTGTGAAGACCTGGCCCTGAGTTTTTCTTTCTTGAGAGGTGCTTGGTTACTGATTTAATCAATTTATTATTGGTCTCTCCAAGCTTTCAATTTCTTCTTGGTTCCATCTTAGTGTGTTTCTAGGAATGCTTCCATTTCTTCCTAGTTATCCAATTTATTGGTATTTAATTGTTGATAACTGTTTCTAATAACTTTTCACTTAAGTCCAGGAATCATGAAAACAGATGGGTCTTTGACAAACCACATGTCACAGTCTCTCTCTGCACCTCTATTCTTGAGTCAACTCTGCATCTGCACAGACAGAGGGGCTTCCAACACCTAGCATTTTGTTCCTTTCCTCCAATGTTCTGGGCCCCTCTCTACCTCAGCCGCTGCTCTGGCCAGACTCTCTGTGGACCAGCAGCTTCAGCATTGTCTGGACTTCTTAGACAAGCCAATTCTCAGGTCCCACCCAGACGTACTCAGTTAGAAACCTTGCTGGGGCCCAGCACTCTGTCTTAAGAAGCCCTTCAGGGGATAGTGAAGTGTGAGTCACATGCTCCAGCGTGAGAACAGCTGCTCTAGACCTCATCACAACCAATAAGTCATTTGCCCCTCTCATGTCCTCCAACTCACTTGGATAGTTTCTGCCATCGCCTCACTGTTATTATTCCCTTGAGCACAGACTAAACCATTCCAACTCACCTGGCATAGCCTCTGCCCCAGTAAATGCTAGTAGTCCCTGTTTCACCTCTGTGGCTGAACCTGGCTGGGTAACAACACACTACATGCTAACTGGTCTCCAAAGTAATGCACGAGTCCTCGCCTCAAGCAGGCTCTGCAGGGCCCATCCACCATCCTTGTCTCTGAGACAATTTTCAAATTCTCCCCTTTCTTCTCAAGTGTCCAACACTCCTCCCCACCCCTCAAAGGTGATCCTGTTTTCTCATTCACTGAGAAAAACAGAGGCAACTACTGAAGAAGTTCCTCATGCTTCCACCCATCAACCTGGGAACCTCTCCATAATGACCCACAGATTCAGCCTTTTCTGTCCCTGTCATGTGTTAACTGGTGCCCATCTTTCTCTCCTCCAGATGTACATCAGGATCACCATCAGCATCCATTTCTCCTGCATCATCAGTGTCTGCTTGCTACTCTTACTACTCCCATTAGCATAAACCCATGCCTGGAACCTCTGCCCCACTGTCCACTTGCACTGCTCTCTTATAAAGCCAACCCATCAGGAGAGTGTTTCAGAGTGACTCTGTCCTTTCCCACATGAGCCCACTCCAGTCAGGCTTCTATCCCCATCACTCCACCAAAACTGTTCCAACTGAGGTCAATGACCACCATGCTGCAAAGTTCAAGGGCAGTCCTCAGGCTTCATCCCATTCAATCTCTCAGCAACCACTGACACTGGAGACCACTGGAGTCTCTGTAGAAACTGTGTCACTTGGGGCATTATATTCTGTGTGACTTCTCATCCTCCTCTGTAGACCCCCTCCTCTTCCCAACCTCTAAATGATAGAAAGACACAAGGGCTCAGCATCAGCCCTCATCCCCACCTACTCACACCCTAGGTGATTTCATCAGCCCTGGCCCTTCCCTGGAACACAAACACACATATCCATATGACCACAGGTGCTCCCCATGTAGCTCTCCCTGAAATTTCACTCATCTATACCTCCCCTTTGCTCCAACCTGCTCCCCTCCAGTATTTCCCTTCTCAGTAAAAGGTACCACTATCCTTTCAGGTAACAGCTGGGCCCCAAACTTTGGAGTATCCTTTGACTCCTCTCATTTTTTCACACCCCACAGACTGCCAGCTCTATTTTCAAACAGTATCCCCAATCCAGCCACCATCTTGACATCTGCCATGCCAACTCCCTAATCAAGTGACTGTTTTGTTTTCTCTAGCTTCAGTTAGACCTTGTGTTTCTACCACCCAAACCCTCTAGTAGGTTCCAGCTTCATTTAGAATGAAATCTAAAGTCTCTCTGTGTCCTCCAACACCTACATGATCCAGTTCTTTGGCATCCTTGTGACTTTATCTCCTACCACTAATCTCTCACTCATGCTATTCAGGCCATGTGAGCTAAAATACTCCGTGCTCCTGCCCCAAGGACTTTGCACTTGTTGGCCCTCTGTTGGGAATAGACTTTCCCCATAAGACTGATTTTGTTTCCCTCACAGTATTAAGCACATAGAATTGCCAACACTCATTAGCTCCTTTAGACTTGAGAGCTCACTCAGCTCCCACTTCTGCAAAGCCCCTGAGATGGAACATGAGCATTCAGAAATCAAGCCTTCTCCACACTCTCTGAACCCAAAAGGAATCCTCAGCTCTGGATGATGTTCTCGGCAACACCATCCCTCTTCCTTACTGCTGCTGCTGCTAAGTCGCTTCAGTCGTGTCTGACTCTGTGCAACCCCAGAGACGGCAGCCCACCAGGCTCCCCCGTCCCTGGGATTCTCCAGGCAAGAACACTGGAGTGGGTTGCCATTTCCTTCTCCAATGCATGAATGTTAAAAGTGAAAGTGAAGTCACTCAGTCATGTCTGACTCTTAGCGACCCCATGGACTGCAGCCTACCAGGCTCCTCCGTCCATGGGATTTTCCAGGCAAGAGTACTGGAGTGGGGTGCCATTGCCTTCTCCGACCCCTCTTCCTTACCTTAAAGCAATAGTCATGGCAGCAGATGCCAAGGTGTTCTAGGGTAATCTTTGGACAGTCTCGGATCTCCCGGTTGCAGTAAGTACAGATCCCTCCACTTGTTCTGGGAAATGAAAAAGAAGAATCCACGGTTAGGCTGGTATACAGGCTACTAATGTGATGCAGTCAGACTCTGTGCTTTGATGCAGGCAGCCTGACACCTTTACCTGTGGTGTGCAACTGGCCATGTATAGCTTTGGGCCACGCTGGACCTCAGCCCATTGTAGACCCTCACACTGTTTCCAGAAACCAGCCACATATCTTCACCCTACTCTATCATACACGTGGACACTGCAATGTGATTCTTATTCCAGGCAGCTTGCTTCTACCTCTCCCCCTGCCAAACATATCTGCATGGTGGGCTATTCCCCTCTAGAATGGGAAGACCCATGTCTTCTCCTACAGGAGACATGTTCTTATATGCCCTATCTGGCTCTCTGTCTTCATGATCCTTCTCTACATGCCTGGGACCACTGGGTCCTGCCTGGAATATCACAGGGACAGCAAGGACTATCACAATGTCAGTGTGGCTGTGGAGCCAGCTGGGACCTCATACTGGAGTCCTAGATACCGACTTGTAGATTGAGTATCTCTCCAATTCCAGGATTTCTGCCTTTGTTCCTGGAGTCACCCCTGCTTTTCCCCCTCAGACAGAACTTGCTGAACGTCCCTGCCTGCCCCGCTGCTGGCCCAGGGCTCATTTTCTTGACATTGTTACTAAAGACTCCTGCCCTCGTCACAGCTCTGTTCCTCCCTTGTATTTTACCACCACCAGTTCCAGCTCACAGTTAGATGGCAGAGCAGTCAGGGCCCTGGGGTTCGTCCTAGCTCTGTCACTGATTCACTGTGTTTGCCTTCTGGTCTTAGCTGGATTCAAAGGCTTTGGTTGCCACAAGTGTGACACCTGGATGAGGGAAGCATGCCCTATGCTGTGGTGTGACACATCACATCTGGAAATGGATCAGAAGTAGCAAAGCAGTAGACAAAAGCAAATGGACTTAATGGCTACATCTCCCTCAGCTGCTTCTCGTCTGTAGACCTGTGTGCTCCCTGGTAACAGCAGACTTACCTCTCAGAGTATGGAGTACCATCATATGGGAGTTTCTCCTCCATGTTGCATGAGTCCTCATTGCTGCCAATGCTGCAGGGAGTGTGATGGGAGAGAGGAGGGAAAAAAATGGGAGGCAGATCACTACTGCAGTCATTAGTGGAAAATGCTTTTCTGATTAACCCTGTGGCCACAAGCTGAGACGTGACTGCCTGACTTGCCATTGTCTGTTATGCTAAATGGTAAGGGAAGCTTTAAACCTGGTGCCACCAAGGCATAATTCTTGCAGAGAAGAGCCTTTGCCTTGGGGGCAAAGAAGACCTGCCATGATGAGGAAGATGACAAGTGTGTGGCTAGGATTCTGGAGGCTGTGCATACCAGAACTGTCACTTTCACTGACCAGGGGGAAAGGACCATGACTTTTCTCTCCACATATATACCTGGGTTATAATGTGACAGTCACCAGAAGCCCACTCACAGCAGAAATCAGACACTAAGAATAGGAACAAAAAAGGAAGGAAACATTCCAACATATCTGTGCTTGAGTTACAGAGTGCAATTCAGGGTGGCTTTTTTTTTTCCTTTTTATGTCTTTATTTTTCAATAATATGACTTCTTACATAAAACTAATGATTGAAAACTATTTCCAAGGAAGGAAAACTAGCTACAAGCTCTAGGACATGCTTTGGTGAAGCTTCCATTCTCATAGGAGCTGTGCGATGACCTCCTGAGGTAAGTAACCTGGCTAAGGTCATGCTTGCAGTAAAAGGAGTGAACTAGAATTTCAGCCCAGCTTTTGATTTCTTTTGAGCACTAAGCTTATTTCTAAACCTCCTGGAATGTAAAGCAAAAGGGGAAAACACACTTAACTACACAATTCTAAGTGTCCAATTAAACAAAGTACTGGTGAGACTGGAAGAAGAAATACCAGATGGACAGTGTTCATAGAGGCAAAGATAGCTCTCTTGAGGGTACTGGAGTAAACAGTATTTCTCATATAGAAACCTCCCAGAAAAGTCTATAGAGACAGAAAATAGTGGTGGCCAAGGGCTGTGGCTGGTGGTGTGTGTGGCGGGCAGGAGGAGGGGGAGAGCTGCTAATGGGTCTGCAGTTCCCTTTTTGGGTGATAAAAATTTCTGGAATTGGATAGCTGTGATGATCTCACAACATTGTGGATGTACCAAAAATGACTGGGCTGTACACTTTAAAGAGTGAATTTTATGATATATGTATTGTATTTCAAAAAAGCTACTGGGGAAAAATCATTCTAAAGAGTTACAAATGAAGAAACTGTGACTCATAAAAGTTGACCATCTTTCCCAAAATGACCTAACAAATGAGGGTTGAGTGTGTACTTGAACTTGATCCATATGCCCATGCTCATCATTCCACAGCAGCAGTGAAAGCTGGCCTGGAATCCCCAGAGGCCGAATCCTGAAATAAAGCCAGGATGTTCCTTTCTGTTACTAAAATCCTAACCACAGAAGTGAGGGGATGTGTCATTTTTTAAAATTCCCAGGAGAACACTGTCTCAGTGTGGGTTAGTTTTTAGCTGAAGTGGCACAGAGGTAGACTTCAATACAGCATCAAGAAGCAAGCAAAGAGAAGATGAGTGAAAAGTTATGCATGTATCTGTGTGAACACACACAGTCAAATGTGTGTTCAAATGAAGCAAATAGGCATGCTGGAAGGAGCTTGGGATCTGAAGAGAGGAGCTCTGAGTTCTGGAAGGATGGAATTAACTAGACAGTTCTTAAGGGCCCCAACAGCTCTATCAAGAGTGATACTCTCAGGATTTCACAAAAAGAAAGTTTGTAGTCTACTGAGAAAGACAGGTAGAAATGGATGAGGCTGGAAGTGGAGCATAGGATGAAGTAATGATAAAAGGGGAGCACAAGACATCAAGTTAGGTAGAACAGCTGGAAAGGTATATCATGTCCATGGGCAATTAAATCATCCATCTATATGATAAATGAAGGTACTTGGGCCATGTACTTAGTGAGGTATTGGGGATGCAGGAATGAGAACAGCATAGGGCCTGGTAGGAGAAGGCCATGATATGAAAGATCTGGGACTTCTTACCTGCCATAGAATGAAGACAGTGGCTTCCTGGAAGATACCTCCCCAGCATTCACATACTCCTTCACAAAGAGAATCCCTTTGCTGTAGAAAAAGCGTAACAGAACAGAAATAGTTATACTGGAAGATTCCAGGGGACTGGGCCTGATCTAAAGTAGGGGTCCAGGGCAGGGAGAACCCCCATTTAGTGGACTTGGGCTGAAATCAAAGCTCATGGGTATAGCTGGCTGTGTGCAGATTTGAGAGTGCTAGAAAGAGGCTCCCTACAGCCAGTGGTGGTACACTACTCTCCTGAGACTTCAGTCCAGTGGATTTTCTATCCTCCTTTCTCATCACATTTTGTTTCTGTTTTGTCTGGGACTGAGGTTGCTTATAAGCCTCAATCCTAGATTTTCAAATCTCTACCTGCAATCTAATCTCTCTCTTCTCTCCCTTCTCACTCATGGAGTTCCGGAGGTCAAGAAGTTGCCTTACCCTGGGCAAGCCACTGGCATCATTGGAAACAAGGTCTACTTCATGATAGACTCATAATGACCCCAAATTTGGCCTCGTTTCCATGCTCTGCACTCCAGCCTGCTGGCTTGATGGCAGTAGAGGCTCCTCTGATCTCTCCTACACACACACACACACACACACACACACACACACACACACACACACACACACCTACCTCACTCAACCTCCTTGCAATGACTCTCTTCCTGAACTCTAACATGGCATGGGGGCCAGGAGCAGAGGTGAGGCAGTAGGTATGTGCCTCTTCTCACAACAGATAATGTGTGAGAGATAGACGACATAGGCCCTGGCCTCAGAGGTATTTCTTTGGCCTTTTCAATCATGTTCCCCAAGAGACACTAGCAAGGTCCAAAGGATAGCAGAGCCCTCGAAAGTGACACATCAGCTTCTCACTGGGAGATTCCATTCAGGCCTCCACACAGGAGTTTATACTAGGGGAACCTGGGCTACACTCTGTGGCCCCTTGACCAGCAGGCTGCTGGGAATTTCAGGAGGCACTAGAACTAATGTCAAGGAAGTAGCATGAGACAAAAGCTGAGTCCTTTAGCTCCAGGGAATAGCCCAGAGAACATCTCCCAGATGGTCTCTTCTTACCTGGTTGAGTTGGGCTCCAGTTCACTTGGGGAGGCTGGCATGTGAAAAGGATGCTGCTCAGGAGGGGCAGGGCTGGGAACAGAGACCGTACAGCTCGAGGAGTTTCTCATCCTGAAAGAAGTGAAAGTGAAGTGAAGTGAAGTGAAGTTTCTCAGTCATGTCTGACTCTTTGCGACCCCGTGGACTGTAGCCTACTGCCAGGGTCCAGCCTCAGTAGAGTCCAGGGATACCCTCAGGATGAATGGCACCGGTGAACAAAAGAATGACACAGGGAGACCAAGCTTCGGTGAGTGAGGCCTGTAACTTTATTTTCAAAAGGAGCTTTTATATCCTGACTTGTACATAGAGGAAAGTGAAAGATGCAAAGTCATGCAGAGTCAGCTCAAACATTCCAGCAGTTTTGCCGTTATCAAAACCAGGATATTTTTCTGCATACCTTTCCCATAAACAAGGGTCTTATGTTGTGTACATTATCTTCTGGCCTTGGAGGCCTGTTGATATTTTATGACCCTTTTTTAATAAAGGTTGATCAACCAGAAAACTTGTTTTCCCTTGAAGTGTTTTTCCTTTATAGCTCTATTCTGTGTCAGCCTCAGAAAGTACTAAACAGAGTTACATTCTCATGGAGCAAAGGTGCAGTGGGTTACAACAAAAAAAGAACTTATTAGCTCAAAGGTCTGATGTGGTTAATACCAAGGCTACTACTTGTTTTTCTTGCATTCCAACTATATTAACTAATGCACTCCCAGGCACACAATGGATAAGGGATATGGGAACTTGGCAGCAAGCATTGGCTCAACAATGAAACCCATCACCAGCATTATTTTAATAAAACATTTTCACCCCTCGAAGGGCTCTATATTTTTAGAATGCTTCGGCTTCCTGTGTCATGGTTTGTGAACAATCATATGCGTAGTTGCGAGAATCTGGATAAACCTGCCAAGCAAGCTAGACTGCTAACAGGGGGGTTTGAATTGAAATGTTCCTTTCATGCCCAGGAGATTTATCAGCTAGAGCCCTAAGTTGATTTTCTCCAGAGAAAGGTGGTCGGGGATAGCCCCCTGTTAATGTCAGAAGAGTTGGTGAAAGGCATAATATAGTAAACAGTAGACAGACAGATTTCGGTTTGGGGTAGATGCTTGAGCAGGTCCAGGAAGTCCCTCGAGTCCTGATCCGCCTTGCCTGTCAGGTCTCCTCCGCATGACCTTGTCATGGGTGGGACCTCCCGTGCTGGCTCCCAGCAGCCTACCATACTCCTCTGTCCATGGGATTTTCCAGGCAAGAGTACTGGAGTGGGTTGCCATTTCCTTCTCCAGAGGATCTTCCCGACCCAGGGATCAAACCCAGGTCTCCCATATTGTAAGCAAGACACTTTACTGTCTGAGCCACCAGGGAAGTCCTTGAAAGAAGTGGAGGGAGGGGTAAGCACATCAACATTGAGAACTGATGTGTTGCAGAGTCACACAGGGTTATCAGGGGTTAACGCCCAAACTGCCATGTCAAGGAGTTTAAAAGAATGCCAATGTTTTTTAAACAAACCTTGAAGATCACTGAGCTTCTGTTCTTTGAGGCTCCTGAAATCAATGGGTAGAAGCACTCATTTTATAAGTCAGAGGCAAGACCCCAGCCTTCCAGCGTGTGCCCATAACTACTCCTACAGCCAAGGGCCTTGGCCTGTGACTCACTTGGTTATAGCATAGCTATAGGGCTTGCACAGACTTGACAAACAGCCCCTTCCTGGAATGAGCTCCCTGCCCCCTTCCTCCAGTGAAGTCTCTGGAGAATACAAAGCTGAGGAAGAGAGGGGCAAATCAACTTAGGCATCACCAAGGAAGAGATGTGGATGGACCTTATTCTGGAAGTCACCTGCCATAAGAAGAGGAAGAAAACTTACAGGCATAATGGTTTTTCTGAATCTCAACCCCTTGGTGTAACACACAACCCTTGGCCTGGAATTGGACCTCCTAGCCAGCTCACAAGGTGTTTTTCTGGCCAGGCCATTACTTGCTTTTATTCTGCCTGTTCCTGGATTAGCAGTCTCATACCAAAAGCTGATGTAGCTGCCTGCCTATTACAGTTCAGGGAATTCTTTTAGGTTCCATCCCTGAGCTTTCCCCATTTGTGCCATCACCTCATGTCAACTCCCTGTCTAACACTTTCAGCCCAGCTTTATGGGAACACACTGCCCTGGGTTAATTCTGGCTTCTCTCCAACATGGTGCCACTCAGATCATGTCCTGAGTTTGTGGCTTCATCCACCTGCCCTAGCCTCTGGGCTACCACCCCTTTGCCAGAGAATCCAGTGCACAGGACTTCAACTAGTTTAAGAGTGGGGATTGTAGGAAACAATCATAATCTAGCACCTGCCCAGATCCCAAGCCCCATCTTTAGGGAATATGTCACATGCACCTGACCTCTCTGGTACATTTGCATACAACACCACCTTCTCCTCTGGGAAGCCCTTCCAGGGTACCTGACTTCTCACCCCACTCTGGATGAGGTTCCCTGCCTCAATGTGCCCAGTCACCCTGGGCTACTCCTATATCACTCTAGGATATAGGAATGCACCATGGAGACTGGAGGAGGTGGACTGGCTGGGAGGGGAAGCCCCGTGGGAACCTGGAAAGACAGGTGGGAGGATAAAGTACAAAACCAGACAGTGGAAAGAAGACTGAGTACAAGAGGAAGGAAACAGCATCCATTTCTGACTGAGCAGCTAGCAAGTGTCTGGCATCCACTTATCCACACCCAACACAATAGTTCAGGTGACAAAAGAGCTGAAGCAGCAAGGAGACCTGAAGGATATGATGAGCCAGTTTATCAAAAATGGAGAGGCTGCAGATATGACATGGTGATTAGCAACACAGGCCTTGGGCTGACTGTGTTTTAATCCCTATTAGGCCACTGCCTGGTTGGACGACTACTGGCCAGCTGTTCAACCTACTTCTGCCTCAGTTTCTTATCTATAGAACAAATAATAATAGCACTTTTCCCATATGGTTGGTGTGAGAATTAAGTGAGTACACATAAAGCATCAGAAGGATGCCTGCACATTCTCAGCTCGAAGCAAATGCTAATGCCTATTACTGTGGTGTTACTGCTGTAGTAGTTGGTCATTGGTTCACTGTGTGCTTCATGAGGGTGGGGATAGAGGGCTGGCCATTTTGTTTGCTACCTACAGTTGGCTCACATGGAATATTTAGGCTCTTCTATCCATGGAATACCCCAGGCAAGAGTACTGGAGTGGGTTGTCATTCCCTTCCCCAGGGGATCTTCCCAACCCAGGGATTGCACCTAAGTTGCCTATACTGCAGGCAGATTTTTTACCATCTGAGCTACCACGGAAGTTCATTTGTATATTATTTCCCAAACTTGTGGCCACTCTGGGGAAAGATCGCTGGGGAGCTAAGGAACATGGATATGCTGCCATGCAAGGCCATCCTGGTGGCTGTGGCAGTGGAAGAATTTATTCACATTGTAGCACACTGTCCTCAGGAATCTTCCACCCCCATGAATGGCAAAGGCACTCTGTATCCCTCTGCCAACCCAGATCTTCATGCTACAAATGGCTGTCAGGCTTGGTGTAACAGATTTGATGCTGTGGCTTCATACTCAAGCCCACAGAGACCTACCCCTGGTATGCTCATTGCTGATCAGCTTCACAAGGACTCCTAGCCAATCACACCTGCAGAAGGTAACGGGCATGACTAGTGTTAGGATTTGCTTTGGAGTGTGGCCCCTGACAAAACTCCAGTGCAGGCAGGTTAGCAGGGCCTGGCACAGAGTAGCCCTTACCTGTTGGTCGGGCTGTCCACTTCCAGGCACTGCTCAGGATTTCTGGGGCTGCTCTGCTCTGAGGTGCTGGGGTCTGTGCACTGCTGGGTGGGTACAGCTGCGTCTCCTTGATCATCTTGCAGGACTCCAGGGCTCCCCTGCCATGCCTCTCCCACCTTGGTGACCACATTCTTCTCAAAAACAACCAAGGTGCTGAGGAAGAATGAGTCCTTGGTCATCCACTGCACACCCATATCCCCTCCTGTGACCATAGTAGGCTCCTCTCCCAGGAGGTGGGGTTAGGGGCACAGAAGAGCATGGCATCGCCCCCACCTCAGGGAGCATTCATGTCCTCCTCAGGAGGACCCCAGCACCACTGCTCCCCTCCCATCACAAACAAAGTCCCCAAGAACACCTGATGACTTCCGTTCAGTTCAGTCGCTCATTTGTGTCTGACTCTTTGTGACCCCATGAACTGCAACACACCAGGCTTCCCTGTCCATCACCAACTCCTGGAGCTTACTCAAACTCATGTCCATGAAGTCAGTGATGCCATTCAACCATCTCATCCTCTGTCATCCCCTTCTCCTCCTGCCTTCAATCTTTCCCAGCATCAGGGTCTTTTCCAATCAGTCAGTTTATCTCATCAGGTGGCCAAAGTATTGGAGTTTCAGCTTCAGCATCAGTCCTTCCAATGAACATTCAGGGCTGATTTCCCTTAGGATGGACTGGTTTGATCTCCTTGCAGTCCAAGGGACTCTCAAGCGTCTTCTCCAGTTCCACAGTTCAAAGCATCAACTCTTCAGTGCTCAACTTTCTACATAGTCCAACTCTCATATCCATACATGACTACTGGAAATGACTACGGATGACCTCAGTGATGTTTTAAAAGACAAAGACCTCTCTTAGCTGGAAACAGTGGCATTTCTGTCCCCTTCATCCTGTTACCATCGCTCCTTTCTCCAAATTTCCCCAGTCCCAGTTCACCTGTCCTGCTTAAATAGTCCCAAGCCATCCTGTCTTCTCCCCAGGCTGAGGTGCTCAAAATGCCTGTGCACAAAAATCCAGCAGGGCACCAGTTCTCTGGCAAGAGGCTTCTCCCCTCAGCTGCTTTGGCTGGCTGTGTGTGTTAGTAGTTCAGTCATATTTGACTCTTTGTGACCCCATGAACTGTAGCCCACTGGGCTTCTCTGTCTATGGAATTCTCCAGGCAAGAATACTGGAGTGGATTGTCATTCCTTTCTCCAGAGGATCTTCCTGACTCATGGATGGAACTCTGTTCTCCTGCATCACAGGCAGATTCTTTACTGTTTGAGCTAAAGGGATGTCCTGCTTTGGCTGGCTGGGGCGGGGTGGGGGGCGGGGGCGGGCGGGGTGGTTAGGAGGGCAAAGGAGTGGGAAGAGAATCATCAGGGCTCTCTACATTCTCAAACAGACTGATAACCCAGCAATGTGTGGGGAAGGGCCATGAAAATCAAAAGGCTTCTGAGCATGCCCAACAGGTGAGGCTCAACCCACTGGTGATCCTTGCTTGTCATCTGCTGGCTAACATGGGAAAAGCCCAGAATAAGCCCTGCCAAAGCTGAGCACGCCCAGGACAGCCATTTTCTTTATTGATAGTCGTATTTCACGACGGACATCACGGTCAGAGCTCTCAGATGCAAAAAATGGCTGCTGCTGAAGGGGCACACCTGCCAAACTCCACTGAGCATGAGCTCGAGGCACATACAAAGGCTCAAGCACAGACGTACCATTGTTGCACGTTTGTTGATCGCAGTTAGGATCTCCTTGTCTTTTTTTTATTGCCAAGCACTCATAGTTATTTTTAACGAAGTAATAGCATTTTTATTTTCCCC
Organism: Ovis canadensis; assembly: GCF_042477335.2. NCBI lineage: Eukaryota > Metazoa > Chordata > Mammalia > Artiodactyla > Bovidae > Ovis > Ovis canadensis. Next base: position 84,536,441 of record NC_091727.1, read on the forward strand.
CTACACGTGAAAATTATGGGGAGAGGGTCTGCTTGCAGGTCACAAATTGCTCTCAGGATGTAACTTCGACTGCCCTTCCCATCCCTAGTCTGACCAAGTAGCTGCCACTACACTTCCCATCACTAAGTCTGCAGATAGAAGTGGGATAAAAGCAGAAGCATGGGCTAATAACTTAGACGCCCGTTAAAGGCAAACAAAAAGGTCTTTCTTAACTTCAAACGTCCCACCCCACTCCGACTCCATGGCTTCTCTCCCCTCTGCAACAGCCAAGCTTCTTGAAAGAGCTGGGTGCACTAGCTCTTCTCGTCTCTTCATTCCCATCTCCGTGTCAACTCTCCACAGAAGCTACTATTGCTTCCCAATATCCCAAAGTAACTGTGATTAAGGACTTCTCTTCCCCTAAGTGTCTAGGACAAATATATTGCCTTCTAGGTCCTCCCTTCAATGGCGGGGAGCTCTCCGTGGTCACAAAGCTTAAAAACAATATGCTGGAAAACCTAATTGGAAATGTTCTAGATATTTTGTCCAGGTAGATAAGTTTTAAGGTACCCCAACTGACTAGTTTCTCCTTGGTCCCTCACCCAAAATTTAGTCTACAGTCTCCATAAGATTATATATTAGGGCAAGAAAATTTAAAGCCTCCTGTACAAATATTAGCAGGAAGCTTTAGCCTTCATGTTGAGCAGGTGACCTCAACTTGTCCCATCTGCCAGAAACAGAATTCTGATAAAAATATAAAATGTGGCAAAAAGGAGAACCAGCTCTTATACAAACCAATGAGTCTTTAATTTCTGTTTATACCTGACACATGGTTGAAATTTTAGAATTAAAGCCATAAGATTTCCATTTGAGTCTATCTGAACATTATGTACACGTGTATGTTATATATGTGTAATATCTCTTTACTTTTGAATAGAATTACCAAGTAAACTTACAAGATCACTTATCCTTTATTCCAGTTGACTTAGGGATAAATACTTATATAAACTAAATATTTCTAAAACTCATTAAGTATTTTCTAGTACTTTGAATGTACAGAAGAAAAAGTATTCTTTTATAAGAATTTTTTTATAAACTAACATTATTTTTTTTTAATTCAAATTCAAAGAATTTAGGTAAATCCTTGGCAAACAAAGCTAGTCTAATATTGTTAATTTAATAAAAACAGCTGTCTTGTGAGTTGTATATTTGTATTTTATACTGTACAATGTACAATATATTTTATATTATATAAATTACATGAGAAGCATCAATCCAATAATAAAAAATAACAATAATACTAATGCAGAGCATTTCCTAAATTTAATGGGTAAAATGTTAATTACATAAATATTTCAGAAATCATATAAAATTCTTAGAGATTTGTCAGTGTTCTCACTGTCCATGATATGCTTTTATTTCTCAGAGTCTCAGTGCTGCCCTGAATTGCCTGATGTTAGAAAACAACAGCACAATGTTACCAGTCATAATTTCAATTATTTTTAAAATGTTAATTTGGTTGCAATTTTATTTTTTAAAATTTAAATTCTGGTATTCTAAGCCAGTGGGTTTCTACTGGAAATTTTTATCACTTACCTATGGAATTTTGTTAATATACATATGTTCAAGACCTTTTCCTTCAGTGGCAATTTGATTTCACTCATCTCCGAAATCTCATGATTTTAAATATGTTCTTACTACCATGTCTGTTCCTTCACTGGCTTGAAGCTTTCCCTTTTAAAAGGGCCATTGCAACTACTGCTGCTAAACTTTTGTTGGAACAAGTATTCCCTCGTGAGGAATTCTGATTCTTTCAAGTAACTGAGGAATAAATTTCACCAGTTAAGTCATCCAAGGAATCCTAGGTCTTCCTTTATACCTCAAATTACATTGTCTTTGTTATACTCAGGCATCGGGAATGACAGAACTATAAAATTATTCAGTTCAGTTCAGTCGCTCATTACTGTCCAACTCTTTGTGACCCCATGGATTACAGCACACCAGGCTTCCCTGTCTATCACCAATCCCCAGAGCTTGCTCAAACTCATGTCCATCGAGTCAGTGATGCCATCCAACCATCTCATCCTCTGCCATCCACTTCTCCTCCTGCCTTCAATCCTTCCCAGCATTGGGGTCTTTTCCAATGAGTCAGTCCGTCTCATCAGGTGGCCCAAGTATTGGACCCTCAATTCAGCATCAGTACTTCTAATGAATATTCAGGACTGATTTCCTTTAAGATGGACTGGGTTGATCTCCTTACAGTCCAAGGGACTCTCAAAAGTCTTCTCCAACACCACAGTTCAGAAGCATCAATGCTTCAACGCTCAGTTTTCCTTACAGTCCAACTCTCACATCCACAGATAACTACTGGAAAAATAATAGCTTTGACTAGATAGACCTTTGCCAGCAAAGTAATATCTCTGCTTTTCAATATGCTGTCTAGGTTGGTCATAGATTTCTTCCAAGGAGCAAGCATCTTTTAATTTCATAGCTGCAGTCACCATCTGCAGGGATTTGGAGCCCCCCAAAATAAAGTCGCTCACTGTTTCCATCGTTTCCTCATCTATTTGCTATGAAGTGATAGGACTGGATGCCATGATCGTAGTTTTTTGAATGTTAAGTTTTAAGCCAGCTTCTTCACTCTCCTCTTTCACTTTCATCAAGGGGCTCTTTAGTTCCTCTTCCCTTTTTGCCATAAGGGTGGGGTCATCTGCATATCTGAAGTTATTGGTATTTCTTTTGGCAGTCTTGTTTCCAGATAGTGCTTCATCCAGTCTGGCACTTCGCATGATGTACTCTGCATATATGTTAAATAAGCAGAGTGACAATATACGGCCTTGATGTACTCCTTTGCCAATTTGGAATCATTCTGTTGTTCCATGTCCAGTTCTAACTGTTGCTTCCTGATCTGCATACAGATTTCTTAGGAGGCAGGTAAGGTGGTCTGGTATGCCCATATCTTTCAGAATTTTCCACAATTTGTTGCAATCCACACAATCAAAGGCTTTGGTGTAGTCAAAGCAGAAGTAGATATTTTTCTGGAACTCTCTTGCTTGTTCTATGATCCAACAGATGTTGGCAATTTGATCTCTGGTTCCTCTGCCTTTTCTAAATCCAGCTTGAACATCTGGAAGTTCATAGTTCACATACTATCAAAGCCCGGCTTGGAGAATTTTGAGCATTACTTCGCTAGTGTGTGAGATGTGTGCAACTGTGCAGTAGGTTGAACATTCTTTGGCATTGCCTTTCTTTGGGATTAGAATGAAAATTGACATTTTCCAGTCCTGTGGCCACTGCTGAGTTTTCCAAATTTGCTGGCATATTGACTGCAGCACTTTCACAGCATCATCTTTCAGGATTTGAAATAGCTCAGCTGAAATCCCATCACCTCCACTAGCTTTGTTCGTAGTGATGCTTCCTAAGGCCCACTTGACTTCGCATTCCAGAGTTTCTGGCTGTAAGTGAATGATCACACCATCATGGTTATCTGGGTCATGAAGATTTTTTTTGTATAGTTTTTCTGTGTATTCTTGCCACCTCTTTTTAATATCTTCTACATCTGTTAGTTCCATACTATTTCAGTCCTTTATTGTGTCCATCTTTGCATGAAATGTTCCCTTGGTATCTCTAATTTTCTTGAAGAGATCTCTAGTCTTTCCCATTCTATTGTTTTCCTCTATTTCTTTGCATTTCTTCCTCAAACTGAGGAAGGTTTCCTTATCTCTCCTTGCTATTCTTTGGAACTCTGCATTTAGATGCCTATATCTTTCCTTTTCTCCTTTGCTTTTAGCTTCTCTTCTTTTCTCAGCTATTTGTAAGGCCTCCTCAGACAACCATTTTGCCTTTTTGCATTTCTTTTTCTGGGGTCTTGATTACTGCCTCCTGTACAGTGTCACAAACCTCCATCCATAGTTCTTCAGGCACTCTATCAGATCTAATCCCTTGAATCTATTTGTTACTTCCACTGTACAATCATAAGGAATTTGATTTAGGTCACACCTGAATAGTCTAGTGGCTTTCCCTATTTTCTTCAATTTATGTCTGAATTTGGCAAAAAAGAGTTCATGATCTGAGCCATAGTCAGCTCCCAGTCTTGTTTTTGCTGACGGTATAGAGCTTCTCCATCTTTGGTTGCAAAGAATATAATCAATCTGATTTTGGTGTTGACCATCTGGTGATGTCCATGTGTAGAGCTTCTCTTGTGTTGTTGGAAGAGGGTGTTTGCTATGACCAGTGCGTTCTCTTAACAAAACTCTAATTAGCCTTTGCCCTGTTTCATTTTGTACTCCAAGGCCAAATTTACCTGTTACTTCAGGTATCTCTTGCCTTCCTACTTTTGCATTCCAGCCTTCTATGATGAAAAGGACATATTTTGCGAGTGTTAGTTCTATAAGGTCTTGTAGGTCTTCATAGAACTGTTCAACTTCAGCTTCTTCAGCATTACTGGTTGGGGCATAGACTTGGATTACTGTGATATTGAATGGTTTCCCTTGGAAACAAACAGAGATCATTCTGCCATTTTTGAGACTGCACCCAAGTACTGCATTTCGGACTCTTTTGTTGACTTTGATGGCTACTCCATTTCTTCTAAGGGATTCTTGCCCACAGTAGTAGGTATAATGATCATCTGAATTAAATTCACCCATTTCAGTCCATTTTAGTTTGCTGATTCCTAAAATGTCAGTGTTCACTCTTGCCATCTCCTGTTTGACCACTTGTAATTTACCTTGATTCATGGACCTAACATTCCAGTTTCCTATGCAATGCTGCTTTTCACAGCATTGGACTTTACTTCCATCACCAACCACATCCACTACTGAGCATTGTTTTCGTTTTGGCTCTATCTCTTCATTCTTTCTGGAGTTATGTCTGCGTTCTTCTCCAGTCACATATTGGGCACCTACAGACCTGGGGAGTTCATCTTTCAATGTCCTATCTTTTTGCCTTTTCATACTGTTCATGGTATTCTCAAGGCAAGAATACTGAAGTGGTTTGCTATTCCCTTCTCCAATGGACCACATTTTGTCAGAACTCTCCACCATGACCCGTCCATCTTGGGTAGCCCTATATGGCATGGCTCATAGTTTCATTGAGTTAGACAACACTGTGGTCCATGTGATTAGTTTGATTCATTTTCTGTGGTTGAGGTTTTCATTCTCTCTGCCCTCTGATGGAAAAGGATAAGAGGCTTATGGAAGCTTCCTGTTGGGAGAGACTGACTGTGGGGGAAACTGGGTCTTGTTACAATGGATGGGGCCATGCTCAGTAAATTTTCAATCCAATTTTCTGTTCATGGTGTGATTGTGTTTCCTCCCTGTTGTTTGACCTGAGACCTAACTATGGCGGAGGTAATGAAGATAATAAAAATTATAAAATATAAAAATTAAAGCTTGCTAAACTGATGGAAAAACAATCTCCCACAGCCTGAGATTTTAGCCTTGGCAGTGACTGTCCTCTGGTCCTCTTCTGCTGGGCCATACCAACTGTCCTTATGTGAAATTATATGCAACCCACATATAAGAATTCTCTATTCTGTCTCAGCTCTCAACTACTCTAACTTGGCCAATTCAGACATTCTAAGATGCTGATTGGATTTTTTTCTATCCTCCATCCAACTCTCCCTCACAATTCTGCTGTTATTGTTGCCTGTGTCCTTGCAGTTCTCACTCTGCCCTCTTCTGTGCTTCTTGGAATCCCAGGCTGGTCGAGCCTCATCCACTAGAAGGGTGCATAAACTACCTTTCCTTCTGACATATATCCAGGCTGGAGCTGAGGAATTAATTGTTACTTGAGACTATGAGGAGTAAGCAGCCCTTAATTCCCTGGTCCACACACTCCAAATGCCACATTTTCTGATAAACCTAGTCTGTTGAGATACCATGCCAGTGATTAGACCCAAAGACTGGAAATGGAGAATCATTTGGGTTTGTCAAGAGGGCTTGTCCACAGCCACACCTGGAAGCCAGACCTTGCCTCAGGTGCCCTTCTCTGTTGGCCCATTTGAGACTGCTGCCTTGGTTTGGTATGTCTGTAAAGTGGGCATTTGTTCAGATAGCTCCAGGAAGTGCAGCGGCAACTTGGAGAGTTGCCCCACCACATAAGCCAGGAGGGGTCACATACTGCACCTAGCCATGTACTTTCTGACTTGACACTTCCCTCTTCCTCATTGTTCCCCAAATTCTGGGTTCATTATTCTTATTAAACAGTTCTGTCTCCATCTCCACAGCTGCTATCCTAGTTAGCACCCCATCATCTCTTACCTGGAGGACTGGAATAACTTCCAAGCTCTTCTCCCTGCCTGTACCTGCCTATTTCAACTCCAATCTTTTCATTGACACCATAGAGATAACTGTAAAGCACAAATCTGACCACATCAATCGTCTGCTTAAAACTTTTCTGGCTCTATGGGTGGGAATGGAAAATGCTGCAGCTGCTGTGGAAAAACAGTACAGTGGTTTCTAAAAAAACTTAAAGTTATCATATGATCCAGCAATTTCACCTCTGAGTATATACCCAAAAGGACTGAAAGCGGGATCTTGAAAATATATTTGTACACCCATATTTACTGCAGCACTATTCACAATAGCCAAAAGGTGGAAACAACCCAAGTGTCCACTGACAAATGAATAGACAAAGAAAAAGCAGTATGTCCACATTGTGGAATATTATTCAGTCTTAAAAAGGAAGAAAATTCTGATATGCTACACTGATGAACCTTTAAGACATTAAGACTAAGAGAAAGATGCTAGTTACAAAAGGACAGATACTGTATGATTCCGCTGCTATGAGGTATCTATAGTAGAAAATTTATAGAGGCAAATAGTAGGATGGTAAGTGCCAGGGGCTGGGAGTAGAGGGGATGGGGAGCTGTTGTTTAATGGAAAAGTTCAGGACATTGGCTGTACAACACTATGAATGTGCTTAATGCCACTTAACTGCATACTTTAAAATGGTTAAGAAGGTAATTTTAATGTTATGTGTATTTTATAACAATTTAAAAAGAAATCTTCTTGGCTCTTTGTCCTCTGCAGAAAGTCCAAGTCCTTATGGCATAAGATTCTGACCCTGCCCACCTGTGCTTGTGATCACAGTTTTTGTCCTTTACTGGATTGATGTAGTGTGTAGTGTGCTGGCATCTCTAAGGCCACCCTCAGGGTCAATGATTCACTAGAACTCCCAGGACTCAGCATATAGTCATCCTCACAGACCCAAATGACCTTATCACATCTCTGCACACCAACCCCCACTAACCTCACCAGCCGTCAGCTAGTTCCTATCAAACCTTGGGGCCATCACTACACACAGTTGCTCAAACGTGAAATCTCGGGAGCAGCCTTGGCTACCACTTTCCTTCACCTTTGATAAGGCAACTTGTTGGCTATCTCTTGGCTGGGCAAACAGCCTCTTGACTGGTCTCCTCCCTTGTGTTGCTGTATATCCACCCTGCTTGTCATGTCTGGTCTTTGGACTCTCCTTTGCAAAACCTGTCAGTGGTGCCTGGGGCCCTCAGAAGGTGGGTCATGCTTGTCAGTCTAGGAGTAGGTGCCTGCACAGCCTCTCTCATCACTTCTCACCAAGCCAACCATTAATTCTTCCTTCACTGCAGCCATCCTGAGTCTATATTTCCATCACAATGTATCTATCTTTCTGGCAAAGTCTTCCAGCTTCAACCTCATCCCACCTATAAAGAAAGACTCTCCTGACATCCACCCTAACTCCCCCTGCCAAAGCCCAATCACCTCCTCCTTTACCTACAGGTTGCATTTTTTACACCCTGTCTAACCAGAGAGCACACTGAGTACTGTAGCGCAAAGTCCAAAGCTGTTCATTCAGTATCTTGGTCTGGGCCTCTACAGGGCCTGGAGTCAAAGATGGACAAAAGGAATCAAAGACCAGTTGCTGCTAAGTCGCTTCAGTCGTGTCCAACTCTGTGCGACCCCAGAGACGGCAGCCCACCAGGCTCCCCCATCCCTGGGATTCTCCAGGCAAGAACACTGGAGTGGGTTGCCATTTCCTTCTCCAATGCATGAAAGTGAAAAGTGAAGTGAAGTTGCTCAGTCATGTCCAACCCTCAGCGACCCCATGGACTGCAGCCTTCACGGCTCCTCCGTCCATGGGATTTTCCAGGCAAGAGTACTGGAGTGGGGTGCCATTGCCTTCTCCGCAAAGACCAGTTGGATGTTCTTAAATAAGAAAACCTGTTACATTTAACACATGAACCTGGCACTAAAAATAGCCTCCTATTTAAGTATTGAACCTCCATGTATAAAAACCCCAGTATCATGAAGATTGTTGTTCAGTCTCTCATTCATGTCCAACTCTTTGCAACCCCATGGACTGCAGCATGCCAGCCTTCCCTGCCCTTCATTATCTCCCAGAGTTTGCTCAAACTCATGTCCATTGAGTTGGTGATGCTATCCAACCATCTCATTCTCTGTCGCCCCCTTCTCCTCCTGCCCTCAATCTTTCCCAGCATCAGGGTGTTTTCCAATGAGTCAGCTCTTTGCATCAGGTGGCCAAAGTATTGGAGCTTCAGCTTCAGCATCAGCCCTTCCAATGAATATTCAGGACTGATGTCCTTTAGGATGGACTGGTTTGATCTCTTTGCTATCCAAGGGACTCTCAAGAGGCTTCTTCAGCACTCAGCCTTGTTTATGGTCAAGCTCTCACATCCCTACATGACTATTGGAAAAATCATAATCATGACTAGATGGACCTTTGTCAGCAAAGCAATGTCTCTGCTTTTTAATACACTGTCTATGTTTATTGTAGCTTTTCTTCCAAGGAGCAAGTGTCTTTTAATTTCATGGCTGCAGTCACCGTCCATAGTGATTTCGGAGCTCAAGAAAATAAAGTCTGCCACTATTTTCATTTTTTACCAATCTATTTGCCATGAAGTGATGGGATTGGATGCCGTGATCTTAGTTTTTTCAAAGTTGAGCTTTAAGTTTTTATTCTATTTGTCTCTGCAATAGGAGCCACAGCTACTGTTCCCTGTTTCCTGGGTTGGTGAAACACTCCTGTGTTCCCTTCTAGCATTTCGCTCTTGCTTGGATCTGCAGAAGTGATAAATGCTTATGAAAGCATATTTGCTCTCCATGAAATTTCTAAGCAATACAAACCTGCAGTGTTTCAACCATCTGTCAGCACATCCATAAGCTTTATAGGGCATGAATGTAATGTTCAGCCAGGCAGATGCCATCAGGAAAGCCTTGACTTGAACACCTCACACCCACACCACAAAGTCATCTCTAGTGACAATTACACTTGCCCTGTCACTCATGCATACCACACACCAACACATCACCAATCATAATCCCACTCCCACCTTTACTGCCAGTATCAGGGCACCTCTCTAATATGCTTGCACTCTCCTGTCACTGTGACCTTCTCTCTCTGCTCCACCTTGTTGTACTCTTTCACAGTCTCCCCTTCCCCCCATCCTTTCTAATTCTCTGACAGATGCTTTTTACACACACATATCGCCCTCATTTTACCTGGGACCACCCTCACCCCAATCTGTGGTGCTCCTATACTCTGGGAGACCTCCTTCCTCCTCCACATATAAGAAATTAGCCAGGGTTTCTTACCTCTGGGAACAGATGACCGCTCCAATCACAGGCTCCATCTCAGTTCCTTATGCCAAAAGAAACCCCTTGACACTGCTCTGTGCCCGGGACTCACCATTTTAACTGCATTCATCAGGCAGGAGCCTGAGTATCTAGGTGTGCAATGCGCCAGGCACTGGCATGGATGTGGGGCAAAAGTGGGTCCTACCTTGGTTATGGCCCCCGACAAAACTCCAGTTCAGGCAGGCTAGCAGGAGCCCGGCACAGAGTAGCCCTTACCTGTTGACCAGGCTGTCCACTTCCAGGTGCTGCTCAGGATTTCTGGGGCTGCTCTGCTCTGAGGTGCTGGGGTCTGTGCACTGCTGGGTGGGTACAGCTGGGTCTCCTTGATCATCTTGCAGGACTCGGGGCCTCCCCTGCCATGCCTCTCCCACCTTGGTAACCACATTCTTCTCCTCAAAAACAACCAAGGTGCTGAGGAAGAATGAGTCCTTGATCATCCACTGCACATCCATATCACCTTCTGTGACCACAGCAGGCTCCTCTCCCGGAGGGGGCAGGGAAGGAGCCTGGCATGGCCCCCACTTCAGGGAGTGCTCGTGTCCTCCTCAGGAGGACCCCAGCACCGCTGCTCCCCTCCAACTTACAAAGGCTGTCCCTGTATAAGATAAGCCTGAGACCAGATGCTTTTGCCACCCTCTGAATCCAGCAAGGAGGCAGTGGCCTCCCAGCTGTCCGCAGTATCAAGTTCTTTGGGAGATCTTCCATCCTTCCTGGCCTGACATCACACCTATACTTGCACTTCCCTCCCATCACCATCCCCATCCTGGCATGCTTCCAAGGGCCTTGTTCTCATCATTGGTGCCTCCTCCACATTCTGTGTGATGATGCTGGTGCCTGATGGCCTCAGGCACCAAAGATGTCATATGCCCACTAGGCCAGTGGCCAAGACTGAGTCAGGGTATTGAGAACATGAGCCTAGCATTCCAGAAAATGACTATCTAGTCCACCATCACCTTGATCCTGGTCCATCCTGAACTCAACCTTGCCAATCAGCAGCCTGCCTCCAATTGCTGAGGGCTATATTGGGGGGGGGGTGCTATATTAGTGCAAGAAGTTCATACCACCAGCTACCTCCAGCCTTGGAGCTCTTTATTCATGTAAGTTAACTGCACAGTAGGCAGACTCACTGCCTTCAAGCTGGAATAACAAGAGGAGCAGAACTCATAACTTTTGGAAAGTACGCTCTTCTCCAATAGTGCCACTCCCTTAGCCAGAAGAATACCCTGACACACTCATCCCATTATGACATATAGGCTTGAGTCAATGACAAACCAAAAAGGCCTAAAGAGCATGTTTCCTGACTCTGGAAGCCCTGAGCTAGCTTTCAGTTCAGTTTAGTTCAGTCTCAGTCGTGTCTGACTCTTTGTGACCCATGGACTGCAACACACCAGGCTTCCCTGTCTATCACCAACTCCCAGAGCTTGCTCAAACTCATGTCCATCAAGTTGATGATGCCATCCAACCATATCATCCTCTGCCATCCCCTTCTCCTCCTGCCTTCAATCTTTCCCAGCATCAGGGTCTTTTCAAATGAGTCAGTTCTTCACATCAGATGGCCCAAGTATTGGAGCCTCAGCTTCAGCATCAGTCCTTCCAGTGAATATTCAGGACTGATTTCCTTCAGGATTGACTGGTTTGATCTCCTTGCAGTCCAAGGGACTCTCAAGAGTCTTCTCCAACACCACAGTTCAAAAGCATCAATTCTTCAGCACTCAGCTTTCTTTATAGTCCAACTCACATCCATACACGACTACTGGAAAAACCATAGCTTTGACTAGAAGGACCTTTGTCGGCAAAGTAATGTCTCTCGTTTTTAATATGCTGTCTAGGTTGGTCTTAGGTTTTTTTTTTTTTTTTTTCCAAGGAGCAAGCCTCTTTTCATTTCATGGCTGCAGTCACCATCTGCAGTGATTTTGGAGGCCAAAAAACAGTGTCTCATTGTTTCCCCATCTATTTGCCATGAAGTGATGGGACCAGATACCATGATCTTAATTTTTTGAATGTTGAGTTTTAAGCCAGCTTTTTCACTCTCCTCTTTCACTTTCATCAAGAGGCTCTTTAGTTCTTAGTATTCTTGCCTTGAGAACCCCATGAGCTAACTTTACTTAATCAGAGTCCTGTACCAACCCATGGCTCCAGTAGAATTATGATAATAGAAATTATCCTCACCAAGTTTGTGAATAAAGCCAAGATTCTCAGCAAAGAGCAATTTGAATGTCCACTGTGACACAGGGACAAGTAGATGAATAAAGCTGCTTTGCCCTAGGCCTCAGAGCAGAGTCACTACAATTATAGAAGGTATAACCCACCTGACCCATGAAAAATAAATTTTAGTAAAACAGTCACAAGAAGTCTTGCTGAGCAATGTAACAACCAAGAAGTCCTCCTGGCCCCTAATAAATTGCCTAGAAGTCAAGTGTTTAGAGATAGGAAAGGTATTATAATACTTCTGGCTGTAACTAGATCAAAAATCTGGAAGCCTAGTCCAGCTACTGCCAATCGTGGACACAGTCATATCCTTTACATGGAAGACAACAGCTCCTTCCACTCTTGTGGTACCTCCATTAGACTCTTCCAGTGATTGACAGCAGTTGTCCACAGTGAATACATGTGTTTAAAGTTCACCTGTTCCTAATGCAGAGAGAACATAAACCTGAAAGGCCCAGACTTGCAACACAGAGGAAAACAGCATATGCTTTAAATGTAAAGTCTAATGACAAAAATTTACTGGAGAAGGGGTGATTGACTCTGTGTCTTATTAAATGAAGTCAAGCCAATAAATCTGGAAAAGAGGAACAGAGGCCAGCATTCCTCATGTCCTTAAATAGTTCTGGTGGAAAGAGGTATTCCTCTGGGGCTGGTTATTTAGCTTTAACTTTTAATAAAACGAGACTCCAACATGTATGTAGTACTTTGTGCCAGGAAATGACCTGCACACAAAACCATTTAACCCTCACAACAGCCCTACGTGGTAGGATGTATTTTTGCCACTATTCTACAGGTAAGGAAACTGAAGCAGAGAGATGAGTAAGATACCCAAGGCCACACAGCAAGTAAGGGACAGAGCTTACATTAGAGCCCAGGCATAGGAGTACGTACATGCTCATTACACTATACCACCTCTTCCTGTACCTGTCATGTACCGTGATGAAGAAAAACCAAAGTCAGATTAGCGCAGTTCTTCAACTTTGGGACAAAGGCACTGCTGTGCGCATCGGACCACCCAACCTGTTCACCTCCCTCCCGTCCTCTCCCCACGGAGCCCCAGCACCCTGAGTTGGCAGGTCCACCCAGGGTCCCTCGGGGTTGAAGAGTCGAGCCGCCCTCCCCTCGTGTCCATGGGTCCTGGCCGCGGCCAGCTCTGAAGACCAGCGTCTGGCGTCCAGAGATCACCAGGGCAGCTCGCCAAACAGCCGCTTTGGATCTTTGCGGGCACCCAGCTCCCTTCCTCTCTCCCGCCTCCGCCTGCACTGTGGTGACGGTGCTGAGTCAACTCCATGCGGGTGGGACCGCCCAGATCCTCCAGCCCATCGCGGGATGGGGAGCAAGAGCCCAAAGCGCCAAGATGGGCGGCCAGACAGAATTGTTATCTTCGCGCGCCATCTGGCGGCGTTTCCAGGAACCGCCCGCAAGGCTTCTCTCGCCCAGGGTAGCCATTTCGAAGCGTGGACTGTCTCATTTCCCGATAAGCACCGCGACGCGAGCACACGGCCGCAGGAAATGGCGGCGCGCGCAGGCGCACAGGAACTGGAAGTATACGCTCACCTCCCCCGCACACACCCGCGGGGCACCCACGCGCAGGCGCACACAGGAAGGCTTCTCGCTGGCCTAGAGCCAAAGGTGTGCAGGTCTGCGCATGTGCAGGCGCATACGTTCTGTGCCCACTGCTCAGATACCTGCAGCTAAGGTGGGGGAGTCTGCGCGCCGTTTTTTCTTTCCAGCCCCTATCTTCTGACTTTCCGTAGAGATCAGCTTTAGGACAGCGTTTGTCAACCTCGCCATTATTGAAATTTTGGACTGGATAACTGTGATGGGAGCTGTCCTGTGCACTGTCAGCCATTGGGCAGCATCCCTGGTCTCCACCTACTACTTGCTAGTAACACCCTTTCCCATTTGTAGCCATCAACAGTGTCTCCAAACATTGCCAAGCGACTCGGGGGTTGGAGGTGGGGGAGATGTCCCGTGTTCAGAACGGCTACCCTAGAACAATAAAGTCTAAATCTCTGCGTGGATTCTGGATACTTAAAAAAAAAAAAAAAAACTTCACAGGTGGTTATCAAGTGCAACCAGATTTGTGAAACACTGATCAATAAAGTTTGTTTTGATTTTGCAAACTTTTAAGCAGAGTAAAGTAGTTGCAAACCTGGGCTCTAGAGTTAGCCATGTGAAAGTGTTAGTCACTCCGTCATGTCTGACTCTTTGCGACCCCATGGACTATAGCCTGCCAGGCTCTTCTGTCCATGAATTTCTCCAGGCAAGATACTGGAATGGGTTGCCATTCCCTCCTCCAGGGTATCTTCCAGACCCAAGAATTGAACCTGGGTCTCCTGCATTGCAGGCAGATTCTTTACACTGAGCCACAAGGGAAGCCCAGAGTTAGCCGTATCTGAGCTCTATCTCTAGCTCTGCTCTTCACAGGAGCCCTCTGTTTCCTCCACTGTCAAATTGCATAGCAAGAAGCAAGATCCTTCTCTAGGTTTGAGGAATATTACATAAGATAATGGATAATTCAAGCTGATGTCTAAACCCCACCCCAGACATGTGCCACTGTGGCCCAGGAGAGCTCACCAATATGCTACAAAATAACCACACTTTTCCAGCTCTAGCACATGTGCCCTAGGCAGACAGTCCATACAAAACCCACAGGGGCTTTTTCAATTCCCGCACATGTGCCCTTGATGTGCAGGTGTGTCCTCAAGTAACCTAAGGGATCCAGGAGTCCATTGAGGGTTCATAAATATTGTATACATACATACATCTATACATACATACCTACATCTATCTATACATACATGCATGATTATAACAGACTGAATTATGGGAAAGAATGTGTGATAGAGCCTGCTGTTATGCAACTTCCAACTGCCAATCAAAGCTGTCAGTCCATGCTGGCCTAGGTGAATATGTAAAAGCCCTCTCTCTTGAAAAACCCCTGTACTTCATCATTCTGTTGCCAGTGCCTCTCTTGGCTTGGCCCATGTTTCAGTTGAGGTGTACTTTCTGTTTTTGGTTTTTTTTTTTTTCCTTAATAAACTTTCTTTTGCCATGGGTAAGACCTCAGATTCTTCTTTGGTTCCTTACCAAGAACCAAGCCCCACAGGAAGGTCCTCTTTAACCCTCCCCAAATCTGGTAACAGGTGTCAGTTTTTGTTTTCACTCTGTTAACTTTCAGTGCAATTCAAAACATTAAAAAGTCACATAATAGGTCCTCATACCTTAGAGATCTGTTACCCACCCAACCCCCAGCATTGTGGTTTATGTAGGGGTGACCAATGTAAAAAAAAAAATGTAGCTGTAATGAGGTGTGGCATTGCAGGAATTCACTCATTTTTTAAACACCTAAATCAGACCACATCCCTCTCTGGCTTAAAAATTAAAATAAGATGCAGTCTCCCTCTCATGCCTTACCAGGGCCCAGTTTCATCTGTGATCCCCCTCACCAGGTTGGCTCCAGCTACTCGATGCTTTGGAACCTGCTAAGTGTGTTCCCACCTCAAAGTTTTTTAGTTTATGTTTCCCCATCTCCAGTTCTTTTCTCCTTGCTCTTCCTAGAGTTGTTGGTTCCTTCTCCTCCTTAGAGGAGCTCTCCTGAGTCATCGCTCCACTCCACTCATCTAAGTAGTACCCTCCTCGCCACCATTACTCTCTTATCTTAGCAACCTTGTTATTTCTTTCAGAGCACTGTTCTTCCCAGGAGTCACAGAGATGTGACTTCAAGTCCTTTGTTCTTCATTATAATTAGGTGCAAAGCTCACGACTGTGGGGAGGACTGTATGATAAACTAAGTACAGGTCTGTGCACACATGAGGTTCCCCAAAGTGAAGTAGCTGTTGTGATTATTAATGATATCTGGTAATAAAGGGCAGTCAGCCCATGCCTACTGTGATAAGCCTGTTCCACACTCAGCTACAAACAGTGCCAAGTAAATACCAGGTTGTTTGGAGTCTTATGTATATACTGTTACCTTTGCTTGGAGGATTCCTATTCACCTTTCAAAATTCAGCTCAAAATCACCTGTTGCACAAGGCTGTGTTCAGCCCCACTTCCCCTATTCCAGTCTGGGCTGGGTTTTGTCTGTGTGCTCCAACCTCCAGAACAGGGCAGGTGCCGTCCAAGTGGGTGCTGATTGAAAGAGTGGGTGACTTCCTGATTATGGAGGACTTTCTGGCTAGATGCAACAAGGTGTACTGGGAGGCTCTGTGGCCTTGGAGGCACAGGCCAGAGGTTTGTAGCTGGAGCTTCAGCCCTCGCCACATCCCTTTGGCTAGTAGGCATCACTGACCTCACCTTCCCAGCCAAGGGCTAATGCATACCGGAGCTGTGTCCCTCCACCACAGAAGCACTGTTGGCTGATGCCTTACCCCTTTGGATTTGTCTCCGTATCCTCCAGGTCTGCCAGGCTGTTGCTCTTCCTGTTGGCTAGGATAGCAGAGGCCGAAATGGCATCAGAGCTGAGGGAGGAAGCACACAGGCCTGCTGAAGCCTCAGACCAAAGAAGACTGGGGACCCGGGTCTTCCCTTTCCTGGCTGCATTCTCACAGGAAAGGGGGACCTACGTGTGCCAATAAAGGCTGCTGTGAGTAAGAGCATCCTGTGAGCCCTGGCTGTGGCCTTAACACCATAGTTCAAGACTAAGCACTGGTCATGACCAGCTTGGAATCCCTAGGGAAGTGTCCTGCTAGTTTTGGGTTCCAGCATCTTTGCATGACTTACATTTCCTAGGGCTCTGTGGAAATCCAGAAAGATCTTTACTTACTAAATGCTCCACAAATCCATAGCAAAATGGCTTCTCTCCACTGGTGGATTGGTAGATCAAATAGGGCAGAGAAGGGTGCAGCCTGGGAATGTACAACCTCTTCCCATTGCATTTTTGCACTTCCCCAGCTACCTCCAAAGGCTCCTTGGGACTGAGCCCTCTACTGGCTGTCCCTGGGATTCTTCCCCTTGACTACTCCAGAGCAGGGTCTCTTTCTAACCTCCACCTTCCAATGTGTTCTTCTTTGCCACCTCAGCTTGAGTCCCTGTGTGCTAAGTTGTCTGGGTCACCTGACTTATCACCTGTACCTACTCTCCCACTGCCCCCGGTGGGTGGGCTATGTCAGGGCCCCTTCTAGGCTTCCCTGTCCTGTGGTGATTGCCTGATGTGAAGATATCATAGAGCTGAGAAGTGCGAGGGGAAACCTGAGGGGCCAGAGGCAAAGAGGTTGATCATTGGGCAGTTGGCCCACCCTTACCTGGTGGTTGCTGGTGCAGGCTTGCAAGGTTGTGAGTCGGCACTGGGCATCTCCTGATCATCCAGGAGAGGGGTGAAGCCAGCAGGTGAACACGGCCTGTGGAAGGAGGCCAAGCCTGGTCTTGGTTCAGGACTTTGTGTCTTTATGTCTACTTCCCCCAAGAGAGTGGCTTCTGAAATGGGGTGATAACTGTGTCTGCCTCATACGTTTTCTGAGAACAGCATGTGTGCAAGTATGCTAAGTTGCCCAGTCATGTCTGACTCTTTGTGACCCCATGAGCTGCAGCACGCCAAGCCTCCCTCGGTTCAGTTCAGGTCACTCACTCAGTCGTGTCTGACTCTCTGTGACCCCATGGACTGCAGCACACCAGGCTTCCCTGTCCATCACCAACTCCCGGAGCTTGCTCAAACTCATGTCCATCAAGTAGGTGATGCCATCCAACCATCTGTCATCCCCTTCTCCTGCCTTCACTCTTTCCCAGCATCACCCTATCCCTCACCATCTACTGAAGTTTGCCCAATTTCATGTCCATTGCATTGGTGATGCCATCCAGCCATCTCATCTTCTGATGCCCTCTTCTTCTGCCCTCAGTGTTTCTCCTTCTGTCCTCAATCTTTCCCAGCATCAGGCTCTTTTCTAATGAGTTGGCTGTTCACATCAGGTGACAAAAATACTGGAGCTTCGGCTTCAGCATCAGTCTGGGCCCTAACACATGCTAAAATGCTCTTGTGATTATTACTGGGCCCTGTGGCTATTTGTAGAAGCAGCAACCGTTTGCAGTCTGTTTGTGCCCATCAACCTGATACAGATTCAGTGGGTGCTGTCTTATGCAGCCTTCCCAGGTATAGGTTGAGTTCTCTGTCTCTGCATGAATCACAGCACTCCGCAAAGTCAGGGCTCATGGAGCACCTGGTCACCTGTACTAGCCTGCACACTCCACCTTGTGTTTATTTCCAAACCCACCATAATCAGTAAACTCAGGAAAATGAATGGAAAAGGAGAGTGCTTTTTTGTTCATGACAAACAACTTTTTCTTTGGAAAGATTATAAAAGCAAGTCTCTTTTAACAGTCATTGTCAAAATTTATAACTATAGAAAAGACAGTGTAAAACACTGCATTAAAAGTCATAAAAATCTAGAAGATTCTTCAGATAATTCTGCAAGTTAATATGAGCTTCAGCTTCATTTTAAGGAAACTGAAAACAGAAATCAAAGACTTCAATTTATCACTGGGCATGCGCAAGAAGGATGATCTGGATAAATATCCAAAGATGAAGTAATCAAGAACCAAGTCCAGTAATGTTGGACCAGAGAATGGAGTCAACCTGCAGGACCATGCTGGCCAGCACCGTGATACTGGCTGTGGGTGTGGGGCTCTTGCACAGCCCTCCCCACTAGGGGAAGCTCAGAGAACCAAGGCCCTGGCCCCGTGGGATTTCCTGGCACCAGAAGCCCCAGCCTACCACCCTCTTCCCAGGTGGTCTTGTGCTCCTGATTTGGAAGTGGGGGTCAGGGTTCAGGCATCAGTTGCAAACTAGTAACCATAGGGAGGGCAGCAGCTCCTGGTGGGCTCGGACAAGTAGGGGCAGCTGAGAGGGCCAGTTGGGAAAGCAGAGGAGTCCCTCCTCAGACAGACTGCTGTAGGGCAGGGGTGCTGGCTGGCAAGTGCTTTAGTGGCTCTCTGCAGGCATCACTTTCGCAATTCCTCTGTGGCCATCTGCTCTGAACCATGAGGGCTGTAGTACAGCTTGGAGCTGAACTATCTCTGCCAACATCTGCACACCTGGACTTTTCCCCCCAGCAAGAGTTATGCTTGGTTTGGAACCACTTGGAGACAGGTGGAACCTTGCCACTCCACAAATCACCTGAGAAAATGGGCCCTGACTTCATCCAAGTACAAGAAGTCAGAGCCCAGGTGGATACACTCGTCTCCCACTTTTTCTCTCTGGGCCACTGCTCTTCCATTCACTGAACCTGAGAGCAGAGCTGGCCAGAGGAGAAAGGTGGGGGTAGGGAGGAGGCTTTGGGGCTTCTGGAAGGGAAGGGAAAAAGCAGAGATGAGGGACTTCCTTCTAGCTTACCCTTAGAGCTCAGCCAAGAAGCAAGAAGGCAGTGATTCACCCATCGTTCTCTCCTTCCCACAGATCAACCTAGCTCCCCATGTCTACTTTGTGCCTACTTGGGAGGAACTTGAGAGCCAGTGGAAGAGGGTAGGAGAAGAAGCAAGATTCAAAGAGAGGTAAATCTCGAGAGTGGAAAGGCCAGGGACAAAGGATGTGGTGGCGGTGGGAGTACTGGAGATGGGAGAAGCATTGGGCAGGACTATGGAAAATGAGCAGTGCTCCGCCTGCAGCAACCCAAGCAGCTGTGGAGGCTTGACCCTGGACTGTCACCAGGAACATGAAAGAATCAGCAACTTGGGGCCACTGGCCTCCCCAGGGTAGCTCACCTTCCTCTCCCAGAGCTGACGTCTGCTCCAACCAAGTCTTCATCTGGGGCACCCATGGCTTCCGATCCCATGTTGCCATCACTTGACTGTGCAATTGATCTGGATGGGAAAATAAACATTCGCTGATTTACTGGGTCTTGATTTAATGTAATTTAATGTAAATTTGATTTGATGTAATTTAATTCAGTTCAATTCAGTTCAGTTGCTCAGTCGTGTCCGACTCATTGCCACCCCATGAACCGCAGCACGCCAGGCCTCCCTGTCCATCACCAACTCCCAGAGTCCACCCAAACCCATGTCCATTGAATCGGTGATGCCATCCTACCATCTCATCCTCTGTCCCCTTCTCTTCCTGCCCTCAATCTTTCCTAACATTCAGGGTGTTTTCCAATGAGTCAGCTCTTCACATCAGGTGGACAAAGTATTGGACTTTCAGCTTCAACATCAGTTCTTCCAATGAACACCCAGGACTGATCTCCTTTAGGATGGACTGGTTGGATCTCCTTGCAGTTCAAGGGACTCTCAAGAGTTTTCTCCAACACCACAGTTCAAAAGCATCAATTCTTTGGCGCTCAGCTTTCTTTATAGTCCAACTCTCACATCCACACATGACCACTGGAAAAATGGGCTTTAATTTTACTCAAATTAACATAAATTAATTTAATTTAATGTGCTTCCCTTGTGGCTCAGCTGGTCAAGAATCTACCTGCAATGCAGGAGACCTGGGTTCAATCCCTGGGTTGGGAAGATTCCCTGGAGAAGGGAAAGGATACCCACTCCAGTATTCTGGCCTGGAGAATTTCATGGACTATATAGTCCATGGGGTTGCAAAGAGTCAGACACGACTGAGTGACCTTCACTTTCAGGCATCCTGAGAGCAGTCCTCAAGGACCAGAAGCCCAGGCCTTCAGTTGCCACGCTGTACTGCTTCAACGGAAACCAGGATGATACCAGCACTATTTTAGCTTTCATCCCAAACTTGATGGGCTGGGAGCCAAGAAACAGAGCAAGGGGGCACAATGGGAGGTGGGTGGGGGGATGACCAACAGAAAAAAGGGCAAAATAGTTGGGGCCACTAATAAACCACAGAGATCAGGGCTGAGGTTCCACAATAAGAAGACGATGGCAGGTGGACAAGCTTGTAGGCTCTTCTCCATTACTAGCTACCAGCTTCTCACTGAGGATGTGCCCAACTCTCAGTCCCTGCCCACCACACCCAGGCTCCCCTGGTCGGGCTTCAGGGAGAGGTGAGTTGGATGGTTGCATGATGCTGGGCACAACCAGCCCCTCTGGACTCATCATTTCCTGCTATCATTCTGCCTCCCATCCCTGCTCCCCTCCTACATCTCTCTTTGTCCACAGGCCATCCTGGAAGTCCCTGTGAGGTGCTCTGCAAGGGCCCACACATCCTTTGATCACTGACTTCCCTAAACCTCCAGCTCAGTGGCCTTGCTTGCCATGGCTGTCCACAGGGTTGCTTTCCATAGAGTAAAGGCACAATGAGGTTGGGCTGAGGGCTGGGGTTGGGGTGGCCTGGCCTACAGTTTTGTCCTCCTCTAGAGTTTTGTCCCGGAGAAGGCAATGGCACCCCACTCCAGGACTCTTGCCTGGAAAATCCCATGGGTGGAGGAGCTTGGTAGGCTGCAGTCCATGGGGTCGCTAAGAGTCGGACATGACTGAGTGACTTAGCAGCAGCAGCAGCAGCAGCAGCAGCAGAGTTTTGTCCAAGTGGCTCCCTGAGGGATCTTGGCAGAGGCCAAACCTTCTCCAGGCCTTATGCATTCCTTCATTCATTCTTTCAACAGATATTCATTGTGGACCTGCACCCCAGACACTGGGGACACAGTGAGGAATGGAACAGCCCTGGTCCCAGCTCCATCCACTGACCTTGGATGGGGGGCCACATGGGCTCTGGTCCCTGCACTGAGTTACCTTTCAGAGTCTGCATCAGGGCTCCTGAAGGCTCCTTCACTAGTCAGGTTTCTCTTGGGCTCTCTGGGGTGAGGGACCTCTTTGTCTTTGGAACCTGAGGAAGACCTATAGTGGAAAGAAACAGAAGTTAAGCACCCACACTTAAGTGGGGGCAGCTACCTCATCCCCAAATGCTAACTTCCTCCAAAGAGCTTAAATCCTGATGTTGCAGGATTGGCTCATTGTCAAAATCTACTAACAACTACTATTGATTGACTGTCAGACCCCATTCTCATGACTGCGTGCATTAGCTCTTCACATCAACCCCACAACATGGTCACTGTTCTTATCCATGCCCACTTTCCAGATGAGCAAAATGAGGCACAGAGGACTTGGAGTGACTCGTCCCACGTTCCACAAGTAACAAGAGGAAGAGCTGAGATTTGAACCCAAGCAGTCTGGCTTCGTCAGAGTTTTGGACTATAGTCTTCTATGGGGTAAAATTGATCCTACCCTCTTGATTCAAACTCCCTGTATTCTCTCTGAGGTCATCAGGGAGTCTCATAGTGCCAACTCCAACAGAAACACTCCCGTCATTGTGACCATTCAGGACCACTGACCCAGTGGGTAACTTCCACCTTTTCTCCCCCATCCATGCATCATGACTCTGTGTCACTGCTTCCTACTTGCCTTGCCACACCTTCCTTATCTCTTCCACCTATTTCTCCTCTTCTGCCCCTTAAATGTTGGTGTTTCTGGCATTCCTCACCATCTGCATGCTTTGCCACTGACTTTGGTCACCTCCTCTGCTACCATGGTGTCAACTGTCATTCTGAAGCCAATGACATCTGCCTTTTCCCACTTCTCCATATACTCACTACTTCCTGGACTGGCCCCCAGGAAGCTCACCTTCAACATGGCCAGAACTGACCACCTTCCCCAGCTGCCTCCAGGGGAATGACCAGGCAGCCACCACCTCCACAATATGGTCTGTGCTCAGTTTGCTGGCTCCTCTCTCCTCGAGCCCCTTGACACTGTACCCCATGTAAACGTAAAACTTGAACCCCATTATTTCCACTCTCATCCCTCTGCATAGAACATGGAAATCTCTTGAGCCCTGACCTCTCTCTAAAAGCTCAACCACAAACTGTGAAAGGCCTCCTAGTAAGGTCATCATAAACAGTAATTTGTAAAGTACTAAGTATAGTATCCTACCCTGTCCTCTATCCCTAGTCCCACTACTGTAGTGAGTTATGGAGCAAAAAGTGTCGGGGGGGAGTCAGGTAGGCTAGGTGGGAATTGTGGATCTGCCTGCTCTTGACCATGGGACTTAGCAGTTACTGAACCATTCAGGGTCTCAGTTTTCTCATCTGTAAAATGGACACAGTGATTGCATCTACATCCTGCATGGGGACGTGGGCTGTTTAGGGCAGGGCAGGGCTTAGTGAATTCGATTAAGAGTTTTCCCTCTTTTTTTCCTTTTCTCCAACTTGATTTTCTGTTGGAAAGTGGGAGAGGGCACTCCAGGGGATCTCAGTGGGCTGTTATAGCTTTGTCACTTTCAGACAAAATGCCAGAGGTCTTATGGGGCACACAGTGCAGACCTTCCTCAGAGACAGCCTGGCTTCCTCCTGTGTCTCTCAGGGTCACTTTGCCCTTGTTTCCCAGGTACTGGTCACCTTAAGGAAACCAGTGAAGCAGCTTCCAGTGTTGCCATATTAAAGACATTGTCACACTGGGTGGTTCTCAATTATTCCAGCAATAAATGCTACTGTGGTCCTGTTCTGGGACAGGCTCTGGGCTCTCCAGGAACTTGGAGTTCTTGGGGCAGAGCCATCTGTGTGTGGACAATCATGACTCTGTGTAGAAGACTCTCTGTGTGAGCTCAGCATGGAAAGCCCTTCACAGAAAGACACACAGGTGAAGGAGGTGCAGCAGATGGGAGACTGAACAATGCAAATGGGAAGGGCATCCCCAGCAGAGCCTACAACCTGCACAGCCAAGTGGGGCTGGGGAAGGCTGGAGGGCAAGGTCCAGGGAGGAGGGTATATAAAAGGAGCCAGGAGGGGGTGGATGGGCCCCATCAGGCAAAGTAGAGTTCAGGCTGCAGAGCCTAAAAGGAAGGGGGTGTTGCAGGGGTTTTCCCCAGGCCTGGCAGAGGACTACTGCTGCCCTTTAGAAATGGCACCCAGGTAGAAATATGAAGATTCTGAGATGAGGTGAGTGATAGAGGAGGCCTGGCCCCAGGGAAGGGAGTAGGGACAGAAATATCTCTAAAACGAATGGACAGGACTCAGTGCCTGACTGGGCCTGGGGTGTAGAGAGGGAGGAGCCAAGGAAGAGAGTCAAGGGACCCACAGATCCATCAGGAGTCATTTTGGATGTCAGTTCCTCCAGGAAGCCTTCCTTAACCACCCCCACCACCATGAGGGTGAGAGGCCCTTGCTTGGAGCTCCCACTGCCCCAAGGATTAGCCTGGGTGTCCAGTTTGGCATCCCTCTCCAGACTTTGGCCTTATTAGATGGGGTCCCAATCTGTCTGCTTCATTGCAGCCTCCCAGGTGCTGGCATGGAGGCAGGTGGGTAGCTAAATGAGCAGGAGTCAAAGTGCCACAGAGAAGCGCAGAAGTCTCCCTGCCTCCACAGGTCTCTCCTCCCTGCTCAGATTTCCAATTGCTCCCACCTCAGCTTTGCTGGACCCATCCCCCCATCCCCCAAGCCCTGCCTGCATGTCACCTGACTGTCTGCCCCCTACCTCCAAGTAAGCCTGAGTCCACTGTGCTCCCTGCTGGTTGTGCATCTCCCTAAACCGCCCTACTCCTGAACTGTTGAGGCTGATCCAGTGACCCTGCCCCATTCCTGGTGGCCCCAGTCACACACAACCGCCTTAGTGGCCTGGGGGCGGGGATGGGGCTCCACAAAGCCCAGATTCCCACCCAGTACAGCTGTCTGCTCCCATCCTCAGGGTCCAGCTGGGTGAGCCATCACTTCCAGGGGCTCCTGGCACATGGCTAGGTCAGCATCTCAGGCCTGACCACACATGTGTCTGTGTCTGTCTCTCCCCACCAGGCAGACAGCAACTCCAGACAGGGGGTCCCCAGGGCTGCGTCTGTTCTCCCATGGAACCAAGTGCTAGCTCCCAGGAGTTCTGGAGGGAAATGGGATGGGGCAAAGAATACAGGTTGCTCATTTCTCCCACCAACAAGCCCACAAACCTCATCACTTGCAGCCTGGCCCTGCTGCTCCCATCTCTAGAATCATGTGTACCTCATTCCTTCCAGGTGTGGGGCCACCAGGTGGAGTCCTGCTCCGAGTGTTGTGATCTGCAGGCGGACAGTCTCCTCACCTCTTGCACTGCAGCCAAAAGAGAGAGGTAGAGAGTTGCTGGTAAGAAAGGCCTCCCCTTCTCCATCTGTGCTGGGGGTCCCGGGCTGTCCTCTCTCAGGAGTGTCCTGGCTAGTGCAGTGGGACACCCAGACCTTGCCCCTCCCTTTTTTTCTCTTGTCTCCTCCTTAGACTTGAGTCTTCTTGGTGCTGCAGCTGAGCTTGGGCCACTGACCTCCATGTCCCAGAGGAAGGGGACCAAAGGACCTCTTAGCAGTCTCGTATTCTTGATCCCAGCCTCCTTCAGACACAGTGAGGGGCCTTCTGGGTACAGAGGTGAGCCCTGTCGGTGGCCGCACTGCAGCATCCAAAGTGGCAATTTGTTAGTTCATGGGCTGATGGGAACACATGGTGAGCAAGATGCCCAGGAAACCTACACACCAAATCTGGAGTGACAGCCAGTGAAAGGGGAGACTCAGGGCTTGAAGGTCAGAGAGCAGGTGCCCATGAGCAGCAGCCCAGGCAGGATCAGACATTCTCAGCCCTCAGGAGGTCCCTTTGAGCGTTCCCTTGCTTAGAGCCTGGTTGAGAGTGACTGCACACAGCCCTCCAATTCCACTGGATTTTGTGTCCCCGTTGCAGGGCCTGACACCCAGGAGGATCTGGCTGTGTTGATGGTTAGGGCTCGAGAGAATCTAGAACATTCTGGCTTTGTGGGGTTCCCCTTCACTCCAAACCACCTATTAGGTCCACATTACAGCCACTCACTCCTTCCTTTGGTTGTCCCTGGCCACTGGGGTACAGGTAGGGGTGAGTCCCAGGCCTGCCCTGGGGAACAGGGGATGAGGGCCAAGTGGCATGGGTGCTGACACGAGTAACCTGTAGGGCCATGCCCAAATCAAGCCCCAAAGGCACCTGGAAAGTTCCATGGAGGAGTAGCTCAGCCCAAACTCACTGGAGGGAGACAGAGGGAGAAGGGAGGAGGTAGAGGCCAGCAGGGCTCTTAAAGACAGGGACCAGATCGACTGTGGCAAAGAAAGTCCACAAGATGTGCTTGAGGTGATGGTGGGGCCTTGACATGATCAGGCACATCAGAAAGGACACTCGGGGGTCCCAGGAGGGGGAGGGGCGTGTGGGGGGCAGGATGGAGACAGGGAGCCCCTGGAGGGCAGGTCAGTGAACTGCTCATCTCTGTACCTTCTGGGCACTGAGATGACGAGAGAAAATGGAAGGGCTCCGGCGGACAGGGCTTCTCTACACATGAAAGCCCAGAGGGGGCCTGGTGCACATGGGTAGCTCTGATCTCAGCCCATCTCCATTCGTGATGACCATGAAGACAGCCTGTTGTTCCTTTGTGCCAGGGAGCAAGGACACGTTCCACTTGGGGATGTCACAGGCAAGTAAAGCATACCTTCTCCCTGGCATTTCTAGTTCTGTCAGACAGGAAACAGGAACCAAGCGCTGCCTCAGCTGGTGCCTCTTCCTCAACGCTTGCCTCCAGAGCGATTTTGACTTAAAGGCTCAGCCCCCATGGATCCTGCTATGAGTGGCATTGTGTCCATCTTAAAAGATGTGCTAAAGCCCCTGGTATCTGTGAATGTGACCTTATTTGGAAATAGTGTCTTTGCAGAGGTAAATATTTACGATGAGATTGTATTGGGGTAGAGCGGGTGCCTTATAGAAAGGGGACAAATACATAGAGGGAAGACAGCCATGTGATGGCAGAAGCAGAGGTCAGAGTGATGCATCTACACGCTAAGAGGTGCCAAAGACTGAAGCTGAGAGAAAGGCCTGGAACAGACTCTACTCCAGAGCCTTCGGAGGAGCATATAGCCCCACTGACACCTGCCTTGATTTAGGACTTCTGGCCTCTAGAACTCTGAAAGCATGCATTTCTGTTGTTTAATCCACCCAGTTTCTAGACCCTTTCAGGGAAGCCCCAGCAAATTCACACAGGGGCCTTCCAGCCTCTCCTCCTCTGCAGCCAGCAGCCTCGCCCCTCTCCAGACCCTCAACCACCCACAGCTCTAGTTCAATCTGAAGTGGTCGGCCAGGTTGAGAGCTGCTGGAGGCCAGAAGCTCTTATCCAGTGAGGCCACAGCTGCAGGTGGGAATGCAAGTGGCCTGTGCCAAAGGACTCATCCAGCTAAAAGAGGGAGAGAATTCAGGGAGGGAGGACAGAGGAGCTCCTTCTTGGCTGCCCATGGTGGCATTTCCCTCTGACACCAATAGAGGGCAATATTGGCCTTTTCATCTGATGATGGACTTTCCTGGTGGCTCAGACAGGTCTGCCTACAATGCAGGAGAGCCGGTTCAATCCCTGGGTCAGGAAGATCCCCTGGAGACAGAAATGGCAACCCACTCCCAAACTCTTGCCTGGAGAATTCCATGGAAAGAGGAGCCTGGCGGGCTACAGTCCATGGGGTTGCAAAGAGTCGGACACGACTGAGCGACTTCACTTTCTTTCACTGTCTTTTTCTGCAGCTCAAGAAGCACACAACCGTACCAGCACCAAGGCACTGCACAAAGGACTTCACGTGCATTATCCCATTTAGTCTTTTGGACAGCCTCTGGAGATAGGTATCACTGTTCCCTATTGCTCCCTATTTTACATATGAGGACCCTGAGGCACAGAGAGGTAAAGGGACTTACTCAAGGCTACACAGCCCATAGAGGGCAATGCAAGGGTTTTGCCTCGTACCAGAAGCTGTGCTCTTACTGACGGCTCCTTAGTTCCTCTGCCAGGCAGCATGCTGGGGCCCAGATTTACCTGATCAGGTGAAGCAGAGAGGCAAGAAAGCTTGAGCCGTGCTGTGATGGGGGCAGCAGCCAGGCCTGGGGCTCTCACACAGGCTAGTGTCAATGAGAGGGGGTATCCGAGAATGTGCACTTTGGAAGATGGGCAGGAGTTATCCTTCACATCAAGAGTGGGAAAATGAGATGAACCCAAGAAACTAGGCCACATGGTGCATGGAGGCAGGGCCACTGCCACAGGTGGGCTGTTGAGGTGGGGAGGGAAAGGGACGGAAGAGATGATGGAGATGGGAGCTCAGATTTGGACACTTGGTACTGAAGGGCCTTTGGGGCACCCAGGCAGGTCAGGGGTCCAGAGTGGGATGGGACATCCTGCTGTGGCACTCTTTTTGTTCCCCTGTCGGGTTTGGCGCCTGAGACAGGGGTGCCCCTCCTAGTTGGCCACAAACCAGCTATTTTGGTTCAATCCCTGTTCCCCAGTGGTCTGGGCCCCTTCAGGGATACAACCAGACCTGGAATTCTAGATAACTAGGCAGGCAGGAGCCGGGCATGGGGGGCTGATGGTGACCCTCTGAGTCACTGCAGGGCCTCATGGGGGTAGCGTCAGACAGGAAGGCTGCCTGGGACCAGCCAGCAGTTCATGGCGAAGGTACCTTGTGGTTTGCAAACACTAATGGAAGAGCCTTCCTGACCAACTACTATCGCATACTTATGGTGGGGGACTTGGTTATGGCGGCCCGACCAAGACAGACAGCCACTTTGCTGTGACAGCCAGGTGGTAGGTAGTAAACATCCAAAGGAGTTTTCTGGAATAAATGCTAAAATGCCTGTCAATTGATAACAACCTAGTTCTCCTTCTCTGTGCTTTAAGAAAGCATGTGAAACCAACATTAATTGCTTTTTTTTTTTTTTCCAAAACAGAAATTAAGGAGATCTCTGGGTTGGGGAATCTGGAGAATAGAATGGTTATCCACTCCAGTATTCTGACCTGGAGAATTCCATGAACTGTATAGTCCATGGGGTCACAAGAGTCAGACAGGACTGAGAGATTTTCACTTTCACTTTTCAAAAATGTGCTTTGTTTTTGGTAAATTGTGTCCCCTCCAAAATTTATATATTTACATCCTAATCCCCAGTACCTCAGAATGTGAGCTTATTTGGAATAAGGATGTTTCAGATATAATTAAAATGAAGTCATATTGGAGTAGGGTGGCTCCTAGTCTAATATGACTAATGTCCTTATAAGAAGAGGAGGTCAGGACACAGACACACTGAGGAAGACCTTGTGAAGAAATTCAGGGAGAAGACAGCCATTTATACACCAAATAGAGAGGTCTTAGTAGAAATCAACCCTACTGACATTTTGATTTCAAACTTCCAGCCTGCAGAACTGGGAGACAATACATTTGGCTATTTGTGTCAACCAGTTTGTGACCCTTTGTTCCAGCAACGCTGGCATACTAAGCCCTCGTATTCCATCAATGCTACCTCGTGAAGAGCTCTTAAATTTTCCTGTTGCTCTGGCTGTGACCTGTGACTGGCCTTGAACTCCTGCAGTTTTCTCTGTCCTCCACCAATCTGGGCTGTAGCAGGTTATCATATCTCTCTCCTGGCACAGAAGAGATGGCCCCAAGGACCAAGGTCACATACAAATGGTTGAGGGGCTCAAGTCAAGGAGGGGCGTGTGGACATGCAGTGGCATTACAAGACCCGTAACAGCCCCAGGGGCAGTGGCATTCTCACAGGACTTAGCATGATTCAGCTCAGAGTACAAAGAGGTATTGATTGCCTTTTGCCTGCAGACAAAAGAGAGCACCATTATCTGCCCAACACTCTAGGGCTCAGAAATCAGGGCAAATCAAAGCGCTGCCTGGAGTGAGATCACCCGCAATCAGACTCCCTGCCCTGTCACCCCACTGCCAGAGCCTCCCATCTCATGGGCTCATGGGCCAGAGCCAGTTCCTGGCACCCACCTGGGCTCAGCATGAGCTCCACCCAAATGGCCTGTGACACTTTGGCTGTGCCGCTGTCTGCACTGGCAAAGAAGGAGGCGGAGGACAGCGTTGGCAGGGTGAACTTGATCAACTTACGGGAGAGCCTTAGATGAGTACCCTGGCTGCAGACCACCTCACATCCCACAGTTGGCCACTACAGTGCTCAGTGGTGCAAGGGTTAAGTTGACACAGATAAGCACCAGACAGACAAGACTGAAGCACTCTGTCCCAGAAGACCAGGCTGTTTTGCTCCTTTCAACCTCAGGACATCAAGCCAGACAGGCCCTTACTGATTTCGGTGTCCCATCCTGTCACTGGGCACATGGGGACACTGACTCTGAGGCCCTGTAAGGAGATAAGCTGGTAGTCACCAGCCATTGGCAGAGGTGAGCAACTGATTACCTGCTTGAGCCAGGAGGGAATCTCGCCAGAGCAGGTGGGTCTTGGCTTTTCTCAGAAGACCCATCCTCATCCACCCTTTGGGAAAGAAGAGAAACACATACACTTGGGGCCTGAATGACATGCTTTCTTTCAGTCATGTTGATGGCTGAGTGACTGCAGTTTGGGATAAGGACAGGACATGGGGTTGAATAGTGTCCTGACAAAATTCATGTCTGCCTGGAGCCTGGCAACGTGATCTTATTTGGAAATAGTCTTTGCAATCAATTTGTCATCAAGTTACAGTGAGGTCATACTGGGGTAGAGTGAGCCCTAAATGCAACAACTGATGTCCTTATAAAAGGGAAACTTGGACACAGACACACAGAGAAATGAAGGTGTTGTGACAGTGGAGGCAGAGGTAGGAGTGATGTGTCTACAAGGCAAGGCCTGCCAGCGACACCAGAAGGTGGGAGAGAGGCCTGGGACGGCTCTATGAGGTTCCTGAGGCTGCCATGACAAAGTACTACAAACTGACTCTTGGTGGGAACTTGTCTCTAAGATCATGCTGGCTGTATTCTGGTCAGCATTTTTGGTCTTCCCACCTCTGAGTCTGCACAGCTGGGCCCTCTGCCTGGAACACTTGGCATGCCAAGTTCCCCCTTGTTTTTCAGTCCTCAGCTTGTCATAGATGTCTTCCCTCTACAGAATAGCCCTAAGTTCAGCTTTCCAGAAGTTTTTTTCCCTGTCCTCCCCAAGTACTCTCCTCTCCCAGGAGATGTCCTGTCCCCTCACTCAGCAGCAGCATCCTGATGTCCTGATCGTGGCCCACTGGCTCTTGTTCAGCCTTTAGGACCCATCTCCAATGTCATGGTCACTTTCAAGGGCCTGGTCAGCCAGGGGTTCTCAATTGCCCCTCCTGCCAAGGCATTGTCCAGCCAACCTCTGGTAGGGTGGGAAGGAGTGCCAAGGAGCAACTGCTTTCTTCCCTGGTACCTACTGTTGCTGCAAAACCCCAGAGGCCAGTGTGCAAAACCCCAGTGCAAAACCCCAGTGTTTCCAAGAAACACTACAGCTCCATCTTGCGTCAGGGACCTGGTCCTATTGGCCACTGGCAAATGGAAGTTTCTCGTCACCAGCCATGTTCTCTGAGTCACGCTCCTGTCTATGCAGCATTGCTTGCAAGGGTCTTCTGTGCCACCATGGCCAACCATGGGCTTACTTGGCTTCCAAACAGAAGCCACCAACTCTGCACAACTCCCTCTGCTCAGGTACAGCAACTCCATCCCCCCTGCACCCACTCTCCGCTCACTCCACCCCTATGAATGCAAGAGCTCACCTCCCTTTGCCCACACTTACCTCTTGGCAATGAACGGGGCCAGTGTCTCCTGGGCAGGGCTGCTGAAGGAGGCAGAAAGGTGATGTGTTCGCAGAAGCCACAAACATGTGACATCATCCCCAGCACCCTGCCTGCCCTGATGGCTGCAGCCAGACCTCTCAGGTTCCCAGAAAGTACATATGGGGTCCCTGTCAACCCACTGTCACAGGCAGAGAAAGAGCAGAGCCCTAAGGGGAAAGGACCTGGCCAGAGTATGGAGCAGGTGGGTGGCCCTGCTGGGTTCCCTGCTGAGCAGCTCACCCAGCGTTCTTCTTGGCCGCTGACAGGACGTAGGAGTGCTCCCGGGGAGCTGTCTTCCTCACCACACTGCTGGCAGCCTCGGACCTGGGGTGGCACAGAGAGGGGGCAGCTAATGGATGAGGCAGGGCAGCTACTCAGGAAGCAGAAGAAAGCTTTAGTGACCTACCCGAGAGACCAGACTTAGCAGGCTGCACAGTGGGAAATCAATGCCCGGCAGCCTGGCCTGGAGCTCTTAGCTCTTCACTCTGCTACTGTTGACTCTGCCCTTAGCATTGCCCGTCTGCTGGGCCTTCAGCATGGGGGCCTTCGGTGCATTTCCAATGTCAAGGACAGGCCAGCAGATGTTGGCACTGGGGGGCAACAGGCTGAGGTTGGGACCTAGCTGTGCCCAAGCACCCAGCCCTCACTTTGGGACAAGGGGCACAGGCCCCTCTAGAGCCTGGCCCTCTCCCCAGCCATATGTAGGTGGCTTGTCCCTGGGCACCAGGCACTGCCTACTTTGGTCCAATTTGCTCAGGACCCTTTTGAACAAACTAATAGAGAAATTCCTAGTTACCTTGGTTCTGCCCTCGTAGAAAGTTCCTAAGAGGGGGCCCCCAGGCAGGCCCAGCGCTGAGTGGGTGGTTCAGGGACTCCAAGAATGCTCCCTGTTGCTGGCGGCCACCCTCCGACAACAGACAAGACAGATGCTCCATATGTCATGCACGATCCCTGTCTCCCCAGGCGGTGGAGACTTGGGCCCTGCCCTGTCCATGGGACACCCAGCAGGCACCGTTACCTCCGTTTCTGCTCATCAGAAGAGAAGCGTACCTCCTCCTCTTCAGCAGCTCTTGATGCTGAGCTGCACCTGATGTTGTAGGGGGCCCTGGGTGGGGGATTGAAGATGCTGCCAGTCATGGCCCCTCCTCCCTCGACCACCCTCACACCATTCTCTGTCATGCCCTCTGCAGCTTGGCCTCCTAACTTATAAGAACAACAACATGTGTTAGCCTGGCTGCCCCTGGACTGTGTTCAAGCCACTCCTTCCTCTTGGAAAGCTAGACTTGCTATCTCTCCCTGTTCCCACCCTTACTGTCCCCCAAGACCCAGTTCAAGCCTCATCCCCTTCTGCAGAGAGATTCCCTAGTTGCTCCATGTCAGTGGATGATGGTGACAGGGGACAAGCAAGATGTTGGGCCCCTGGGAATGCAGGCACAATCCACATCTGTCCAGACCCTGCCCTGCTAGGTCTACAGGAGGGGACCTTGTGTGGGGCCACATGGGGAGCTCCAAGGGGGACCCCAAAGATTGACATACAAGAAGCAACCCACATTTAGTTACAAAGTGCCCATAGCGGACAGGCTGCCAGGGCCAGCAGCACTCTTGGACGCATCAGGTGCTAGGCCAGCCTGGCCCAGTCCAGAAAACAGTCAGGGCCATGACCCAAGACGCTTTCTCTAGACCCACCAGCTCCTTCTGCAAGCTTCCTACAGCCCCTGCTTTGCCTGAGATCAGAAGTACGAGGTGTACAATGTCCAACTTTCCGGGGCTTGCCACCCTCTGGTGGGGTCCAGGCCACAGTGGCAACTGGCAAGGAGGTCAGAGTGGCAGGACAGCAGTCTGCATTGTGCTCAGAGGCAAGCAGGCAGCTGCCCTCAGCGGGCCCCATGTTTGGGCCCTGGAAAGAGGGAACCAAGTTGGGTCTGCGATTGCCTACTCACAGCTTCTTGTAATCCTCTGTGGTCATCTTGTAGCCAGAGGAGGAAGGGCTGGGAGGGCCAGTGGGAGCTGCTTTCCCCAGACTGGCCGTGCTAGAGAGACAAGGAGTTTTCAGGTGTGTACCCGCAGGCCCCCTCTTGCTTCCACATTTGCCTCCATGGCCCAGCAGGCACATGGCAGGTGGACAAGTGGGTGCTGGTGCCCTTTCCTCTTTGCTCTAAGCCCTGCCAGATACCCTGGACATGTGCACCACCCTGAGCAGGGCCACCCTCTTGCCATAGACAGGCCCAGCCCCCTTGGTCCTGCTTTTCTGACACCAGGTTCAGCCTGTTGAGAAGATGGCGGCCCAAAGCACACAACTCAGCACAGCTGATCAGCAAATCTGGGCTCTGCACAGCCTCTTCCCTGTGACTCTGTCCTGGTGACCCTATGCCATGACTGGCACAAGGACAAGGGCACTGGTCATGTGGTCCAGGGCCCTTCCTTACACAGGAAGAGACCTAACACCTACCACCCCCAGTGACAGGCAGTGGACTCCCATACCTCCCACTGGACAACTGGCCAGCACCCTGTGAACATACCTTTTGGGGGCTCCATTGGCCTTGGGGAAGTGCTGGTGAGGCTGGGACGAGCTGTCCACAGGCTTGGTGAATACTCCACTGAAAGAGAGTCCGGGAGAAGCAGCCTGGTGACCCCCCTGGGAGAAGCCAGGGCCATGTGGGTGGGCATGGGGAGGTGGGCAGGCTCCTGCGGTCACCTACCGGATGATATAGCCCGTGGGAGCCCTCGTGCTCAGGGGCCTGCTGAGGGAAAAGAAGGTAGGATGTAAATTGAAGTCTCATGGGTGGGCCCAGGCTGCCCGATGACAGTAAAAGGGGTGGGCTGGTGGGTGTCCCAGTGTGGTCAGAACAAGGGGAGCAAGAGGTGCCGGTTGCTTCTCAAGACAGCCAGCCACATCTGCATCCCTAGCCAGGATGCCTGTCCTGGTCTGCCTGTCTCCCTCATGCTCCCCAGGAAAGGCTGATTCTTCTGGGCCCTGGCTCACAGCTGGTGCCCAGGAAGGTATGTTCCATGGCTGGGCATGAACACAGAGGTATCCCATCCAAAGTCGTGTTTCTCCTTGTTCTGCTGGGCCCCAGTGCTCCCCTGAGCAGGTGTTCTTCTGAGATGGATGACAACACTCCCTACCTCTACCCTCAGAGCTGACCCAGCTCAGGCTGGAGGCTCTATGGTCAGAGGCTGTGGGCTGAAGCCATGTTAGGTAGAACCCCTAACCTGATCTGATGCCCCACTCTGCCCAGTACTCTCCAAGAAGACTCATGAGGGCCCAAGGGGTGGAGCCCAACCAGGAGCCAGTGAAGGCCAGCTATCCTTTACTTCCCATTCTGCTCCAGCCTCCCTCCTCCAGCTCCAGTGGGATGCCTTCACTCCCCACCTCAGCGGCAGGGAGTACTCAGAGGAGTCGGGTGAGGGATGTGGGCAGGGAAGATTAGGCTGGAGTAGCGTGGGATGGTCTTAAGACCACCCCTTTAAAGGGACCTACATGGGCAGGTGGCACAGGTACTGCCCTCCATCCCCACAACTCACTTGGGCTGGGAGCAGAGCAAAAAATGTCACTTATTGCATGTGTTTTCCAAACATACTACCAAACCAAAGCCCAGGCTGAGAACTGTACCCCCAAAGTAAACATACCCCACAATGAGTAGATTATCTTTGAACTATGTTCAGGCCCTTGCCAACTATTCTATCTTTTAAGCTCATCTCTCTACTTGGGTCAGGCCCATTTACCCTGCTAGGATGTCAGTTCCCTGAGGAAAGGGTTGTGTCCTCTGTGCCCAGTACAGGACCTGGTAGGCAACAGGTGCTGAGTCATTGAGAGATTCTGGGCAAGGCCACCATGACCAGAGGCAGCCCATTGGGCTACCACTGAACTTGGACCCCACCCTTCCAGCTGTGGCCACTGTCCTCAACTGCCAACTGCTGGCTCTTTGGAACAAGGATCAAGGCTGAATTTAGCGCCCCCACCCCCTGCCAACTTCAACCCTAACCCTAATTCTCTATCCCGTAATGCTATCCCCCTACTTCTTAGGAGTAGTTCCTCCTGATCTGGGCAGGATGTGCTGACACTTCAGAACCGCCCTGGACACCTCTATGCAAAAGTCCTTGAAATAGAGAGGAGAGCCAGCTGTCAAAACATGTCATCTTGAACTTGGAGACAGTTGGAGCAAGTGTTTGAGTCTGCCCTGGCACTCTGATTACCTATACAACGGAGTCATATGTGACTCTTGAAGACCCCAGAGGATCTCAGAGACATTGTCTGCACCCCTTTGGGGGTGTTCAGTGACAATTTTGGTCTCAGTTCACAGCTGAAGTCACGGAGGTGTAGCTGGAGGGGCAGCTGGCCCCAGGGGACCTGCATCCAGTCATTCCTGTGCTCCTTTTCCCAGGAAGTGGAAAAGCCGTCCTTCCAGTGGAGTTCAAAGGCCTCCCTGTCCCCCGAAGACTGCAGTGCGGGCCCACCCACCTGCCATCTGGGAAGCACCTCTCACCTGGCCTTCGGGACCTCCCCAGCTGATGAAGGCGAGGTGGCACGAGTCCAGCCGGAGGGCAGCTCACTGAGCAGAGAAGGAACACAAAAGAGGACTGCTACATGTACCTCAGGAACTTGGCCCACCATTCCCATCGCACCTTCTCCTTCCCCAGCCCGTGTCCACATTGCACACTCTGGCAGTGGGCTCTTCCCACCCTGGGATTGGTTTAATGTAACCCATAGAGTGCCATCCCATGCCCAACCTGTTGCTGCCAGCCCTCCCAGCCTCCCAGACTTACAGGGTGCGGCCCTCCGATTCATCCTGTTTGGTGATCCAGCTCTTGTCCCCCTTCAGTGTGGTGCGAACCTTCATCTGCTTGAGGACAGTATTGCGCTCTTCCTCGCCTGCTGGGAGAGGCTTCCCTGGTGGTGGCAAGGCCAGACAGCCTCAGCAGGGGTGCCCCACCCCAGGGCCCTGAGGCCTGCTTGCAGCCCTCCCCATAAACTGCTCTCACTCTGCTACCTTGTGGCCAAGTCCAGGCCCAGGAGGCACCCAGACCTCACCTTTGCTGCTTCCTCCAAGAGCTGAGATGTTCATGGCGTTCACTCTGAACGTCCTTTCTCAGTAGATTCAACAGGGCTCCTGGGGGCAAAGGCAAGCAAACGGTTTGTTACTTCTTGTATTTATAATGGCTTATCACCATAAGGTCCTTGGCACACTGAGACCTTCCAGACTGTCCTCTGGGCATGGGGAAGCCAGAGCTGGTGAAGTCTGGCCAAAGGGCCCCTCTGGGCAGCACATCCTACATCTGCCCAGGGCCACTCACCTTGCGGAATGCATGGCCTGTCTGTTGGGGGGATGGATCCAGGAAGAGGGATGGGGGAAGGATAGAGGCTGGGGGACAGTCTCTTTGGGGTTGGGCTGTCACTCTCACTCCTTAGTGGCCATCTGACAGACCTTGAAGGGGTCATCTAACCTCTCTCTCTGACTTGCCTCAGTGTCCTCATTTATAAAATGGGAATTTTAAAAAAAGTCTATCTTTCAGGACTGCTGTGAGGACAGAAGACACCAATATTCTTGCAACTGCTCAGCACAACCTAGCGCAGTGATCATAGTGACTCTTAGCCTGTCCTTAGTCAGCATGGCCTGGAGGTGTCAGCCCTGTGTGGCTCAAGGGTAGGCTCTGTATCCAATGGGCAAGCCCTTGGGCACCAGGTGAGGTGTTCTGTGCTCTGATTTCTCTTCCTCACTTTGTCTTCTAGCCTCATTGTTGCCTTTCTGCCCCTGAGGCAAGTGCTGCCCTTCCGTGGCCTGTGAGGGCTAGGCCATGGTAGTTTCTGAGGCCTCCCAGGTCCAGGAGGGGCAGGAGAAGGGAAGCCAG
This sequence comes from Ovis canadensis, assembly GCF_042477335.2. Lineage (NCBI taxonomy): Eukaryota > Metazoa > Chordata > Mammalia > Artiodactyla > Bovidae > Ovis > Ovis canadensis. The sequence goes on from NC_091727.1 coordinate 84,573,564, forward strand.
CTCTCCAGGATGGAACTGACTGAAGATGGCTTGAGTCAAAGCACTGACCCACCACAGTCTGTCCCTTGGGCCTCAGGAGTGGGGCAGGAGGCTTCAGTGAGTGGCCGTGACAGGAAGCAGAGCCCCTGGCTCTGCCCACACAGCCCTAGGCACAAGGGTCTCCCTTTTAGAGGCCCGCCATCTTCTGGGCCCCTGCAGGGCCAGGGCCTGAGCAGTTGGGCCATGCTGCTAGCTGGCAAGTCCAGGACATGTTTTCACGAAGGTCAGGGGCACAGTAACATGGGCAGGGCAGGGCAGGGCGCCAAGAGCAAACCAAATTTGCCATGTCAGCAAGGGCTGGATTTCCCATAAACTGCACTGCCTGAGCAGCCAAGGAGGCCTGAGCCTGCCGCGTGCCAGGAATGGCACCTCATCATTGAGTGTGGGAGCCCTGCGTGCCTAGCCCTGCACTAAGGCTGCCACATCACAGCTCACTCCAGAGGTGATCCTAGGACCACACTGCCCACTGACCCATCCCAGCAGCCCCAGGAGCAGCCCATTTAGCCATCTGAGATCTTGGTCTCAGGCTGGTGACTGACTGACAGGCCTTGGTGGGGGGGTGGGCCCTTACCTCTTCTGGGCCTCAGCTCAGGACCTCCCACTACTTGGTTGGAAACTCATCAGTTTCCCCTTGATAAGCATCTTGGTCATGCTGCCTAGAAGTTTTCTGTCAAATCAGAACCAAACAAGCCACTTACTTCCCAAATCAGGGCAGGTGCAGGCACATGCCCAGTGATACAGGCAGAGGGGCCACGGGGGACTCCCAGGCCAAAGTGGCAGGGGCACTCACAAGAGCCCATGACAAGGGAGTGGAGCTGGGTGGGTCCTGCTCCAGACTCCATCTTCACAGTTTCTTGTCCTACCTCATCAGGCAAAGACCAGGACGGATGAGTCCCAGCCAGATGGATGCACACCTGAGGTCTGAATCCGTGTCCCAGTGAGTTAGCGTCTCCCTCCACTTTACCACTCCCCTCACACCTACAGTTCACAGGCTACAGTCACTACCAGCTGCCATCTGTGCTTCCTTCTGGCAGCACACACTGCCCCCTGATTCTTCTCGGCCCACATCAGCCCTCGCTTCTCACTCAGCTTCCTCTGGCTCCCTACCATCTCTAAGACTTGGGCAAAACTCCCCTGACCCAGTCACTCTTCCCACTTCAATGTCAACACTGTGCTCCAAGTGGACCATACGCCTCAGCATCCCTGGAAGCTGGCCCTGCCAGGTCAGTCCCCTTCTGCCACCCCCTGCCCCCATTTATGCCACTGGACTAGAGGTTGGCGGGGGCCATGCTCCTGATTTACACAATATCACCACCAGTCTTCTGACCCAGTTCTCCTCTTAGACTTACCATCCCCTCCCTTAGTTTGACCCATCTCAGAACTCAACCCACTCTGCAGACAGGGGCAGCTTTGCAGGATGGGGTGTGGACCACTCAAGAGGGCTCTTTCCTGGAAGGCTCTCAAACCAGGTTGGCTGGCGGATCAATCAGGGCATCATTTTGGAGGACAAGTATCCTTGTGTACTGAGAACCTCAGAGAGGGCAAGGTCATTGATCCAGCTGTTCCCTTCATAGCAACCTCTCCTAAGGAGACAAGTGCATAAGTAGAACTCAGTATACAAGAGGGTGTCATCTCAGTGTTGAACATGATGGTGAAAATTTGGTGATAATATAAATTCCCAATAGTTGTCTTTAAGCATATGATCTACCGTTCAAGCAAATAGTAGGCAACCATTACAAATGATGTTGATATATGCAATATTTAACAAACTTTCATGTATATTGGTTTCTATATATTATTAAGCGAAAGGCAGCTTTTAAAACAATATCTGTAGGATGTGTTCATTTCCTTAAACTATATTTACATAAAAATGCACAGGAAAAGAAACGTCTAAAGGATGTATACAAAAACATTTTACTCCTCTGTGTATGATCATCTTCCACACCCTATCCTGCAAAGCTGCCCCTGTCTGCATTGTGGGTTGAGTTCTCAGACAGATCAGACATGCACATGGCAGGAGACATACTCCTAGAAGCTCAAAACCACAAGGACACAGTAGGACAGAAGGAGCACACTTTGCAGACGCAGGCTCTGACACCAGGGCAACCCGCCTGCAGTAAGTATGCCATCCTCCTGCTTCACTATGAGAAAACTCAGCTGGGGGAGGTTGGGCAAATGGCTCCAGGCCACATTCCAACACTTTCAGAGGGTGGTGGACCCAGCTAGAACCTAAGCACCCAGCTGTGGCTGCACAGTAGCCCTGCTGACCCCAGGTATGACATCACAGAGCCTGGGGTCCAGGTGGCCAAGCACCAGTATGGTTCTGGCTGCACAGAAGAGACCTTGAACTTGGATCAGCCATGCACATGGTGCCTGCCTGGCTTCTCAGCCTCATGACTGACTCCAAGCCCCAGATCCCAGCATCCTCTCCAAGGTGGGCAGCCAACGCCCTGCAGCCCCAGCCTCTACCCTTTCCATGTCCAACACACCCAGGTCTCTCATGGCCAGGGCTTGCACCTGAATTCAAGAAGACATGGAAAGAGAAAAACTGTTCTAACTGCAGACTCATGCACCTCCCCATTTACCCCATGCAGAAGGTGGAGAACAAGACAAGATGGATGCCACATCACCCAAAGCCTCTACCTCCAGCCACCTTGAAAAGGCAGGAGAATTCCCGCCTGATCAGGCCTTCCAGTCTTCCTCCTCTGGGGACTTGGGCTTCTTCCAAACTCTTCTAGGCTCTCCTGGCCCATGAGTCCCACTCTCTGAGCCTCATCTGTGAAGTGGTGCTGAGCCACCAAACCTGTGGCAGGACACCCCCAAGCCAGACGATGTGCCCCTCCCTGTAATTTGGTGCCAGCTCTGTCCCATGCCATGGCTTGGTATCTGGATGCTAGTAGGTGTCATCACTGTGCATCTTTTCAGGACGACAGCCCTGAATCTACCTTGATAGGGAGATGGCTTCTCATTTCTTGGGAAGTGTCACATCACTCTGCCTAAGCGCCTGTCTTGGGCCACCAAAGGAATAGGTGGCTTCCCTACCACCTTCCATCCTCTCTCAGCTCCACTAGGCAGGACCCTTTCCCTTGCTAAATCCAACCAAGGCCCTACATCCAGACTTGTCCCAGGGAAGCTCTGGACCAAATACAAGTCCTCCTGAGCAAGTCAGGCCACCCTCTGTGCCCTTTACTCCCTTCTCCCTCCCTCTTCCATTCATCTGCACTTGTCTCTTGGGGCAGGCTGGGGCAGTGTCCCTGGCAGGGCTGGCTGAGAAAGGCTCTCTCTGATGCGGGTAGCTGCCCCTCACCTTCCTCCCAGCTGCCGCAGCCTCGCAAGGCCTCCTGGCAACCTCCCAGGAAAAGAGCTTCTGGCCTTGACTGGATAGAGAAAAGTGAAGAGCCAATGATGGGGTGTGCAGAGCCTGTGGTCCCAGCCACAGTGAGCCCAGAGGCATCTGAGGCCATCAGCGAGTGGGGTCAGAGCTGAGGCAGAGGAGCTGGTGAAGGCACACTAGCGGCAGGGAGGGACCTGGGAGAGCTGGCAGACAAGGACACCAGTGCTTGGCTGATGTATGAGGAGACAGAGATGGAGAGAGAAACAGCAGGAGGAGGGGTCACCCTGTCACCCCACAGGCACACGCTCTGCCTCCAAGATGAGAAAACTAACTGGGAGAAAGTTTTCTGCAATCACCAGCCTACCTGATTCCCCATGTCATGCCCACCCACTCTCCCAAGCAGGCTTCTGTGTCTCTACCCTTGACAAAAGACCTTGAGCTTCAGCCCAGGCGGCGCCTCTCACAGGAGTCCTCATGTCCCCCTGGGGTCCCTCTGTTCTGTGGCTGCTCCCACACTCTTCCTTGGTGCTCCCTGGCCCATCTAGGATGGGCTGCCTTCTTCCAGACAATGGGAAGAACACCATGGTGGGGGCAAGGCGGCAGGGCTCACATGAAAGTTGACAGCAGGCTGAGTGACTGTCCTTCTCCCACCCTGGGCGGCAGGTGCTGGGTACCAGGCAGGGACCTCCCAGGTGAACTGGGAGGGAAGAAGAACAAAACACCTTCAGCCTTGCCTTCAGGAGTTGCAGCCAGAGGGCACAGGAGTCGGGGCTTCTCTGCATGTGTATGTGCTGGACTCTGGCCACCATGAGCAAGCATGAGTGGGTGTGCGACTGGCAGGGGAGTGAGGGCAGGCCTTCCTCCCAGAGAGGAGTTGGGACACTCTGCAGCCAGGAAGCTGACAGGAGGTCCAGCTGTGTTTCCGCATGTGTGTGGACCTTTTGCAGGGCCCCATCTCTGGCTGGCAGGGATCAAACACAATGCAGTCTCTTGGCACCAGAGTCCTTGGCTCAGCTCCGGGCAGACACGTTAGGTATGGCTCAGAAATCAAGAGTGAGAAAGCAGTGGGACAGGGCAATAGGGCATAGCTGACCGTGGCCCATGCAGCCAAGCCCAGTGACCGAAAACAGATGTGACAGGGACATCTGGGTGAAGTCATTGAGGCCTTGGGCCACCCAATGCAGGGGATGGTTGCTGGGCCAACTTGAGGCAATGTTCTAGTAAAGCTCTGTCTGTGAGCATTTTTATGGGTCTCTGACTCCCCCACCATTGGATGAAGGTATCGTGACTAAACCATGGAGAAACAAAACCTGCAAGGAGGACCCCGGCTGTCACACCTGTTCCCTCTGGCCCTCTTATGACAAACTGCTTGAGGATCCAGTCAGCTCCCCTGGCCAGAGTCCCTCCATGCCTACCTCCAGGCTGAATTCAATCTGGGGGCTGCCACCCTCAGTGAGAAGGGGAGATAGGGAGGTAGGGAGGACACCTGTACATGACCCTTGCGGCTGTGCAACAGCTCAACACACCAGAAGACTGGCCCTCCCGATGGGGGATCTGGGCCCCATCGGTGGGGCTGGTACTCCATGTACTCCATGAAGAAGAGCCTCCAGGGGTCCCAGCATTGGGGAACAGGGTCAAAGAAAAGTCCCTGTGCCTTATAGCCACCTCCCAGAAGAGACAGCTGGGTCCTCTTTGGCTGTGTTTAAAGCAAATGCCTCTGAGCTTTAAGATGAGGGTTCATCCTTGTGTATGAATGCCTGTGAGAGACCCCTCTCAAGGTCCTTCAGGGTAATGATGGGTCCCAAGGGACGGGTGACAACGAGGTAGTCAAAGCCCACCTGCTGGAGAGCCCTGCCTCTAGCCATGGGGCTTTGTTAGCGAGCTTCCCTCTGCAGGTGGCCCAGAAGTCCTGAGCCTTAAGGAAGGGGCAGCAGAAACAGAAGCTGACAGGACAGTGACTTCACAGGAGAGGCACACCTGCTGTCTTTTCCAACGCACGTGCAAAGGAAGGAGCAAGAGACACAGAGTCCAAGTCCCATGGTGTCAGAAAAAGTCACTGGACCCATCACTTACCCTGTCTGGCTGAGGATGAAGCCCGGGTCTCAAAGCACTCCTAGACCCCTGTGCCTGGCCATGAGGGGGTGGCACCAGCTTCAGTGAAGCTCATAACCAGGGCCATAGCCTCCCATTCTTCCTTGGCAGCATCCTTGGAGGTCAAAGGCCCAGCACCCTAGTGAGGACCTGCACCCAGACAAACAATGCTGAGGCCCCAGGCAGGATGTGGAAGAGAGCAGGAAGGGGGCTGGGGATCCCTGTTTGGTTATCCTCACCCGGTCCTTTTCTCAATGCACAAGCTTGGCTGAGTATTGAAGTTTGGACCCTGGTCAACTTAAGCTGCCACTGAGTCAGCTGACCTGATTCCCCAGGCCAAAAGGGCTGGAACAATCAAACATCCCATTTTGTCAGACAGTCTCCCGAGACCAACTCTCAGGAACGAGGACATCCTGATTCCCAGTCCCGGCAGCTGGCGAGAGGACAGTCAGCAGAGAGGTTGTTTTCCTCCAGGGGTTCCTGGGATTCAGAGATTCTCGGCAGCAGTTCAGGGGGAAGGGGCCCCTCAGAGGCCTTCCAGATTGATGGCTGAGCAGCTGGGTCATGTCCAAGCCCCCCAGTCGGCTAAGCAGCACACAGCTCCCAGGAGCCCTGGCCAGCCTTTTTGCCCTGTGCAAGCAGCAGAGCGGAGCGCCTTGCCGGCTCGTGATGCTCCCATCCTAGGCCTCACTCCTGGAAACCAAGGGGTGGCAGGAAGGAAGCGTACCACGTGGAAAAGAGAGCTGGAGGAGACTTGGGTTGCAGAGGGGGAAAATGTAATATGGAAAAAAAATGCATGGACTGGGGGGAATATTTGTAAATGTGCTTTACAGGTAAATGACTTCTGCATGAAAGTCTGGAATTTTACCTCCCCTCATCCCACCCCTCAACACCCCAGAATCTAGACTTCTTGGCGTCAGCACCAGAAGGGCCTGGGGAGGCAGATGTCTGAGGTTGGCCAGCTCCCTCCAGGAGGTGGGGAGTTCAAACCCCAGTAAGACACAGCCACCTGGCCATCCATCACTTTTGTGCCCCTTTTCTAGCTCTCAGAAGGCTGGATATAAGCAACTGCTTTGGGTAACTGGGCTATTGCAGAGGTGGCTTGGCCTCAAGGACCAGCAAGGGCTTCTGGGCAGGACCCTCTGAGACATCTCTGTGGAGGCCAGGGGGCTGGGCAGAATCAACATGCCCGGGACCCTTTACCAGAGCCACTGACAAGAGCTATCCCGTGTGGCCACCTCCCCTGATGAGCCTCCCAGCACACACTCCAGATGTCTCTGCAGCCTGGAACCAAGGTGGTCTTCAGTTCATTCCAGTGGGGCCCACAGACAGTCAAGAGGGTTGAAAGGGACCCAGGGGTCATCAGAGCCCACTTCCACCCCAACGAACTCTCTCCACCCCAGGAACACCCCTGCACCCTTACTCCTGCCACCCATTCAGCCTCTGCTAGAGCAGGTCCAGTGACAGGGAAGTCCTCTCCACTTGCCCCTGGTCATGGGAGATCACGAGTGAGGCTGTCATCTGCCTTCCCAGCCCCCTCCTTCCTCACTCTTGTCTACTGCAGATCCCGACTTCCCAAATTTTCATTTATGGCCACATTTTCATTTATCCCATAAGGCTTTTCAGAAAGTTGAAGCCCGACCCGGTGCCGGGCAGACAGACAGGGGCCTAGAACAGCACTGCAATTCCCAAGAAGGTGCCTTTGGCTCGGGTGTTTCTGAAAACAATGAAAGAATGAGTAGGAGCTCACTGGGCAGAAGTAATGAGGCAAGTCCTGGTTTTGCATTTTGTTTTGTTTCAGTCTTAAACCCGGCGCTGCCTGATGTGAGCATTTGTACCCGGGATACCCGTTCTGGTGGTAGGAATCCTCAGGCCTGTTCAGTGGGAAACTGACTGAGTCATCAGAAAGTCCCATGCTGAGCCAACAATCCTGGGGATCAGATCAAGAGGCCACACAGAGCACCCGCGGTGCACCCACGATGCAGCCAGGGACTGCCAGGGACAACAAGCAGCAGTGGTGGGGAGCCTACACACCATTGCTCCCAGAGGCCAGGCCTCCTCTCAGACCCAGGCTGTGGCCACAGGGCCACAGAGCCACCTTGGCTGCCACCACCTCTTGCAGTGGGTTGTGAGCACCCTCCCCACAGAAAAATCCTAGGGATTATTTCTGAAAGTGGCCTCTAGGTCCCTCTGGCATCTAGGTCTTCCAGGACGTGTGCTTAAATTGCAGGTTCCGGCTCCCCTAATTCCTTATAGAGTTTGAGAATGACACCTCCTGGGCCACTGGTCCTTTCATTGTCCAGCCGGTCCCACCTCCTGACCCTGCTGTGGCCCCTGGAAGGTGACAGTCACACAACTGCTCCCCCATCAGTGTCCCCCTTCCTGAAGAATATGACCAGAAATGTTCACAATGGGGGATCCAGATATGGCGGGGGGGGGGGGCTTGGTACCATTCTTACCACTTTTATGTGAGCTTTTGATTACTCCAAGATAAAAGTTAAAAACCTGAGTGAAAATCGTCAAAGAAAGCAAATCAGATGCTAGTTAGTAGGCATCCAGAAATGACCAAGAATGAAATGTACTGTGGCAAATCACTTATCTGTGGGTACACACAATATGTGCATCATTGGCACAGACTAGCAGGGATTTTAAAACGGTTTCTCCTCGGGTGGGGAGGCCATATCCCTTCCAACCTGGCCTCAACCTCACTCTTGGTGACCATGGCTCCTGGAGGAGGATATGGTGACCCTGGCTCCACTGACGGCCCTGAAAGCGCAGCGCTCCTGGCTTCAGCCTCCCTTCTGGACAGGTGGCACGGGGCCTCCAGAGCTTTCATGATGTGCTCAGGTTTGCACAACTAGACTGTCCAAGCTGGGGTCTTAACCCTGTCTGGTCTCCCAGCCGCTTTCTGACCACTCGACTGTAAAGGATCCTGTGTGTCCCATCACACACCCTTTGACCACCAGTCAACCTCTTCTGAGGGTCACTTTCAGGCACACGGGTCTCTGGATAGCTGCCCTTGTCCTGGCATCAGTCAGCTCTCTGCAAGTGCAGCAGGAAGGGATGCAGAACCCCTGATGGATCCCAAACTTCGGGACCCAAAGACCTTGGGCGCCATATGGGTTGCTGCTCAGGACTCTGGAACCATGGAAAGCAGCTCTCCTCTCCCTCAACCACACTCCTGTCTGATGCCAGGGGCAGGGGCTGGCAGTTGGGGCAGCCTCATTCAGCAAGCAGAAAGCAAGCGGGTATTACGCATGAGCTGGCACCTTATGAGCTGTGGCCTGAAGCAAGATCCAGTCTAAAGGGATCAGTCAGCCATGGAGGCTGAGTGGAGAAGGGAGACAGCAGGCTTCCAGCTTCCGGAGTGCACTGGGCCAGATTTGAAATTTTTCTTGGCATCAACTGAGGGCAGTTCGGGGACCAGGTGCTGATGCCTACCATGGGCAGGTCCCAGGCCCACTGCTGGGGGCCCAGACTCTCTGTCCCGCTGAATCTTAGGCCACAGGGGTGCTAAGCAGAAGCACAAGGCAGGCTGGAGGCCGAAGTGAAGTGTTGGCTGCTCCTGGGATCAGTGCCCTCAGGTTGGGGTATTCCGTCTGGAATCTGGCTCAAGTTGAGGAGGAAGGGAGGTGGACAATTTCAAAGAAGAATGTGCGGGCCTTGACCGGGCGGTTCCTGAGCTCCTTTTGCTGCTTCCAAGTCCTCCTCCTCCAGAAGTATTTTCTGATCCTCCCAGCCAGGCCTGCTCCCCCATCCCAGGCTCCCACAGCCCGTTGTGCTAATGCTACTCAGGGCGGCAGCCCTCAGTGTGGTCATAGTCCACCTCTGTCACTGAGTTGTGTGTGTCCAGAGGGTACAAACAAATAGATCTGAGCACTTGCTGTGTGCCTGGCCCTGTGCTTGGTGCCTCACATCAGCTCCCCACAGTTGAGTACAGAGGCCCCAGCAAGGTCCTGGCTTCTGAAGGTACAAGGGCTAGGTCTGGGAACTGATGGACAGTGGGGGTAGGGCAGGTGAGATGGTTCTGCTCCTTCCTATCCTGGGGTGGTCCAGGGGTGATGAGGTGAACAGCACAAGTACCAGGGCCAACCTGCAGGCTGGCTCCTCGTCTGTGCATCTATGTCCTGGCCCCTTGCTTCGAAGCAGCAAGCAGGGCCTCTGAGTTACCCGTGATTTTTCAGATGAGGCAGTGGAGACCCTGGTAAGGTAAGGCACTATTCCACCCGCACCTTCCACCGCAGCTCTAAGTGAGCTGGTAATAACGAGTGGGAATGCAGAGCTCCTCCCAACTGTCCAGGCCTGTTGGCCCATGGGGCCCTGTTTTCTGTTCCCAGCCAGGTACCACGATCAGAAGTCCACAAGGCCATGAGGCCCAGGCGGGACTGGGTCCAGGTGCCAGGGGTCTGGACCACCTCTGGGTGGGTTGTGAGGGGCTCTCTCTCAGGGTTTGCTGAGTGGTCCTGAGATGTGTCTATGTGGCCTTTCACAGTGTGAAGACCAAGGGCAAATGGCTCAGCATGAGCACAATTCCTATTGCAAAGCCCTGGCACACTCACCACCGACCTCATGTGAGCCCCCAGCAGCCCTGGGTGGGAGGCAACCAGGTGTCTTACCCTCTTGGACACCTTCTGCTCAGAAGTAGCAGAGTAGGCAGAAGAGTTGAGCTTTTAGTCTCTTTCCAAGGCAGAGGTATCACTGTGCCTTTCCAAAGAGGACAAGGCTCTTGGCTCCCCTGCCCCCGAAACAATCTAGCCACAGAGCCTGCTCATGGCAGATCCTGTTGATAACACCCAGCAGTGCTTGATTTGGCGCCTTCTGTCTGAGCAGCTACCTTCCCAGTGGCCCTTCAGGAGACTACCTGGTGCCCAGCACACACTCATCACAAGTAACCGGTGAACCTCCTGGTCTGGGCGTCAGGGTGAGCCAGGCTCTGGGTCTTGGTTTTCTCATCTACAAAATGGACACAGGAAAAACTAGCTGATCTCAGATTCCCTTATTCCCGCGGCCTGCAATCAACTCGCAGAGCACCCTGGCCCCAGGCCATTTACTAACAATCACACCCTCTCTAGCAGAAAGAGGGTGGGCCAGGCCAGCCTTAGGTGCCTCTCTTCTTAGTCTCTTCACTCACAGCGAAATCAGAAAACTAAGTATTGTCCCTCAGCTGGCAGAAGCCCTTAGAGAGAGTGAATATTATGGATGGGGAAACTGAGGCCCCAAGTCATTGCTGTCACTCGGCTGGGCTCTGCCCGAGTTCCCTTCCACCGCGGACTCTGCCGGCCGCGTCGATGGCGGACGGCGACTCGACAGCCCTACCTGGCACAGGTGCCCGGCTCGCGGGACGGGCGTAGGGTCCGGCGGGCTCGGGTCGCGGGCTCCCTCCGGTGGGCAGCGCAGGCCTGGCCGGGCTGGGGAGCGGACGCGGGGCGCGGGGCGCGGTGGGGAGCGCGCGGGTCGGCGAGGAGGCGCGGACTGGGCTCAGCCCGCAGGAGAACAAACAGGTTTTCTCCTGCGCCCAGAGCCTCGCCCCTCGCCCCTCCTCTCGGCCGGCCCCGAAGCTCTGCCCTCTCCTGGGGTAGGTAGATGCGCCTGGCACATTCCGGACATTCCCCTGCCAGGGTCCTCGGCCCGCAGGCCGCTTCCCGGCCCCGCCCCCCGGGGCCGCTGGAGAAATCAAGGCCGGGGCTCCCCTCCCCGAGCCCAGAGCGAGCTCCCGAATGCTCGGCCGCGGTGGAAAACTTCCAGGCAAATTCCTCCGCGCTCGCCGCCCACGAGCTGGGAGGGCGCCGCCACGTGAAGGGCCCAGGCTGCCCAGTTGCTCCCAAGCCCGCTCCCGGCCCGATCTGGCCCCGTTCAGGGCAATGACTTGCGCAGATGCTGCGGGTTCATTCTGTGGAGAGCTACTGTTCCCTAGATCCATTTTACAGATGGAGATACCAGACAGGGGTGGGGAGGCGGACTGGTGGCTGTGGCTCAGATCATGCAGGAAGTCCCGGAGGCTGGAAAGAAGAAAGGCAGAGAGCCTGAGTTCTCACGCTGAGTTCTCACGCTGGGAAACCCTCCTGGGAAACTTGGGGTTCCAAAGGCACTGCAGCGAACACCCTGTCTGCCTAGCCAGGGCACTCCCACAAACTCAGTTGGGGGGCACAGCCAGATCCTGAGGTCCAGTGCGGTTTCATGAGTGTCATTCATTCATTCCTGCTTTTTGAGTACTTGTGTCATTGTTATGCTTGCTGAGTACTGGTGACAGTGAAGGCACTGGGCTAGGGGCTAGGATGGACTGAGTGTCAGAAGACGCCCCTACCCTTACCTGTGGGGCTTCTCTCTCCAAGAGACCACACAGATTTGGCCAGGAGATGGTCTATGAGGATGAGAGCATCCAAACCATGGAGCAACGGGTTCTCCTTCAACAAACAGTGCTGAATCTAGGTCCCAAGGTCCTTCCAATCCATCCACTTCTCTCCACGCCCACTGCCGCCACCGTAGTCCAAACCTCTTCATTGTTTTCCCCGCCTCTGGTCTTGCCTTCCTTCCCATCCAGTCTCCACACAGAAGTCAGTCGAGGACTTTGCACATGGCTCCAAAGCTGCCTGTAGCTCTCTGATGGCTTCCCATCGTTCTCAAGAAAAAAGGCAACCTCTTTAAGGGGCTCAAGGATTTGGCTGCAGACCCAGCCACTCTCTTCCCTTGGTTCAATATGTTTCAGCCACACTCACCTTCCGCTTTCTGAATACATCCTGTCTCCTTGACGCTTTTACTCCTGGTGCTCAGACTCCCTAGAATGTCTTTGGTCCCCTTGTCTGCTTAGTGAGCACTTAGTCATTGTTCAAAACTTTCCTCAAGTGTTTGTAAATTCTCTCCTGACTCCACAGGTCACCCAGGCAAGTAGATCACTTCCTTGTCCATGCTTCCCCAGTTCCCTCTGACTGCATCAATCAAGCATAGTGGCTGCCACCTTTTATTGTTCTAGATGGTGAGCTTGGGGAAGGCAGGGCCCTGTCTGAGTCATCACTGGGACATGGAAGCCAATATGGGGGGTTGGGGAGGATTGGGAGGTGATCGACACTCAGGAAGCTGTCCTTGCTCTTCTCTGGCTTTATCAGGTAGAGAGGAAGCAGCCCTATATCTGAGTGAATATATGTGTGGGGTGTGGGAGTAGGGATTATATCTAAAGTATAAAGTCACTTCAGCTCATCTGCGTTTCTTGCCAACAAATGTTTCTCTGCTTCCAGTCTGGGGACCAGCATCTAATACTTCCCTGCCCCTGATCTCAGGTTGCTGGTCACCATGGATTTGACTTGGCATCCTAGCTCCTAAAGATGATACTCACTATATGTCCTTAGATATGTCTCACCCCCTTTCTGGGCCCCCTTACCCTTCCAGAGCCCCTTACTTAAGAGATAGAAGGTAGAGGTCACAGGGATGCAGTAGATATAAAGGTGAGAAGGAGGGTGGCCCCCCTCTCGAAGGCCACCAGTAGGAAATGGAAGGCTCACTCCAGAGAGCACAAGCGAGAGTGGTGTCCAAAGGCAACAATGGCCAGTGAGCAAGGGCTGCCTGGGGCTGGGTTGCCCCAGGGCCTCACAGCTCTTCCTACATACCAGGTGATTCAGCCCCCACTGGGTCAGTCCCGCCATGACAGCACCAGCCAGAGGGATTGGCCTTTCCTTAACTCCTCCCTCCTTGCCAGGCTGCCAGGCCCTGCAGCTGATCTTGCCTGCAAACAAGTTTGACTCGAAAGGTGACTGCCTTGCCCTACCTTGCCCTGCCCTGCCCACCTGCTCACTGCCCCAACAGAGCCCCCCCCCCAACCCCTGCCAGGGCAACCTCCAGCCATCTCATCCAGGCTTTGAGGCCCTTGCCAACTTCATCAGCCTCCTCTTTGACTCCTCTGCTCTCCTTGCTCTTGGGCAGACACACCGAGTGCTCTTGTCCCACCAGGGCCCTGGACAAGATGTCTCCTTGCTGGTGAACTGCCATCCATTCTTAGCCAGAACACTGGGGGTCCTTCGTGAACTTCCCATTGGATTAGAGCTGGAGGGCCAAGACACTGGTGGCTCCTGGTTGCGACTGGGCTCTACCCTTGCCTGGCTTGAGCTTGGCCCTGTCCCTTTCTACTCTCAGCTCCTCTTGTGCCTTGACCACCATCTCTGGCTCCAAGGCTGACCAGCCCTCCAGGCTCTGGCAGAGTCCTCCTGGAGTGCCCCAGCTCAAGGAGTCTCCCCACAACAAGACCTTGCTCTGAGGGTAAAAGTGCTGCCTCTAACACTGATGGGCTGGAAGGTGCAGCCAGTCTGGGCTGCCTGAAAGAGGCAGTAGTGGGCAAGTGGTGACCCCCTATGCTGAGGGGAGCCAGGAACCAGGAGCAGGCAATGGAGGCGAGTTCTTTGGGAAGCAAGCAGATGACAGGGGGACAGGTGGCAGTCTGGAAGGAAGTGGCCAGCAGGGCTTATCAGCTCCAGGAAGGCCCCATTCAGGTTTCTAGGGCTGGGAACAAAACCCAGGCAAGCCAGTCTAGCCCTAGATTTCCCAGGTTAGGGAGGGGGACGACGGGTAGGGCCTGACAGTTTTCAGGCTGAGGTTGAACCTGAAAACAACCCAAACCAGCCCAGGCAGAGTGTTCTCACACCGGAGGGTACTGGAGACCCATGCTGGATCCAAACCCTGCCATGGTGCAGATGGGGAAACAGGTCCAGAGAGGGATGGACTGTAGCCCACAGGGGCCACACAGCCATTCTGAGGCAGAAATAGGACTAAAACCTGGGCCCTGGTTGCTGTGGATGGAACCCCCATCCAGTTGGGGTTCTCAGGTTCACATGTGAGGAGGGCTGGGCTCCTGTTTGCACCCTAATCCCCCCCCCCCCACCCTCCCTCTTTCTAGGGCCTGCCTTGACACCTCATCCTCCTAAGCTCTTCAACCAGTTTCCACTTGTTGGGTGACTCCACTGGCTCCAAGCAGGGTGGGTCCCCTCATGACAGGGGTCCCCAGGTGTGGTTGTAGCCACAGTGGCCCCTATGGAGCCCCAAACCTTCAGGCCCGGCCTCTGAGTCTATAACCAGCTCTCAATGTGGCTAGGAGCAAGACCCTACCTTCTGGGTATTGCCTGTGAGGCCCCTGCACTGCCCTCAACCTGCACTGCCGGCTTAGGAACTGGACCCCTCCAGTGTGTGACATACATACTTATTCTTAATCATCAAATGCCCCCCTTTAGGACCTCCTTTCCCCACCACACTGCCACCCTCACCCAGATCTGGCAGGAAAGGCAGACCAGTTCAGGTTCACAGTACGGAATCCACGCCCAAGCAGTTCCTGCCCTGTGGACAGTGCCCCCACCTCTGGGAGCAGAGAGATTGTGCAGGCAGGCCTCCTCAGCCGCGTGCACATCTCCCACCCCAGCAGGCTGAACTCCCCTGCTGCCTTTTGAAACTACTACTTTGAAGAAGCCCAGGAAACACTCAGCAATCAGTCTTGGCCTCTGTGACCTGATGCCCAGAACACAGACTGCCTTTTGTCTCTGGTTGTGAAGCAGCCCCAGGCCAGGCCTCCAGAGCACGAGTGCATGAGCTGAGCCAAGGCCTCGCTGGCAGATAATCCCCACATGCCCTAAAGAATGGCTTTTTGCTGCTTTAAAAATCATCCACAGATCGGAAAAAGAATGTTCTAATTGGAAAACCTTCCCGCCATGGTTTTCCGGAGTTTTAGTACAGTTGGCCGGCAAGGAGGCTCCTGGGAGGAGGAGGAAGGGAAGTCATGAGGAGGAGACAGTGGGCGGGCTGCCCAGCACCCCCTCGTCCCCAGAGCTCAGCCGCTCTCAGCAAGGGGCCATGCCTGAGGGTTCTGGGGGCTGCCTGGTCCTCCTGGGCTGGGGCCCAAGCCCTGCTCCCCCCCAGAGGCTCCACTGCTGCCCCAAAAGCAGCCCAGGTCCCTGGACTATCTGGCAGGCCTGGTGCCCACTGAGCGTGGTGATCACAGGCCAAGAAGAGGAAAGATGTGAAAGCTACCACCTGCTCAAGAAACAGGAAGGTTCCCTCCACCTGAGTGGGGCCCTGGGCTGGGAGACCTAGCGGGGCATGCAGGATGCACAGGAAAAGTGCCTCCGGAATAGCTGGATCCATCTAGCAAGGGAGGATGCTCCCGCTCAGGGGCCCTGCTAAGCCTGGCTTGGCTACACCGCTAGTGGGAGGAGCTGAGGCCACAGCAACCTGAAGGTCTGTCAAGCTCCAAGAGTTGCTGATTTGTGCCTTCACTAGGGGCCGTGCCCACCTGGGAAGGGGAAATGCAGGAGAGCCAAGTTACTGTGACTCACCTTAGTTTTTCCAGAAACCTCCCTGGGTGCTTAGCTGCCTTGATTTCCTCAAGGGGAGCAGCCTTCGAGAGATTGGGGGTGGAGGGGGACAGTTCAGCGGCCTCCTCGTCCATCTGGGCAGACCACCCTCTCCTCGTGGAGGAAAGGGAATTACAGCAGCTTGAACTTGGAGACTATGAACTTGCCACATGGCTTTAGGCTCCTTGGCATTGTACCCTCCTTCATGCCCCTTTCTTCCCCCCTTGTGACCTTTAGGACTGCTGCTCCCACACTAGCATACCTCTAGAGCTCCACTGGCTACTCGTGATTATTTCAATTTAAATGTATTACAGCAGGATAAAATTGAAGCTTTAGTTCCTCAGTCACAAGAGTCACGTTTAGCCCCATGTGGCCATGGGCTCCTGTAACAGACAGCACAGATAGACAAGAGTTCATCCCCGCAGCAAGTTCTGTCGTACATCAGCAGTCTAGCTGCATCACTTCTCCTTAAAAGGAAGCTCTCAGCTTCCCCCTTAACTGAGCCTGGGGTCCCTCCACTAAGTGAGGTCCCCCCACAACCTCAGCCAAGGGAGGCATTCCCTTCTCCCACACGCCACTTACTCGGAGTAGACTAGTTTGTCTTTGGATGAACACCTCTCCTCCTTTGAGGCTCAGGTGAATATTCAGGCAAGTGTTTGAACAGGACACATTGTTCTTTTCCACCCAGATCTCACTGCATGTGAGAAGGTGACTGGGAAAATTGGGAGGGGGTGCAATGACGTGGAGCAGTGAGTGTGGGACTTCAGCATCCCTGCCAGCGGACCATCATCCTCCTCAGGCCTCCCAGTTCTTCAACCCCAACATCGCTGAAGAACCTGTCAAGTCCACTGCAGCTGCGTCTTCCCACAGGGGCAACCTACATCTTGTTATCACCTCTGAAGCCTGTATTGCAAGGCTTCCACTTTCTGACCCCTGTTTCCTCTCTTTCCAGGGGGCTTGTTCACATTAGTTCTACTTCCTGATGAGACATATAGTCAGTCTCTTTGTGGCTCATGGGGATCTCCTGTCTGTTGGTCCGCTTTCTTCCCATCCATTAGCTCTTTCCTCCCTTCCTGTCCCTCTCTGTCCAGCATAGAGTCAATGGCCCATCAGTTTAACACCTCTTTTGTTAACATCTGAATTTTCCTTGCTCCACAGACCCTCTGTCACCTTCACTTGACACTCAGATCTGGACAAATCTAAACATCTGCTTTCTTCCTGTCCACCTCAAGGTGATGAAGGTGCTGGCAAAGGTCACATAAATGCAGAATGGTGCCAATATCCATTTCTGGATCATAATCCTTCTCACCTCTGCGAGGACTTCCGTCTTTGTAATTGTCCCTTTCTTTTCTGCATCATAAGAAGGTCCACTTTATTTGGAGCATATCCATCAATGTTAAAAAAAAAAAAAAAAGAAGAAGAAGAAGAAGGAAAGTCATCTCACTTGACCCTGCTCTTAGTTCCACTTAGTGTCTCTTTTCTCTGCTCCTCTACTGAGCAAAACTCCATGGAAGAGTTGTCTACACGGGCTGTCTCTGCTTCTCATTCCCTCATAAACCCATTACCATCAGGATTTCAACCCTACTGCTTCCTTAAATATCGTTCTTGTTAAGGTTACCAGTGATTCTCCATGTTTCCAAACCCAGTGCTCACATCTCTGCCTTCACTTAACCTCTTAACCACAGTTGATCACTCCTTCATGCCAGAAAAACATGCATCCCTTGGTTTCCCTGACTCTCCACTTCCCCAAGTGTATTGAAGGTTAGGAGCACAAACTCTGGAACTGGACTGTGTGAGTACAAATCCTGGCTGTGCCAGTTAATAGCTGTGTGACCTTGAGCAAGTCACTTGCCACCTCTAGGTTTTCACCTGTTTGAAGGAGGTGAGAATACCAGCATCTACCTCTTGGGGTCGTTGTGAAGGTTACATTGGTAAGAGAGTGCTGAGAATAGAGCTTGTTACATTGAGAGACACTCACCACATGGATGTTGATGGGGTTTGAGACATGCTACCAGCAAACATGGCATGTTGAATATTTTAAGATGAGGGAGTTTGAGAAAATGGCAGAAACAAGGGCTCTCTGACCTTCCCTACACTCCCACCTTTCTCCTGGAAGCAGTTCATAAGACTCTCAGGTGAGAGGTGCCCTCCTGATAACAGGACAAAAGGAGCGTCCTTATCTCTAAGACAGGGATAAGGCCAAGAAGAATCCGAACAAAGAGGCCTTGCTAAGTTCCCCTGAATTTACTGCACTTTGCTCAAAACTCTTCATCCTATCTTTGGCTTTGCATGACTTTCCTTTCTTCATTAAACCTAGAAAAAAAAAAAAACAGAATTAACCATTTCTTCAGGTCTTCATTTTCTTATGAAGGCTCTCAACTTTATATTAAATAAATGGGTACTCCTTTCTCTTGTCAGTCTAATTTTCAGATCTAGCCAGGGACTCCTACAATGTCCAAGGGTTGACTGAAACTAAACACATCAAATAAAACTCCACACCCCTCAAACTTCTCTTCTCTTAGGTCTTCCCCATCAGTGGCACCTCCCAGCTGTGCATGCCCAAAGGCCCAGGCCCCTGGCCCTCATCTCCTACATCCAATCAATCAGCAAGTCCTTATTATGGCTCTACTTCCAAAATATACCCAGAGCCTGATCACTTCTTCTCGCTTCCATTGCTACCACTCTCCTAGTCCAAGACATCACCCTTGATCCCCTTGCCCCCACCACGGTCTTCTGGCTTCCACTCTTGCCCCATTACATCTATTGTCCCCCTGTATTGTCAGTCTGGTGACTTCACTCACCGAGCTGTCCAAGCTGGAAATTGGGGTACCCTCTGAGACTCCTCTTTCCCTGTCACCCTCCAGGTCTGATGCCTGTTGTGGTTCCAGCTTCTTCTCCCAACTTCCAAGCTCCAGATTCCCATCATACTGGACTTCTTGCTGATCCTCACAGAAACCTTGTTCTCTGTCTCCAAGCCTTGGTCTCCAAGCCTTGGTGTTGACTGAGGGCCCCCTGCCCTGGTTAACTCCTACTCCGCACACACCTCTAGCAGGAAGTTGTCCCTAACCATGAAGACCAGTCAAGTGTCTCTTCCTGGGCTGCCCTTCAGCTCCAGCACGCATTACCCTACAGAATCACTGTCTTCTGTCTCCTCCCTTCCTCTTGGATATAGGAAACATGTCTCATGTTTGCCTGCTCACTCAAGCACTGGTAGGGCTTCTGAGTGGTCACACACGAAATATTTGCCAAATGAATGAAAGAAGGAATAAAAGTTCATGTCAAATGTGGTATTTTATCAAACAATACACTGACTTTTCAAATCAGGGATTAAAACTGTATCACTCAGTAGATGACATTGGAACTACTAGTCATGTGGAAAAACAAGCTGGATTTCCTACTTCAAAATCTGCACTGAAATAAACTCCAGATGGCTCAGAAATTTCATGTAAAAAAAAAAAAAAAGAAACCATAAAAGTACTAGAAGGAATCCTGAGATGGGGACAGCCTTTCTAAGTATGTCGTGAAAACCAGGAACCATAAAAGAAAAGAGAGAAATTAAAAATTTCTGTATGCCAAAACCCATCATAACTGTCATTAGACAAATGACAAACAGGGAAGACTTATTTGAACTGCATGTGACAGCAAAAGACTTAATCTTCCAAAAATAAAAAAGGGCTCCTTTCAAAGCCAGCAAAAGGAAACATAGGCCAGCAAAGAAGGGAACAGACAATTCACAAAACAAGGTTTGCGGGAGCCCCATTAACATGTGAGGGAAATGAAAATACAGTCTCAGAGAAGTTAAAGTTACATTGGATCTGCAAAACCCAGGGTTATCTGAGATGTGGGAAAATGGTCACCCTTAGCCTCAAGGGTCCTAGAGGTGGGAGGATGAATTTTAACTTTTGTAGAAATATGTAACAAGAACTATGAGGACTCCCTTTGACCTAGCAATACCAACATTCAAAAATTCTTTTTGGGAATTCCCTGGCAATCCAGTGGTTAGGACTCTGTGCTGCCACTGCAGGGGACATGGGTTCGATCCCTGGTCAGGGAACTAAGATCCTGCAAACCACGTGGTGTGGCCAAAACAAACAAACCAAAAATTGAATCACCATGCTGTATGCCTCAAACTAACACGACATTGTAAATCAACTCTGCTTCAATAAGCTTACTTTTCAAAAATTAAAAACATATTTTTATCATCTGATATCTATAAAGTGGTATATATGTATATTATATAAAATATGATGGATATAAACATCTGCCAACCAACCAGCACCATTATCTATGACTTTTGTCCTGATACTCAGGATGACCTGTCCTGGCTTGGGCCTTTGACCCCATCTCCTACCACCTACTCTGGCCTGCTAAGAGGTTTTTTCTACCTTTTTCTTGGGTCATCAATTATTTCCACTTGGTTGGATCATTTGATCAAAATGCAAGCTACTCTTCATTTATTTCCCTCCTCCATTTCTCAGTAGCAACCATGAAGAGAAGAACCTACACTTTCTCTTACTCCTCTTCTTCCCTTCTATCTTATGGACAGCACTTAACAGAAATGTCTCTTTTTAAAACTAGTGCTCTCCCTCTTGCTATATCCAGTGGCCAACTTTCGTTCTAATTTTACTGGATATGTTAGCATCATTGGATACAGGAATCACTCCTTCTGGAAACGCTTTATTCTTGATTGACCCTTTCTCATTGTCTCCACTCTTTCCAACCTCCTCACTTTGGAAGTTACCAGGACTCAGTCCTTGGAACTCTTCTCAATGATATTCTTTTTTATGGTGATTTCTATTCATCTTGCCATCTTGTGTCTTTAAACACCATCGGAAGGCTGATAACTCCCAAACTTACATCTCCAACTCAGGACTTTCCCCTCAATTTCAGATTCCTATATCCCAAGGTCTATTCAATGCACATTGATTAGGCATTGTATTTGGTGACCCAAATCAAACTCCTTTTCAGCCCTTCCAAACCTGTTCCTCCCACAGCTGTCCCCACCAAAGTTGGGGTTACCGAGATTTGGCCACTTCTCCTCATCTCTACTATTTGGTGAGCTTCTGATTGTTGTGCCATTAAGAACAAGGCTGCTCTGGAATTCTTGTACACATCTCCTGACCACATGGACAAGAGATTCTTGAGGTGAGTGGTTCTCAGACTTCCGTGGGCTTCAGAATCCCCTGGAGGGCTTGTTAAAACGAAGAGAGCTGGACCTCACCCCTAGAGATCCCAGTTTGGTTAGGAGTGCATTGGCATTTCTAACAAGATCCCAGGTGATGCTCATGTTATATAAATGAAAGTGTTAGTCGCTCAGTCATGTCTGACTCTTTGCAACCCCATGGACTGTAGCCTGCCAGGCTCCTCTGCCCATGGAATTTTCCAGGCAAGAATACTGGAGTGGGTAGCCATTCCCTTCTCCAGGGGATCTTTCTGACCCAGGGATCAAACTAGGGTCTCCCACATTGCAGGTGGACTCTACCATCTGAGCCACCAGAGATGCCCAATGCTCATGCTACTGGTGGGGAAATCACACTTGGATATTCAGAGCTCTAGGGTATATTATACCCAAGAGTAGAAATGCTGGGTCCTAGGATATGGGCATGTTTGACCTCACAATAGAACAGTGATTTTCCTTTGGGTCAGCAGTGGGCGAGAGCACCCAGTGCTCCACATTCTGGCCAAGACTTGACGTGGTCAGAGGCCTTATGGTTGCCAATGCAATGGATGCAGAGGTGTTACTGTTGCCAATACAATGGTTTTGAGTTACTGGCATTTATCTTCAGGTGGCAATTGCGTGTAGTTGAGAGAGAGAACATGAGTACAAGTACACTTATTGCAACATTATTTTTATATTAAAAAGCTGGTAACAATGTAGGTTTCCATCCATATGTACATTCAAAGTTTATAACAGGATAATATGAAGCTGATTGAGATGATGATTATAGGTCTCCAGATATGAACATGGAAAATGTCTATATTGTTGAACAAGAGAGAGAAAGCAGCTTCCATGAGGTACATGAGAGCGTGTATAGTGCGAGTTCATTTCTATAAAATTGTTTGAATACATTGAGAAACACCTTGGAAACACTTGGTATGTCTAGGAGATGGATTTTGAGTTACCTTGACTTTCTTTTTTTGTGTGTATTTTCTGCAATGCTTGATTTATTTTTAAATATGCATCTTCCTTTTGTTTAAAAAAGTGATTTTCAACAAGTGCATCATTATATTTCTGTTTGTATATGCCATAAAGTATCTAGAAGGTTTCACATGAAAATGATCAGAACGGCTTCCTCTAGGCAGTGGGTTTGTGTGGGCTGAGTGGGAACGTACTTTAAGTTTTCTTTTTATTCCATTCTGTATTCTTTGAATTTTTATGGCAGTGCATTACTTTCATAATTAAAAAAAAAAACCACTAATAAAAAACAAAAAAGAAAAGAGATCTATTCTTACCACACAAGCAAACCCTGCCAGCCCCTGCCTCTACCAGCCCAGCCCAGCCCACCTAGCCATGCTGATGCCCCAGTGACTTCACAAGGAGCCCACTCAAGTTGTGCCAGGCTGCCTCTGGCCCAAGAACTTTCAAGATGTGGGGCCAGGGCCAGCTGGTGGGCTGCCCAGGAGAGATTTCCTCCTTCTGGGTGCTGCCTTGAGGCCAGCCATGTATCACTTTTAGAAAGTGTATTTCTGTGGACTCCCCCACCGTATGTGTTGGAAGGACAGGAAAGCTCCTCAGAGGGCCCACAGAGAAACCATTAACACAGCCGAGGAAGTGAGTGACTGTCGAGGCATGGGGACAAGCTCCAATAGTGAACAGCCTGTGTCTCTACTGAAATGCTTTTCAGTCTATAAAGGTCAGACTGAGGAAGAAATAAAGTCTACAAGATGAGAACAGCATAGAAACATTGAACATGGGAGCATCTACAACACACTTGGATGGCAGAATCAGGGGTCACTTGGAATGAAGAATGAATTAAATTGATCTAAAACAAAAAGATCCTCTGGAGAAAGGAATGGCTACCCACTCCAGTATCCTTGCCTGGGAAAAGCCATGGACGGAAGAGCCTACAGTTCATGGTGTTGCAAAGAGTTGGACACGACTGAGCGAATAACACTTTCAAAACAAAAAAAGACTTCACACAGCAGGGACTGGATGAACAATGGATGCTTTCACCTCACGGTAGCTCCTCTGAGCTGTTGGCGACTGCCTTGGCAACACACGTGGTTCAGGTTCTTCCTGGACCACGTCATGTGGCAGTCACATGGTTTGCCTCTGCCTCCCCCATGGCCCATGAGCTCTAGAAAGGAGAAACTGGCTTCCATTCATAACCCTCCTCTTCATGACAGGCACAGGGCACTACTAAGTACTCAGTAAGTGTTGGGTCAACAGAATGGGATCACCTCCAGTACAGTAACAAAATGCAGATGCCACTTTGCAAACACTCATTTTCAAAATTCAAAGCAGAGTCACAGCTGGATGTGTCCCGGCATCACGGTCCCACCATCAGGGAGTGGCTTGGCAGAGGCAGCACTCTCTTGAACATATACTACCTCTGTAATAGAACAGCCATACAGCACACAAACTGTGTGGGAGTTCACTGTGCCCCTCCCCTCCCCTCCCCCACCTGGGACGGCCTTAGCAGTCCTTGCATGATGACTGCTTTTGGCCACTCTTAACACTTCTGTGAAAGAAAGTGAAGTCTCTCAGTCGTGTCCAACTTTTTGCGACCCTATGAACTGTAGCCCACCAGGCTTCTATGTCCATGGGGATTCTCCAGGCAAGAATATTGGAGTGGGTTGCCATTTCCTTCTCCAGGGGAATCTTCCCAACCCAGGGATCGAACCCAACAGTTGTGTGAGAACAGTACTTGTTCACAAGTAGAAGCCCAGTAAATACTTGGTGTGTTTAGAAAACAGGTTAGATTGTGCTTTTTAAAGGATAGGAAAGGGGAGGGAGGCTCAAAAGGGAGGGGATAAATATATATATATATATATATATATAATTATGACTGATTTGCATTGTTGTGTAGCAGAAACCAACACAACATTGTAAAACAATTTTTCTCCAATTAAAAATAAATCAAAAAATTAAAAAGTTACATCTTAAAAGTCTCTGCATGAGTTCATCCCAGAAGGTGCTCCCTGAACCTCTTCCCCAACCCCTTCCCTGTGATACAGGACAGGCCTCAGGGGAAGACAAAGCTGCCTGAGAGGCTTAACAAGTCACTGAGTCCTGAGGCGAGAACTAGTGCCGGAGGGAGGAAGATCCACTGGGATGGGGTGGGAGCCAATGGGGAGGGGGGCAGAGCATTGCTGGGGGCAGGGGCAGGAGTGGGGAAGGGAAAAAGATGGTCCTGGGAAGATGACTGGAGGGAAGCCTGACCTCAAGGAAGGAGGCAGAGGCAGCAGGTGACGTCACGTCTCCCTGGGGTGGTGGAGAGCTCCTTCGGGTCACAGGTCTGGGCCCCTGGAGGCACCCACAAGGGACATGGGCTGCTCTGTGGGTGTTTGGAAAAAGAGAGACAGAGGGAGAAAGGAAAGGAAGTAGGAACTCTCCTGTCAATAAAATGGCACCATCATCAAGGTTCTTTGAAGTTGTTCCCTAGAGGTAAAAGTTGGACTCACAGTTTTTTCAAGATGAATGTCTTTATTCTTTGATATTCCCCTAGGGGAAAAGGTGGGGGAGGAAGAGGGGGGAGCCTGTGTTCCAGAATAATAGAAGGAACAGAAAGAATCTCAAATGCCAGGAATCAACCATAATGTGGGGATGCAGTGGAGAGGGGTCTGGGAGAGGGGCTCCTGGTCCAGGAACTGGGGGAGGAGGGGAAGAGATCAGGGAAATGGCATGGGCACGCTGCCCTCCCTATGAAATCAAGACTCCACATAAAGCTAAGTAAACGTAGAGTCATGTTTGTCCATCTTCTATTAGCTCATCTTGTGGCCACTTTGATGTAAGTTTGTTGCAGCAGCAGAAACATTCCTATGTGGCTGGGATAGACTTCATCTGATCTTCCCCTGGCCTCACAGCTTCAACAAGGGAGGCCCCTACCAGCCCTGTCCTCCCAGTGTTCAGAGGAGTTGAACTGTTGGGTTCACCCACAAGGAGAGGGGCAGGTGTTTACTGACAGAAGAAGAAATGGGCTGAGCCCAGAGGGAGCTTGGGTTGGGAATCAGAGAGACACATAGAAGGTGCCCACTTGCTTCAGTTACTTGCACACATTGTTTATTCAAGAATTAGAAAAGCCTCATGAAACAATTGAGGAAGGAAGTTGGGGTAGGAATCCACTCTTCAAGAGTGCCCTTCTGAGGGTCAGGGAATGAAACTTGTTTGGGAGGTAGTGAGACTGAGGGCCTGTGGGGCAGTCAAGTGGAGGAAACAAACTGACATGGGATAGTACAGGGCTGGGGCTCAGAGGGACTGTGCAGGGTGGAGGCCAAGCATGTGGGGGCAGAGATAGCTCACAATGGCCACTGGAGGCCACAGAGAATATTGCATCCTCTGGCAGCATAGGAAGGGTTGGGTGTAGACTAACGGAGGCCAGTGAGGAGCCCTGCTCAGCTTAACCAAAAGGGAGCTCCCATGAGGAAAGAGTCTGTGAAGATCAGCAGTCACATTTGTCAAGGCTCATCTAGTGGCCAGGAGCAGAATAAGCAAGATAGCCGGAGCAGAGGGGAACAGGATGCCTGCGGCTCTCTCCTGCTTGCTCCCAGGGCTGTTTGCACACGACTGATTTGTTCCCACTAAGAGTTTGAGCTCTTCTACCCCCGGCAGACAACAAAATGTGAGGCATTAAGGGCCCTCAGAGTCTAGGGGCATCCACCAGCTGTGGCAGCCAGGTACCCTCCACTGTCATGTACAAAAGGTACATACAGGCCTTGTCATTGTCACCAGCCACTGCCACAGCCCCTCCCCACCCCTACTCCTCTCCCCTCTTGGGGAAAGAAATAGCAGGGGCTGGTCTGCCCATCCATGACAGGGGACTGACAGTGGACATGCTCCCAAAGAACACTTGAAAGAGCTCACACCTCCTCCCTCCATGAAAGAGCCAGTGTCCCTTAATTTTCCTGAAGACAATACAGTGGCAGGAGGGTCTCAGACGAGCCATGGTTTCGGGGAGGCTGCACTGGGTGGGATGCAGGGAGGGGAGAGTCAAATCCAGTTTGAGACTGACATTTCAATAAGCAGAAAGAAGACACTTCTGAAACCTGCCCTCTGAGGACAATACTATGATTATCCCCATTTTATAGATGAGGAGACTGAGGTCCAAGTTCGCACAGCTAGTGAGTGTGGGAGCTGGGATTTGAGCCTGGGTTGTCTCCAGGGCCTGGACTCCTAGCTTGCACATCTATCACCTCACTGGGTTCAGATTGGGGAAAAGAAATTCCCTTGGGGAGGGTCTCACCTCCCTTCTTTCTGTCAGTTTCTAAGGAGGCTTTCTTCCTTTGGCCAAAATTAAATTATCTGGATCCTGAAGCTTGTAAATATATGAAACTAATGCAACCTGCTACTTATGCCAGAGTTTAAACATCAATGCAAAATGCCACATTTGAAAGAAAGCATGTGTTTGACTCTTAGCAGGATATTTCTAGAAAGATCAGGGAGTGACTTGAATTTGGGCACCAGCCTCCAGCCAAGTTCTCCATGGTTGTCTGTTTTTGCTGAGGGGGCAGCTCCCTGTGGGTCTGAGCAGGGCAGAGCTGCTGCCCTGGCCCCCAGGTTGCCTGAAAAATGCCCACCCTCCTTCCCCACTGACTGCTGCCAGCACACATTAGGTGTCTCACTTGAGGTCAGAGGAGCTGTGACCCTTTCGGCCCCCTTTAGGCTATGGCCCAGGACACTTAGGTCATTTGGCCAAGGCCACACAGGTGACGAGTGGCTGACTCTGGACAGCAATCTGAGGCAGCTAGAACTCTTCAGGACAGTATCTGCTGGATCCCACGACATTGCCTCAGGAGATACAGCTGCCTGGCTCTGGAAGCCGTCAAAGGCACAGTACACACATGTGGACGCAGCTTTGATATTTGACAGATTCTGCTTCTCCTCTCAGTGAAAGTGAAAGTCGCTCAGTTGTGTCCGACTCTCTGCAACCACAAGGACTATAGAGTCCATGGGATTCTCCAGGCCAAAACACTGGAGTGGATAGCCTTTCACTTCTCCAGGGAATCTTCCCAATCCAGGGATTGAACCCAGGTCTCCTGCATTGCAGGAGGATTCTTTACCAGCTGAGCCACAAGGGAAGCCCAAGGGCACTGGAGTGGGTAGCCTATCCATTCTCCAGTGGATCTTCCCCATCCAGGAATGGAACCAGGGTCTTCTGCACTGCAGGCGGATTTTTTACTGAGCTATGAGGGCTCAAAGTTTGTCTTAAGAAGAGCCTATCTTGAGCTGCAGGGAACTATGTGCAGAGCTCCTAATTTTTAGCTTAGAGATGAGGTCTGACAATTCACATTTTTAACAACTCCAGAGACACGGGTGTGCTCCAAAGATTGAGAACAGTGGCTCCCAAGGCAGGTGTGCAGGTGGCCTGGGGAAATCTCAGGAAGTGATCCAGGCCAGCTCGTCAGGCTTAGGTCCTGGGGCATGAAGGTCACTGAAGGATGTGCACTGATTTCAAATTCATTTCATTAGAAAGTTTGACTGTTGGTGTGCTGCTTACTCCTCAAATTGAATTTCATAATTTACAGACATATGAGTTGTCCCTGTAAGATGCCAGCATGCTTGGTCAGAATATAGGATTCTTTGACTATGGTCACTTGGCTAATATTTTGCTGAATGTGTATGGGTGTGTCTGTGTGTTTATTGTAAGCAGAATTCGTCTATTTTCCTTTTCCATTCTATTATTAGGGAGTCTTCCTTCTTTTCCTAGTGTCTGGAAAGTATTGTTTTTGTCAGATTGGAATCGTTTCTTTGGATGGTTGATAGAGTTCACTACTGAAATCATCTTTGCCTGCAAGTTTTGTGTTGGGGAGGGGCGAGTATATCAGTCAGGGTTCAACCAGAATCAGTAGGAGATGTATAAAGAGATGTAGTGTCAGTAATTGAGGGCTGGCGAGGAAGCCTAGAATCTGTAGCGCAGGCTGTGAGGAAGGACAGGCTAGAACTTTCTGGCAGGAGCTGAAGCTCTACTCTTAGGGCTTTTCAATGGATTGAATCAGGCCCACCCAGATTATCCAGGATAATCTCCTTTAAAGTCTACTGATTATGGGCTTTAATCACACTTATAAAATATATTCACAGCAACAACTAGAAGGGTGACTGAGTAACAGGGTACTATAGCCTAGTCAAAAATAAAATCAGCCATCATGGGGTGGGGAAACTTTTAAATGCTCATCCCATTGTTAAACAGTTATAAGGCTATTTGGACGTTTCTAAGTTGCATTATTTCTATGAATTGTATTTTATTTCAAACTTTCTGTTTTTGCTCATATTTCTTATTATCGTTTAAAGTTCATAGCATTTATAATTATAGTCTCCATTCCATTCCTGTACCTTCTGTCTTCTTTCTTGATTAATCTCACCAAAGTTTTGCTACTTTTCAAACAATAAAATATTGGTTTTGTTCACCCTCTGTATTGATTGTTTTTCATTAATTTCTGTATCTTCGTTCATTCACTTTTTGGGGGGAGGGCAGTTATTTTCTTTTTCTAATTTCTTGAGAGGGATACTTAGCTCATTAATGTTAGCCTTTTCTTTTATAACCACACTTATTTGTGGTTAATATTTTCCCCTAAGCACAACCTTGAATGTATCCCACAAATTTTGATATGTAGTATTTTCCCTATCAAAACATTCAGTATATTTTCAACTTTTATTATGATATTTTGACCTATAGTTATATAGAAGCATGTTGCTTCATTTCCAAACAGGATGTGGGTGAAAATGTCAAGATAGGAATTTGGGAGTAACATTATTCAACTCATAGCCCTTGATAGTGGTTGGGATATACTTTTATATCCTCTTTCCCTGGTCCCTACACCCAGCTTCAATAAGGGTCAAAGAAATATACATATTCAACTTTAATAGACAAGGTCAAATAGTCTTCTAAAGTTCTTGTACCCATTAAGCCTCCCTCTAGCCATGCATGAGAGTTCTAGTTGCCCTCACATCCTTGACAACATTTGGCATTCTCTGTTTTTTAAAAATTCTAGATCAGTTCAGTTCAGTCACTCAGTCATGTCCAGCTCTTTGCGACCCCATGGACTGTAGCACACCAGGCCTACCTGTCCATCACCAACTCCCAGATCCTATTCAAACTCATGACCATCTAGTCGGTGTTGCCATCCAATCATCTCATCCTCTGTCATCTCCTTCTCCTCCTGCCTTCAATCTTTCCCAGTATCAGGGTCTTTTCCAATGAGTCAGTTCTTCACATCAGGTGGCCAAAATATTGGAGCTTCAGCTTCAGCATCAGTCCTTCCAATGACTATTCAGGACTGATTTCCTTTAGGATTGATTGGTCGGATCTCCTAGATCTCATAGTTTTAATTTGCATTTTCTGAGAACTAATGAGACTGACCACCACACAAAACAACGGTGTGTCCTGATGAACAGAAATTCATTTGCATGTAGTTTTATCTTTAAAATTTTACAGAGGGTGAATGCAGTATTTGGTGAGAGGATCCTTACAGAAATAATTAAGGAAAAATGAGGTAGTTACAGAGGGTCCTAGTCCAATATGGCTTCTTAAAAGAAGAGGAGATGAGGACCCAGACACACACAGAAGGAAGATTGCGTGAGGACACAAGGAGAAGTTGAGTGAGAGAAGCCAGACGTGTAAGAGCACATACTGTGTGGTTTCATTTATGTCAAACATAAAAATGGGAAAACCTAATGTCTGCTACTAGATAGCAAGAGAGGGGTTCCCCTCAGGGAGGTAGTGCCTAGGAGAGGACCTGGCAGACAGGCTTCTGGGGTGCTGGCCAGATTCTGTTTCTTGACCTGGGTGCTTTTGCATAGATAATGTTCTCTATGTGAGCTGACATCAAGCTGCACATTTATGTATGGTCTGCATATTCATTTTAGGGTCTATTTCACTTCTATACAAAGTAAGAAAAACACAAAGGCACCAAACTTGGAGTTTTGGGTTTTATTTTTTTTAATAATCTGAAGGATTGGAAGATAATTAGCAGGATTGGCCTTCCTTTCTTTGTTACTGGACAGCATCAGCTTTTTATTTTTTTTTCCACTGATGGTGTCACAGGGCACCTTGTTGGGATACACACGTGAGGGATTGGCAAGAGCAGAACCACCTGGTGCACAGAGCCCCTGGTTGTTGGGTGGGGAATAAAAGGGAGCCTGCATGGAGTCAGGGAGACCTGGTTAATCCATGGCAGAGTCCAAGTTAGGACTCCAGCCCCATCCTGGACTCCATGTATCACAGCATGCCCCCTGTCTAGTCCTCGGGGCCCTCAGTGCAGTGGGGACAGTGCCAGCCCTACCACTCCTTGTGTCCAGTGGGCCTTGGTCTGAGTTTCTCCCCACTGTGACTTGGGGTAGGCTCCTGACTCACAGCCTCACAAGCAGCTACTTGCCCAGCTCAAGTACTGCTTGCCGCTGAGGTTGTGAATATAAAGGTCAGGGGAATTCTCTTTGGGCTCTACAAGTCAGGAGGTGCATAGGCCCTGAGGGTCGCAGAGGCCTACAGGGCAATCCTATGGGATACTTGAAGGTACGTGTGAGTGTCTGCAGGCTATAAGACATTTCAGGGCTGTGTGGTTCTCTCTCTCTCTCTCTCCCTCACAGACACAGACACACACACACACATGCTTAATCACAGAAACCATTAGGGTCACCCGTGCTTGATTGGCTAAGCGTGCCCACAGCTGGCTGTTTTCTGAAGCCCGTGGAGCTGAGCGGGGAATGGGGCCTCCCAGACTGCTGCTCTGGGGATGGTTGTGAAAGGCACAACATGTTACCACAAGATGAAGCTCACAGCTCAGCAGTCACCAGACTTCGCTTGTGGCTAGATCCGGGCACACAATGGAGATGATGTCACTAGAGCTTCACGTTATTTCATCCAATTAACTGAGAGTTAATTAGTATGTCCGGAGTGCTTTGAAGCTGAAGGGCGCTGTTTATTCACGACTGGGGTGGAAGCAGTGAGCTGAGAGGCAGCACCAGGAGCATGGACAGTGGAATGGGAAGATGGGCCAGGTTTCTGCCCCTGACTGGCTGTGAGGTTACTAGGAGACAGGTGTCAAAGTGTTTGTAGGAGTGTTCTGAAGCTGCCACAATAAAGTGCCACCCATGGTGGGAGTAAGAGGGGAGCTTAAAACAACAGACATTTATCTTCTCAAAGTTCTGGAGGCCAGAAATCTGACATCGAGGTATATGCTGGGCCATGCTCCTTCAGAAACCTCTTGGAGAGAATCCTTCCCACGTCTTCCAGCTTCTGGTGGCCCCAGGCTTTCCTTGGCTTGTGGCCGCATCCCTCCCACCCTCTGCCTCCATATCCACATGGCAGTCTGTGTCTCTCCTCTCCTCATTAGGGCATCATCTTATTGCATTAGGGTCCTGCTGAGTGCCCTCATCTCAACCTGCCCTACCAAGACCCCATTGCCATGTCAGGTCATGTTCAGAGGTACTGGAGGTTAGGGAGGAACACAGTGGCCCTTGAATGCTTCATTCTTATGACTTTCCCTCCCTTGCTACTTCCCTCAGCATAGGCTTCTACAAGGAGCTGGACAGAAGACTCTAGGAGGGGATTATCATTGTAATAGGTATTCTTTCATGAAAAGGCTTTTCTTCTTAGACCAATCTCAACCATCCCTGAGTGTTGGCCCCTTATCTGAGCAATGAAGGGGCTGACCTAGATGCCCTCACTGTTACAGATCCTAGAGGAGAAAGCTTGGCCAACTGGGTGCTGGAGTCTGGCCCCAGAAGACTGCTACATGGAGCCTGGCTCTTCCCAGGCAGTCCTAGGCCAACTAGGATTCATGAAACATGGTCCTGGAGAATTACCTCATCCCTGGGTCATGCCTGTTTTCTCATTACTGTGTTGCTTGGTTTTCATGCCTGTGGCCTCCTATAGCAGAGGCCTCCTCTGGCTGATACCCCAGGAAGTTTCTGCCTCCCCTTCAGTTCCATTTAGCTCAGCTCTATGGAGCACTCACGCTGAGGTGGGGAGAGGTAGGCTCCATGGGGCTGGCACGACAGGGGTCACAGGGAGCTTCTGGGCAGGCCCTGTCTTGGAGGACTCTTTAGTCTAGGGGGACACAGGGAGAAGAGCCAGGAATCTTGGGCTAGAGCCATTGGTGGAGGAAGCAGGCACAGGGGGAGCTTCAGTTGGCCAGAAGAGACTTGTAGGAGTTAGCCAGCAAAGGGGACAGGAGGCATTCTAGGGAGGGGCCCTTACATGCTGCCATGGGTCTCCCAGTCCAGGGAGAGTCCCTCTAATGATGCTTGGCTGTAGATGTCAGAAGTTCTTTTGGGACCCTCCACACTGAAAACAGCCACTCAACATTCAGCAGTCTGAGCCAGAACTGGATTTGGAATAGGGAGTAATCTGGCAGTCATGTTAACAGGACAGGGACCTCTGGAGCCCTTGAGCTGCAGTGGCACAGGGCGCCATCTCCCATCTCAGAGCCATGGGACCTTGGGGCTTGTCCCTACCTCTCTTGCAGGGCCAAGTCTCTATAGGCTTGGTCTCGGTACCACCGGGGCTCATATTGGGAGTCCCCTCAGTTCACTGTGGCTAGATGGCCTTTGGCTGCATGGCCTTAGCTCAGCCTCTGAGCTTCTCTCTCCTGAATACTAATCCCAGCCCCAAAAGGGGCACAGAGAACATGTCCATATCCCAGTCCCTCCCCTACTAGGACATGAGGTACAGCCCCAGGATCAGAGGCCTAGTTCTGGGCCTGGAGGAAGTGCTGAATAAAGACTTGTTCACCTGGGACATTGGATTCTCAGGCCTTTCTGAACCCACCCTACAGATCCACCTACATTTCCCAGCATCTTCTAAGCCAGTGCTGTCATACTTGTGACCTCTGTACAGGTTTGACAACCATCACTTGGTGCCAAACCAGCCCAGTGAATGATCTGAATAGTATTTGGCAGACAGGGCTCCAGGGACCTAGCAGTTTGCTCAAAGCTCTTGGCCCATCAGAGGCAGGTTAGAGTGTTAGGTAGGCAGCCCTTTGGCATTTTACCAAGGGCCTCGCCTCTCTCTCCAAGCTCTGCGGGAGCTGCCGCACCCTGGATTCATGGCTGCTGAGCCTGTCAGGACTTGTCTGCCCTTTGGCCCCCTCTTCCAGATGGAGGCCTGCCACATACCAGGGCCTAGTACCTTCTCTGCTTCAATGGCCTGCTCAGCACCTTCTGTGTGCATCTACCCACAGGGCTTCAACTCTCCCTGGCCACTGTTTAAGTGAGTTGTCTCACTGTCTTGTCCTTGCATTCAGATAGAACCTCATGCTTGACTGGTTTTGGCAAACCTTAGAGGACCAGGACATTCCTGCCCCAGTGACCATCAGGCCATAGTAATCCTTTTCGGAATCCCATGTACCTCATTAGCTACCGTGATAGGTTGATTGACGGCTCCCAAAGATGTCTACATGTTGGGGAGAAAGAGATGTGGCAATGGAAGCAGAGACCTCCACTTTGAAGATGGAGGAACCAGCTACAAGTCAAAGCTTACAGGCAGCCACTGGAAGCTGAAATAGGCAAGAGAATAGATTTTCCCCCTAGAGCCTCCAAAAGCAACCACCCTGTTGGCACTTTGACTTTGTTTCAGCGTAACTGATGTTGAACTTCTGACTTCTAGAACCCTAAGAGAATAAGTTTGCATTGTTTCAAGCCACAATATGTAAATAAATGAACATAGCTGTGTACCAAGAAAACTGTATTGACCAAAGCAGGTAACAAGAAGACTTGACACTGACTTCACAGTTTGCAGACCTCTGCTCTAGAGGAAAGGAGCATCTGAGTGGGACTCTCTGAGTAAGGGCTCTGTCTTGGTCAACTCTGTATCCCTTTGGACTTAGCAGGGAGTCTGTTAACAGTTTCTGAATTGATGGTCCCCAACCCCTGCCACACCCCCTCCACCCCATGGAGAAGAAAGCCAATGGCTTGTGCACCTACTAGTACCTGCTAGACAAGGCATCTTGCAAGAGTTGGGAGATAGGCTGTAGTATAAGACAAAAGGAGGGATACTCTTCTCTCCTTTTCTTCCCTACCTAGGTCCCTCTAGAAAATTCTCTGGGCTGAAGGAGCTAATGTGAACAAAACTCCTGGGGCTGAGTGAGAGTCAGGCCCAACAAAGGTAAGTCTAATTTGGAGTCCTCTGAAAAGGAAAGATACAAGCATCTGAATGCAGAGTTCCAAAGAATAGCAAGAAGAGATAAGAAAGCCTTCCTCAGAGATCAATGCAAAGAAATAGAGGAAAACAACAGAATGCGAAAGACTAGAGATCTCTTCAAGAAAATTAGAGATACCAAGGGAACATTTCAGGCAAAGATGGGCTCAATAAAGGACAGAAATGGTATGGACCTAACAAAAGCAGAAGATATTAAGAAGAGGTGGCAAGAATACACGGAAGAACTGTACAAAAAAGATCTTCACGACCAAGATAATCATGATGGTGTGATCACTCACCTAGAGCCAGACATCCTGGAATGTAAAGTCAAGTGGGCCTTAGAAAGCATCACTATGAACAAAGCTAGTGGAGTTGATGGAATTCCAGTTGAGCTATTTCAAATCCTGAAAGATGATGCTGTTGAGGTGCTGCACTCAATATGCCAGCAAATTTGGAAAACTCAGCAGTGGCCACAGGACTGGAAAAGGACAGTTTTCATTCCAATCCCAAAGAAAGGCAATGCCAAAGAATGCTCAAACTACCACACAATTGCACTCATCTCACACACTACTAATGTTCAAAATTCCCCAAGCCAGGCTTCAGCAATATGTGAACTGTGAACTTCCAGATATTCAAGATGGTTTTAGGAAAGGCAGAGGAACCAGAGATCAAGTAGCCAACATCCGCTGGATCATCGAAAAAGCAAGAAAGTTCCAGAAAAACATTTATTTCTGCTTTATTGACTATGCCAAAGCCTTTGACTGTGTGGATCACAAGAAACTGCAGATAATTCTGAAAGAGATGGGAATACCAGACCACCTAACTTGCCTCTTGAGAAACCTATATGCAGGTCAGGAAGCAACAGTTAGAACTGGACATGGAACAACAGACTGGTTCCAAATAGGAAAAGGAGTACGGCAAGGCTGTATATTGTCACCCTGCTTATTTAACTTACATGCAGAGTACATCATGAGAAACACTGGGCTGGAAGAAACACAAGCTGGAATCAAGATTGCCGGGAGAAATATCAATAACCTCAGATATGCAAATGACAAAAGTGAAGAGGAACTAAAAAGCCTCTTGATGAAAGTAAAAGAGGAGAGTGAAAAAGTTGGCTTAAAGCTCAACATTCAGAAAACAAAGATCATGGCATCTGGTCCCATCACTTCATGGGAAATAGATGGGGAGACAGTGGAAACAGTGTCAGACTTTATTTTTTGGGGCTCGAAAATCACTGCAGATGGTGATTGCAGCCATGAAATTAAAAGACGCTTACTCCTTGGACGGAAAGTTATGACCAACCTAGATAGCGTATTGAAAAGCAGAGACGTTACTTTGCCAACAAAAGTCTGTCTAGTCAAGGCTATGGTTTTCCCAGTAGTCATGTATGGATGTGAGAGTTGGACTCTGAAGAAAGCTGAGTGCCAAAGAATTGATGCTTTTGAACTGTGGTGTTGGAGAAGACTCTTGAGAGTCCCTTGGACTGCAAGGAGATCCAACCAGTCCATCCTAAAGATCAGTCCTGGGTGTTCTTTGGAAGGAATGATGCTGAAGCTGGAACTCCAGTACTCTGGCCACCTCATGCGAAGAGTTGAATCATTGGAAAAGACTCTGATGCTGGGAGGGATTGAGGGCAGGAGGAGAAGGGGATGACAGAGGATGAGATAGCTGGATGACATCACCAACTCGATGGACGTTGAGTCTGAGTGAACTCCAGGAGTTGGTGACGGACAGGGAGGCCTGCATGCTGCAGTTCATGGGGTCGCAAAGAGTCGGACATGACTGAGCAACTGAACTGAACTGAACTGAAACCATCAACTAGGCAATGCTTATGAAAAGAGGTGGATGCTGGTGATGGAAGGTTGTAGTGTCTCCATTCCTAAACACCTATTTGTGTTCATTGGGCCCTTCACTTTGGAAAGCCTGAGATGAGAACCTGTGTCCCTTGAATCTACAGCGTAATGTTGGGTGCACTGGCCTGGGGAACTGGGAGCAGTGCTCAGTGCCCTTGCCTGAGGCTTCCCCAGGTGGTCAATGTGGGTATTACTGCCTTTCTCATCTCAATGCCCATGAGTCTAGTAACAACTACTGATCACCTTCTCAGCTATAGTTCCCTCATAGCTCAGTTGGTAAAGAATCTGCCTGCAGTGCAGGAGACCCTGGTTTGATGCCTGGGTCAGGAAGATTCCATGGAGAAGGGATAGGCTACCCACTCTAGTATTCTTGCCTGGAGTATTCCATGGACTATACAAAGAGTTGGACTCTACTGAGTGGCTTTCACTTTTCTCAGAAGTAAGCACCACCCAGGACTTCAGGGACAGAGAAATGCATCAAAAGCCCCTGGCCCCTGGCTCAGAAGAGAATGGGCAGCTAAGGCCATGAGTACTGTATGATTGAGGAAGGGCTTTGATGGCATGTAGGGCAGGCTCTGTGGGAAGCCAGAAGAGAGACATCTTCATGGGGAAGAAAATGATGTTGGAGGTGAGGGTTGAAAGCAGAGGCTGCAGGCCCAGTTGTGCAGGGGAGTGGTACTCAGGAGCACAAGGAGCTGCAAGCCTAACCTTCTGGAGTTGGTGGAGGGACAGAAGGTGGGGGAGGTCACAGAGAGAGGCATTTCAGTTCAGTAGAAGGGACAGCTTCTAACACCAGGCTGTCTCACCCAGCAAGCAGAGAAGAGGCCAAGAGCTCCTGTCAGCAGGTAGAAATGCACACCATAGTTTGGAGGGTTGTGGCCAAAGGCCTGAACCATTCCTGCACTGTCTGCTGAGCCAGCCTCTGCCTTGGTTCCAGTCTTTCCCCAGTTTGGAGTCAGGGACCCCACAGATGGTGGAGCTGGCCATAGGCAGCCCCTGTCCCAGGCACACACTCTGGCCTCTGCCCCCTTGGCTTGTCCACTTTGGACCCTCCGTCCAAATCAGGCTTCTCTACAGCTGTTGGCCCCCTTCCCCACTGGCTTGAATTCTGTGTCGGGCCACAGTCATGTTTCAAAAGCTGATAATGGCTATGTGCCTCACCTGCCAAAAGACACACACTCACAGATGCCCAAAAGGCTGCATCCAATTTATGGGGTTCACAAGACCTCCCGAATCCACACAAGAATGCCAGGCCTGGAACCTCTGCTCCAACTAGGCCCGCTGGCTGCCCTGTTCCCTGTTCCTTGGGCTGCTTCCTTTGCTTGCAGCTGTCATTCTAGGATGCCAGGCCAGGTAGGTGGTGACCCGTTTCCTGAGCTCCGCTCTCCACTGTGGGGACACTAGTTGGCTCTGCCTGCAAGGAGCTCTAGGCCTGGGTGGGGAGAGCAGAGGAAAGACAATTTCCAGTGAGGAGAATCAGGGTAGCGTGCATGACAGGGGCAGAGAAGATTGGCTGCAGCATGGCAGGTGTCAAGCCAGGGGGAGAAGCTGGCAAGGTGGGCTGGGCACAGGCTGTTATGGATAGGTCACAGAATGGATTCAGGAGAAAACTGGGCCCCACTAAAGTGTTTTGGCAGCAGACAGACAGGGTGTAGATCTGTTTTAGGGGAGGACACCTGGATGGGTGTAGAGTCTGGACCAAAGCAGGCAGACAGATCAGCTCACCGTCCTAGTATATCTGACCCAGGTATGGATGAGCCAGGGGCAGAACTAGGTCAGCCTGGCTGGGGAGGGGAGAGGGCCTGAAATGAGAGAGCTCTCCAATGGACATGAGGCACTGGGTCTGTAGCTGTTCCCAAGCTTGGAAACAAGGGCCTTCCCTCAGGCCTGATTCTGCAGACAGGTGCCACGGGGGAGAGGCACAGACTGGGTCAGTTACCCTGGGGTCATTTTGGGGATGTGTGCTCCAAGGCTATGGTGGCAGGAAAGAAAACAGGATGGTGAGGTGGGCATGTTCAGCCTTACAGGGGCTGAGGTGAGGTTCTAGCTGGACTCACTGACCTGCTGGGAAACTTCAGTGGTTCAGAACCAAAGGCGGGGCTTGTGAAACAGAATCAGTTCTTTGGTGGGCCCCCACTTTCTGACAAGTCCCCAGGGGTGTGCGGAGCCCATGGTTCCCTGGTGGTCACACTTTCCCCAAACAGGTGGGGGCCCAGAGCATTTTGGTCCTCGGTGCTCCTCAGTGAGGTCCACCACCTTCAGTCTTCCTGGCCTGCAACCTTCCTTCCAGTGGCTCCAAAAGTGGAGTCTTCCATTCTGTGCTCTGGCCTTCTCCTCCCTCTCACCCAGCAGAAGAATCCTACAGCAAGCTGACTCCTTTTCAGGGCCTTCCACCAAGATTCCATTTCTAGTTCCATGGATGGCTGCATCACTGCTTGAAGTGTTACTTCCTATCTGCGCTCCTAGGCTCTTTTTAGGGTGGCTAGAATGTTGGTGGCTTCTTGCCCCACTGCTTGAACTGTCAATGATTTCCCAGGCTGATAAGATAAAGTTTACCCAACCTCTTTAGCTTGACCAAACTTCTACTAGGGCTTCCCTGACAGCTCAGTTCATAAAGAATCTGCCTACAATGCAGGGGACCCCATTTTGATTCCTGAGTTGGGAAGATCTGCTGGAGAAAGGATAGGCTACCCACTCCAGTATTCTTGGGCTTCCCTGGTGGCTCAGCTGGTAAATAATCTTCCTGCAATGCATTAGACCTGAGTTCGATCCCTGGGTTGAGAAGATCCCCTGGAGAAGGGAAAGGCTACCCACTTCAGTATTCTGGCCTGGAGAATTCCATGGATTGTATAGTCCATGGGGTCGCAAAGAGTCAGACACGATTGAGCAACTTTCACTTTCAAACTCCTACTGCTCCATGTTCCTCGAAGTCACAGGACACTTCCATACTTCAGAGACACAACACACTGCTAATGAAACTATGACAAACCAATGCCCGTGAACCCGACCTTTTACCTTGAAACACCATCTAGGGGCCTGTACCCAGTGACTCTTTAACCTACACGGTCTTGGCTGGAAGCCATGTATCCTTCCTCAGAACTTACACCACCTGGTCTTATTTCCTGCCTTGTATTACAGGGCCTTCTGAATGTATCTTAACTCCTCTATTCTAAGTGCCTTAGGCCAAAGATCTGTCTTATTTCTGTCTGTGTTCCCTCACCCTAGCAGTTCAGTTTCCCCCTAGGTTTGGATGAAGTTTGTATCACACACTGCACGGCATGTACAATACCTTCAGTTTATTCCAATCTCCCTAAGTGCCTCCCCACCCTTGGACAGAGGTAGAGGAAACAAAACAAAACAAAACAAAACAGATGTCTTTAAGATTATATTTCAATGAGTCTAAGAAGAAACCAGGTTCTGCAAGAACAACAGAAAATAAAGAACGCTGATTATGTGCTGATTTTTGGGAACTGTCCTAAAGGGTTCTGTGAGCATGAGCTGTGAGGAAATAGCCCTTTCTGTATCATCTCCAAGCAGATAAAGGAGAGGCTCTTCTCTCTGACCTTTCCCATGGCTTCCTGTCCACCTGCCCTGTGTCCCACCTTGCCATTAAAAGGACAAGAAGGCTCTGTGGATGATAAGAAAGGCGTACACAAAAGAATGCTTTATGAAAAATAACGCAAGCAGGCACAGCAGCTGTACCTGAGAGAGAACTCGGGAGCATGCAAGGAGGTGAACAACCAGCAGTCTTTCCCCCATGGGGATTGGGGGTTTATAGTTGTTCTAGCTTTCTAAGCTTTTTCTCTCAACCCTGTGTCTCTTTGAAACGTACATTTGATGCCTCACATAACTTCTGCTTTTCTCTAGGGTATTTGTCATCTGTGGCTCCTTGAACAGTCTGCATGGAAATAAATCTAGGACCCCCTCCTCAATCAGCAAATGGCTGTTTCTTCCCTACAGCTTCTTCGGTTATGCACAGGGGACACTGGAATGATTAAGGAACCCAGGGGCGGAGAGAACACAAAACACTTCGAATAGGAAGCTGCTGCCCTGTTTTAAGAAATCGATATCCGGTCCCACGAAGATGTGTCTGCTAATTTAACTGTCCTCTTGGTCATGGAAGGGTGGATGTGCTGTCATCAAACTGGCTGGGGGAGACCTAAGCTAAGAAGACAATCACTGGAAGGAGGTTAGTTTATTGGTCTCCAGGGGAGAGAGTTATCAGCTAGGGAATGCATCGAAGGGCCAGGGCTGGGGGCACCTCACATGACCTTGCGCAGGTGATGAAAGCTCCGCACGGTCTTGTCCACAGCGTCATCCATGGTGACCAGCGGCCGGTAGCCCATGAGTTTTTTGGCTTTCTCGCAGCTGTAGTAGTGGAACGTGCCAGCCAGTGCGACCCGCATGGGTGTGAAAGTGGGCTGAAGCTGGATGACAGGACTGATCACCATCACCAGGAGGGACACAAGGAGGGCTAGATAGTAGGCCAGCCAGTAGGGGATGTGGTATGTGGGGGCCTCGTAATTGAGGCCTGTCAGGATTCGGGACAGGAAAGTCCAGAAGGGGATGGGCTCGTCGTTGGTAATGTGAAAAGCCTGCAGAGAGAACAGAAATTAGGAACTGCTTCCCAGCAGTGTGGGTAGCGGGCCATGCTTGGAGCTCAGCTGCAGCCTGCTGGCTTAGCCAAGACCAATATTTTGAGAAGCCAGAGGCCGCTCCCTGGTGCCCACCCCAGTTCCTCTGCAGGGAAGCTTAAAAGTAAGGTGGAGATTAAGCCCACACAGAGTGCAGCATTTCTCATGGTCCTCAAGTCTGCAAATGTCAGCCAGTGAGTGACAGGCCTTTTGGGTTTGCAGCTACAGGCAACTTTCCGGCGTAGTGGGGAAGGTAATGAAAGTTTAGCTGTGGGCTAGGATTTCAAGTGAAGCTTAGACTGTACTTGGGAAGGTACGTTGGTTGGGAAGGTACCATGGTAAAGGATCTTATCTTCAGATGCTATGAATGGATCATATGACCTATCTCAAATGTGCTCTCTCCTCTCGCCATGTTGAGAGTTCTGAGTCAGAAAAGGGCCGAAATCCAGGAGAGAAAAATGAGACCCCAATGGGGAGGGGATTCCAAAAGTGGGAGTGAGAAACAAGGAAGGGGGACCAAGGAGTGTGCTCTCCCATCTCTGTGTAAGAGTTGACCATCCCTTGTCAGAGGGCTTGACCATGGCCCAGTGGGATCCTAAGGTAGGTCTACCAGGAAGCAGGGTCAAAGAAGCAGTGTGCCAACAGACGGCATCACAGGGACACACAGGAGCAGGAGGGCCAGCCACTGTTGAGCAGGTGGAAGCAGGTGAATTACCTTCCCACCCAAGGCGGTGTCCCGGGAGAGGTGCTCTGCAGCCAGGATGTGTCCGTGGACCACGTTCTCCACAAAGGTAAAGTCTACCAAGTTCTTCCCGTTCCTGCAGGTGCACAAGGAATGAGTCCCCTGTGCCTGGAGCACTCAGCTGCACACCTAGCAGAGCCCCTAGGTATGGACTCAGGGCTGCGACCCACCTTAGCAATACCAGCCCAGGTACACCTGGGCATCCATGAAAATGTGCTGGAGGCCAGGGCTCCTGGGCCTTCAGGGCCAGAGGGATATTTAGGGGCCAACCCATGAATCTGAAAGCCCCTAGCCCTGCCTGCCCCTTCCTGGCATGGCCTATGCTAGTGGTATCTTCTCTGGGCTCCAG
Source organism: Ovis canadensis (assembly GCF_042477335.2). Taxonomy (NCBI): domain Eukaryota; kingdom Metazoa; phylum Chordata; class Mammalia; order Artiodactyla; family Bovidae; genus Ovis; species Ovis canadensis. The sequence goes on from NC_091727.1 coordinate 84,615,224, forward strand.
TTTGGACAGCAGCTCTCAACTCCCTCCAGGGCACTGTGGGCTAATGCATTGCTCTGGCCTCAAGATTTCTCTACTATCTCTTTCTAGTCCTGTGGCAGGGTGGCTGAGCGAGAGGCAGGGAGGCAAGGTGGCAAAACACAGGAATAAGGGGGGAAAGAAAGGAAGAAAAGAGAATGAAGGATGGATGGATAGATGAATAGAAGGAAGGAGGGAAGGAAAGATGTACTTGGGACACAAACCACTCTCATCACCTGCAGAGGCCCAGAGGAGGAATGTTAACACCTCCTCTTGCCTTCCTAGATGCAAGGAAAGTGGAGGGCCTAGCCCTTGACCCTGGGACAATTGTTTCCCCTCTGAGCCAGTTTCCTGAATTTCCCAATACGGACACAAATATTTTTCCAGCCTGCCTGAGAGGGTTCATGGGGAAGAAATCCATGTCTCCCTGGAACCTGTGACTACCTTATCTGGAGATGAGGTCTTTGAATATATAATTAGTTAAGATAAGGTTGTGCTAGAGTAGGGTGGGCCTTAAACCTAATGACTGGTGTCCTTATAAGAGGAGGGATCTTTTGGGAAAGAGATGCAGAGAAAAGCATGTCATGTGAAGATGGAGGCTGAGATTGAAGTGACATGTCTATGAGCCAAGGGTTGCTGGCAGCCATGTGAGGCTGGGAGCAAGGCCTGGAACAGACCCCCTCAGAGCCTCCACAGGGAGCCAACCCCACCAACATCTGGATTTTGGAGTCCTGGCCTCCAGCACAGGGAGTGAATCCATTTTTGTTATTCTCCATCTCATTTCCTGTGGCAGCCACAGGAAACGGACAACAGGCAGAAGACAAGGCCACAGGAGAAAAGGGCCGATGGTGACTGACCCTTGTTTCAGGGGCCGGTGGGCATGGAGGGCGGCATGGAGCCAACTTACCCAATCACGAACTTCATCTTGCCTTTCTTGGCTGCCTCGATGAGAATGGGGACCAACTGGGGGTCCCTTGGGCCAAAAATGCCATGAGGGCGGATGGCTGTGGTCAGGAAATTCTTCTCGGGATCATGGGCACCCAGGACTACCTGCAAGAGAGCAAAGGGAGTCTGTGGGTTGCAGACACTGAAGAATTCTACACTATTTCTCTGTCCCTTTCTCTACCCCAACACCCACATCTGAAGACACAGGACAGAGAGCTGTGTCAAAGCCAGTAAGATCCAATAGAAAGGATTGGCCTTAAAGTACAGAGAAACAGGGTTTGTCTCAAAAGGAACAAAAGTTCCCAAAGATCTGTTAGGTTGTTGCTAAAAATGGAGATCGTGATGAAATGACATGGCCCATGTCAACTCATTCTACCGCCTCACTGAGGGTTTCTACTCTATGGTGGCAAAATCCTTGCTCATGTTTCGGTCCGAGCAAATTCAAATTACTTGCCGACTGTTCACAATGATCGGAGTTACCCAAAGGGGTCTCACTTGTGTTGACTCGTTGGGTACTCTGCTGGAAATAAGGTAAGCCTCTAAATGCCTCTGGGAGGCTCTCTGTGCTCCAAGGAGCAAGGGGACAGACCCAGGACTGGAGCTTGCAAATGGCGAGGCCTCCACCTCTACACTGAAAGGCCCTTGGGTTTCCCAGCAGATGAGCTCTTCTGGGATGTTCCAAACTGGAGTAATAGTAAACAGATGGGGCGGCGGGGGGGGGGGGGTGGTGGTGCTGCAGCTGGTGCTCAGACTATGCAGGGAAACTCAGGCCAATTCAGTGTTAAGCTTTGCTTCCATATGTACTGGCTATGAAAGGAAACCTTAGTGGGTGCGGTCCACTACCAACACCTGGGAGAGTCACTCACAGCTGCCCAGCTAAGGTAAGCTGCCCGTGGCTGATGACACCCACAGTCCGCAGTGTAGGGTGTCCACCCGGTAAAATTCTCCTGGATGTTAGTCCTGGAGCTGGTGAATGTCAAGAGTCCCTGTTATGTGGCCCAGACCACTGCTAAAATCAGGAGCTCCCTAGTGAAGCTGACTTGCCAAGTGGAAAACCACTTTCTCTTAAAATAAAGCAAGATCCTTCTATTGTTTGCTTTTTTTTTAAAGAGGAGGGGGTGCAAGAGTACTAGGAAGGTGTATTCAAATGAAAACACACTTGAGTGTTTGGCTGAATTCTGCCTGCCACTTTGGATTATCATAAAGTCTGATTTCTGGAGCAGAGGTTGAGTGCAGGCGTCTAGAGCTGCATGGCCTCAGGAAGCTTCTGAATCTCTGTGTATCAGCTGTCCTCAACTGTCTTCTGTAACCTGGTGAAGATCACAGTACCTGCCTTAAGGGGTCATCATGAAACTTAAATGAAGCAATTCCCCGTAAAACACACAGAGTAGCGTCTGGCCACATTAGCATATTCTGTTACTGTTTTTTCTGTTATCATCTTTAGAACTGAATTTCATCCACAAATTTTATTTCACAAGTTATGTAGTTAGGCTTCAGAATACTAACATTCTATGTTTATAAACATTTTTCTTAAGAATCTAAATCCTGCAGATGTTCATGGAACTCTTTTGTCACTGACTCAACCAACTGTCAGGTACGTACTCTCTCTTGTAAGATCTTTGTCTCTGTGTAGTAGTCAATGGGTTTCATGGCATAAGGGCGGTCTTCAGTTCCATTCTTGATGTCAACACCCTCAAAGGTGACACTGGCACTGCTGGTTAAAATGAGTTTCTAGTAGAGGAGAAAATTAGATGTAAAAAAATGAGTCAGGAATGATCACTATATAAACACCATGAAGGTCATGTAGGAAAGGAAATCAAACGGCACATATTCACTTTCTTTACTATGATGCCTTCCCTTTTCAGGCCTTCTTAAAACAATGCAAAGATCACTATCTTTTGCAGGTATGAGGATTTGAGACGCATTATGGTATGACATTCTAAAACAGTAGATTTTACATTTTCCCTAATCTTATCACAACTGAGGGACAGAAGACACTTCTGCTCCCAACTTTGGCACATCAGTATACATGCACAGGCATGGTGAAATGCTGTTTGACAGGAAGGTGCTTTACTTATGAGGGTCCCCAGCTTTCAGCTATCTGGTTAAGGGCAGGCCATCCTAAATTGAACAACATTAGTGCAAATCACATCTCTATCACTTTTATTCAACATGGTCCTGCAAGTCCTAGCCAGCATGGTAGGATAAGGCAAACAACAAACTATTAAACATACTGATTTGAAAAGAAGAAACAAAACTATCACTATTTGCAAGTGTTGGAAATGTCTATATACAAAACACTACAAACATACAGAAAATGTTAGACTTCAGCAAATTGCAGAGTACAAAATTGATACACAAAAATTAACTGTGTTTCTATGCAGTAGCAGTGGAAAATGAAAGATATTTCAATCACCAGAAGTGAGGTATATGGAATAAATTTAACAGAAGATGTACAGAACCTTTATGAAGTAAAGTCAAAGGTCTACTGAAAGGCATTAAAGAGAGAGAGAAATACATAGCAAGACTCCATATTGGAAAAGATGTCTATTCTCTCCCAAATTAGTTTTAGGTTTGATGCAATTACACTAACATTTCTAATAGGCTTTATCAAGAACTTGACAAGCTGGTTCTAAAATGTGTATGAATGAGCAAAGGGCTAGGAATAGTCAAGCAGAACAGAGTTGGGGAGTGACTTGTCCTACACTAGATACTGAGGTTCATCCTAGGGCAGGGCACAGACAGGGCCACGAAGCACGAGAGCCGGGAACAGGCCCGCAGAGACAAGCTGGATAGGGCTCTAATCATCAGGGAAGGAACGATGGTACAGTACATGCTGCTGAGCACCCAAACATCCTCTGCTTACCTCAGAACATATACAGACAGAAATTCCTAGTGGATTAGAGACGTAAATGTGGGAAGTAACACTTTAAGCCTTTGAGAAGAAAAGCAGTCAATGATCATTTCATCTCTGTTGAGAGAGATTCCCTAAATACCACATAAAACCCCCACTTCCTACACAGCTACCCACCGAGCTATCCTGCCACTTCAGTGACTATACCAGACTGTACTGTATTTCAAGACAAAGAAATCTCAAAAACATAATGCTGTGGCAAGAACAAGTGCTTTATGAAAGAAGGCAAAAAAGGAATCAAGAAGAAAGTGGTTGACCCATTTTCTAAAAAAGACTGGTGTGACGTGAAAACATCAGCTATGTTTAATATAAGGAATATTGCGAAAACACTGGTCATGAACCAGTGGTCAAGGAACCAAATCGCATCTGATGGCCTCAAAGGTCATGTTTTTGAAGTGAGTCTTGCTGATCTGCAGAATGACAAAGTAGCATTTAAAAAATTCAAGCTAATTACTGAGGATGTTAAGGGCAAAAACTGCCTAATTTCCATGCTATGGATCTTACTTGTGACAAAACGTGCTCCATGGTCAAAAAATGGCAGACCATGACTGAAGCTCATGTTGATGTCAAGACTACTGATGGTTACTTGCTTCGTCTGTTTAGTGTGGGCTGTACTAAAAAATGCAACAATTAGATTCAGAAGACCTCTTAAGCCCAGCACCAGCAGGGTGCTTACCTTAGCTGGGCAGCTGTGAGTGACTCTCCCAGGTGTTGGTAGTGGACTGCACCCACTGAGGTTTCCTTTCATAGCCAGTACATATGGAAGCAAAGCTTAACACTGAATTGGCCTGAGTTTCCCTGCATGGCCTGAGCACTAGCTGCCCCCCATCTGTTTGCTATTACTCCATCTGGAAGAAAATGATAGAAATCATGACCTGAGAGGTGCAAGCAAATGACCTGAAAGAGGTGGTCAATAAGTTGATTCCAGATAGCATTGGAAAAGACATAGAAAAGGCTTGCCAATCTATTTATCCGCTCCATGATGTCTTTGTTAGAAAAGTAAAAATGCTGAAGAAGCCCAAATTTGAATTGGGAAAACTCATGGAGATACATGGTAAAGGTAGGAGTTCTGGAAAAGCTACTGGGGACAAGACAGGTGCTAAAGTTGAATAAGCTGATGGATACGAGCCACCAGTTCAAGAATCTGTTTAAAACGCAGATTTTTAATGGTGACATATAAAAGATCTAATTTGTGGTAAAAACAACAACAACATAATGTTGAGGGGGAAAAAAAAGCAAGTTGCAGGAAGATATATTCAGTATATTATTTTTACCAAGTTTTAGAATTTCTGTGTTGGCTGTGCCACATAGCATGCAGGACAGCAACTACACTGAGGATGGGTAAGGGTGGGACTGCAGCATCACTAGTAATACTGTCACCTTAATGTTGTGATGAGTATATGGGCGCTATGTTATTCTCAGATCTTTTCTGCATGCCCAGGATGGTCGAATGAAAAACAGCAGAGTGTAATTCACAGAGCTCCAGTTAATACAGGCACAGCAGAAAGCAGTAAGGAGTGAGATTCACAACTGTCACTTGATTTGCTCCTCTACAAGTAACCAGGGGCTACTAACGTTGCTTAATAGGTGAGGAACCAGATTTGGAGAACTAAGTGATGCCTCTCTGCTAGTACCTCAGACCAGAGAAGGAACAATTTCCACCATAATGTAGCTTGCTGCATTGTTATAAACCCTGGTTCTCTGGATCATCATAATGGGTACCAGCCACTAGCAAAACAGCGCCCCTATCAGCCAAGCCCCTGATGCTTGGGGCAGTGACAGTGACATACGCCACAGATGCCTTGCGAACAAGAGAAGAAAGCTGTTGACCAGCTTCTGGTGTCATCAGTTGGCACAATAAGAACAGGCAACGTCTGGAAAAATATATGACAGTTCCTTAAGACAGTAACGATGATCCTGTATGCAAGGCAGCAAAAGAGACACAGATGTAAAGAACAGACTTTTGGACTCTGTGGGAAAAGGCGAGGGGGATGATTTGAGAGAATAGCATTGAAACATGTATATTACCATAAGTAACATATGACCAATAAAGGTCGATGCATGAAGCAGGGCACTCAAAGCCGCTGCTCTGGGACAACTCAGAGGGATGAAGTGGGGAGGGAGGTGGGAGGGGGGTTCAGGATGGGAGACACATGTGCACCCATGGCTGATTCATGTCGATGTATGGCAAAAACCATCACACTATTGTAAAATAACTATCCTCCAATTAAAATAAATAAATTTATTTTTTTTAAAAAAGCTTAAACACAGAATTACTATATGATCCAGGAATTTCACTCCTGGATATTTACCCCAAAGAAGTGAAAACAGAAAGTGGAGCAGATTACTTGCATACACATGTTCACAACAGCATGATTCACAATAGTCAAAACAGCCCAGGAATCTACCAAGGGATGAATGAAGAAACAAAATGCAGCATAGCCCTCCAATAGGCTGTTATTCAGGCTTAAAAAGAAGGAAATTTTGATCCTATTACAGCATGAATGAACCTGGAAGGTGTTATGCCAAGTAAAGTAAGTCAGACACAAAAGGGCACGTGTTGTATGATTGCACTTGTGTGGGGTCCTTAGAGGAGTCAAATTCATAGAGACAGACAGCAGGATGATGGGTGCCAGGAGCAGGGAGAGGGGGAGTTAGTATTTAATTGGTATAGATTTCAGCCTCCTTAGGAAGATAGGAAGATGAAAAGGTTCTGGAGATGGATGATGGTGGTGGTTGACAGCAGTGTGAATGTGCTTAATACCACTGAACTGTACACTTAAAAATGGTTAAAATGGTAAATTTTATGTTTTATATATATTATCTATATTAAAAACATGTTTTTTAAAGCATAACAAAAAACACAGCGATTTCTAAATTTTGTCACCCTTTAACCAAAGACTAATAAGGCTTAGGGTCTTCATATGGTTTGCTCAGCAGCTCCCAGGTCGAAATTTTAGGCTCTTTGCAACACTTAAGGAAGCAGGCTTGGTTAGCCCAGGAAGTGAACAAAAGCCCTGGCCCCCATGCACTTGGGAAAAGCCATCACACGTTCTTGACAGCACTCATTCCAGCTTTCCCCTTACCTGAACCCCAGCCTCTTTGCAAGTTTCAATGACATTCTTGGTGCCAATGTAATTCACTCTATAAAAGAGTTCCCTGTTGTTACTGGATGGTGGGGGCGATGCGCAGTGGAAAACTGTGCTTACACCTTTCAGAGCTGGGTACAGGTCCTGGAAAGCAAACAAAGACAAAAAAAAAATCACTCCTGCTTTATACAAGTAAACAGCCTCCTTACATTCCCAGTGTCCAATCTGGGGCATGAAGGTGTCTTGCCCTTTTATAAATCTCCAATCAACACAGAAATACATTCTCACTGTAAAAGATTCAAAGACACAGAAGTATATTAGGTAGAAACCATACTGTCCCTTTAACCACCTCCCTCCCTACTACCATTGCCCCAATAAAAATTGGTTTGGGGCATGAGAAGCCTGTGGGATCCAGGAAAAGTCAACATCTGTGCCTTTGTGCCTCATGGGTGGTGGATGGTGGGTGCCAGGTGGGTGGGAAAATCCAGGGCACCTGGAGTTAAAACTCCTGGGAAAGATGAGCCCATAGATACAGATTCTGCACCATATGAAGGTCCCATACTTCAACAGTGTAAATATCCTATACACAGGAGTAATCCTTTCTGTGAAACAAGACATACAACAAAGAATAACTGGAGATGGATTGCTACAGGGAAGCAGAGCTCCTGAGAGAAATGGTTGATTGCAGATCTGGGGCTGGAAACAGACAAGAATGAAAAGGACTCCAGAGCCAACTTGAAGACATGCCCACTGACAAAAGAAAGATGGGACAAGCTGATCAGCAGTAGTCATGGACGGATGTGAGAGTTGGAGTACAAAGTAAGCTGAGAACCAAAGAATTGATGCTTTTGAACTGTGGTGTTGGAAAAGACTTCTGAGAGTCACTTGGACAGCAAGGAGATTCAACCAGTCCATCCTAAAGGAAATCAGTCCTGAACGTTCATTGGAAGGACTGAGGCTGAAGCTGAAACTCCAATACTTTGGCCACCTGATGCAAAGAGCTGACTCATTTGAAAAGACCTTGATGCTGGGTAAGACTGAAGGCAGGAGGAAAAGGGGATGACAGAGGATGAGATGGTTGGATGGCATCACCCATCAGTGGACATGCCGCTGCTGCTGCTGCTAAGTTGCTTCAGTCGTGTCTGACTCTGTATGACCCCATAGACGGCAGCCCACCAGGCTCCACCATCCCTGGGATTCTCCAGGCAAGAACACTGGAGTGGGTTGCCATTTCCTTCTCCAATGCATGAAAGTGAAAAGTGAAAGTGAAGTCACTCAGTCATGTCTGACTCTTTGCAACCCCATAGACTGCAGCCTACCAGGCTCCTCCATCCATAGGATTTTTCAGGCAACAATGGACATGAGTTTGAGTAAACTCTGGGAGTTGGTGATGGACAGGGAGGCCTGGCATGCTGCAGTCCATGGGGTCGCAAAGAGTCAGACATGACTGAGCGACTGAACTGAACTGTACTGAAGAATAAGAATTCCTTTTGCAAAGTGGCAAATAGAGTCAAGCATTGAAAAAAAGTGCTGGAGTGGCAGCTGCATGGCGGTGGAACAGCTGTGAGGAGATACCCCACGTCCAAGGGCAAAGGAGAAGCCCTAGCAAAATGGTAGGAGGGGAAAAACTGCATTTAGAATCAAACACTGTACCTGCCAGAGATACTCAGAGGGCTCAAACAAACCTTGTGCACACCAGGACCCAGAGACCCCACAGACACTGAGACAGAACTGTGTTTGAACATCTCCTGTGGAGGTATGGGTCAGCAGTGGACTGCCACAGAACAGGTGTCTCTGGGTGCAGCAGACCTGGGTATGGCAGAAGCCCTCTTGGAGGAGGTCGCCATTAACCCACCATAGAGCTGCCAGAACTTACACAGGATTGGGGAAACTGACTCTGGGATGGCACAAACAGAACCTTGTGCACCAGGACCCAGGATAAAGGAGCAGTGACCCCACAAGAGACTGGCCCAGACATTCCTGTGAGTGTCCAGGAGTCTCTGGTGGAAGCAAGGATCAGCAGTGGCCTGCTGCAGGTTTGGAGGCACTGAGTGTAGCAGTGCTTGCATGGGACCTTTTGAAGGAGGTCACCATTATCTTCATTACCTCCACCATAGTTTTAGTTCAGTTCAGTCGCTCAGTTGTGTCCAACTCCTTGTGACCCCATGAACCGCAGCATGCCAGGCCTCCCTGTCCATCACCAACTCCAGGACTTTACTCAAACTCATGTCCATTGAGTCGGTGATGCCATACAACCATCTCATCTTCTGTTGTCCCCTTCTCCTCCTGCCCTCAATCTTGCCCAGCATCAGGGTCTTTTCAAAGGAGTCAGCTCTTCGCATCAGGTGGCCAAAGTACTGGACTTTCAGCTTCAACATCAGTCCTTCCAATGAACACCCAGGACTGATCTCCTTTAGGATGGACTGATTGGATCTCCTTGCAGTCCTAGGGACTCTCAAGAGTCTTCTCCAACACCACAGTTCAAAAGCAGCAATTCTTTGGTGCTCAGTTTTCTTTATAGTCCAACTCTCACATGCGTCCATAACTACTGTTCGTTTCCAAGGCAAACCATTCAATATCACAGTAATCCAAGTCTATGCCCCGACTAGTAATGCTGAAGTTGAACTGTTCTATGAAGACCTCCACAGCAGGCTACAGTTCTTGGGGTTGCAAAAGAGTTGGACATAGCTTAGTGACTAAATAAGAATGGCGAACGTTTAATCTTAGCTTTCATTTTTACTTCTTTACTTGGCATTCCTCTGTATCTTTTTTCAGTAATTCTATGAATGCAGGGATTCTTGTTCAATTCATTACAATCCACTAATATTATCTTTTGTGAGGCTCAAAATGTCCCAAATTTGGCCAGCAGAAGCTCTTCAAATTGGTTCCTGTGGCCTTTTAACATGTTCATTGGCTTGGCCAATGGTTGGTCAGCATCACAGTGGTTGCCCACAACTTCCTCATCCTCTGTACAAAAGGACTGAGGAAAGCTGGTTTTTTGAGGCATTAGTCCCCTGACCTCTCAGGCTGATGGCTTTCTGATTAAAGCCGTTATTCCTGCCCCAGGAACTTGCCTCCCGATGTACTGGTCTTTCGTGTGGTAAGCAGAAGTCCTTATCAACTCTGTCAGAAGTGACCCAACATCTCTCCTATGGAGTGGAATCTCAGGACTTTGCCCGGCACTTAGTGAAAACCCCTCTTTAAAGGGCTCTCACCACCTCCAGTGGCCAGGAGGAGCTACCCCACGCCCGAGGTCAGGGGCAGCGGCCGAGAGGAGCGACTCCACATCCAAGGAGCAGTGGCTACGCGGGCGCAGGAGGGCCTAGAGGAGCTACTCCACATTCAAGGTCAGGAGGCGCGGTGGTGAGGAGATACCCCTCATCCAAGGTAAGAACAGTGGCTGTGCTTTGCTGGAGCAACCATGAAGAGATACCCCATGTCCAAGGTAAGAGAAACCCAAGTAAGATGGTAGGTGTTGCGAGAGGGCTTCAGAGGGCAGACACACTGAAAACATAATCACAGAAAACTAGTCAATCTAATCACACTAGGACCATAGCCTTGTCTAACTCAAAGAAACTAAGCCATGCCCACGGGGCAACCCAGGGAGGGCAGGTCATGGTGGAGAGGTCTGACAGAATGTGGGCCACTGGAGAAGGGAATGGCAAGCCACTTCAGTATTCTTGCCTTGAGAACCCCATGAACAGTATGAAAAGGCAAAATGCTAGGATACTGAAAGAGGAACTCCCCAGGTCAGTAGATGCCCAATATGCTATTGGAGATCAGTGGAGAAATAACTCCAGAAAGAATGAAGGGATGGAGCCAAAGCAAAAACAATACCCAGCTGTGGATGTGACTGGTGACAGAAGCAAGGTCTGATGCTGTAAAGAGCAATATTGCAAAGGAACCTGGAATGTTAGGTCCATGAATCAAGGCAAATTGGAAGTGGTCAAACAGGAAATGGCAAGAATGAACATCGACATTCTAGGAATCAGTGAACTAAAATGGACCGGAATGGGTGAATTTAACTCAGATGACCATTATATCTATTACTGCAGGCAGGAATCCCTCAGAAGAAATGGAGTAGCCATCATAGTCAACAAAAGAGTCCGAAAAGCAGTACTTGGATGCAATCTAAAAAACGACAGAATGATCTCTGTTCATTTCTAAGGCAAAGAATCAATATCACAGTAATCCAAGTCTATGCCCCAACCAGTAACGCTGAAGAAGCTGAAGTTGACTGGTTCTATGAAGATCTACAAGACCTTTTAGAACTAACACCCAAAAAAAGATGTCCTTTTCATTATAGGGGACTGGAATGCAAAAGTAGGAGGTCAAGAAACACCTGGAGTAACAGGCAAATTTGGCCTTGGAATGTGGAATGAAGCAGGGCAAAGACTAAGAGTTTTGCCAAGAAAATGCACTGGTCAGAGCAAACACCCTCTTCCAACAACACAAGAAAAGACTCTACACATGGACATCACCAGATGGTCAACACCAAAATCAGATTGATTATATTCTTTGCAGCCCAAGATGGAGAAGCTCTATACAGTGAGCAAAAACAAGACAGGGAGCTGACTGGCTCAGATTATGAGCTCCTTATGGCCAAATTCAGACTTAAATTGAAGAAAGTAGGGAAAACCACTAGACCATTCAGGTATGACCTAAATCAAAACCCTCATGATTATACAGTGGAAGTGAGAAATAGATTTAAGGGACTAGATCTGATAGATAGAGTGCCTGATGAACTATGGACCTCTTGAGGTTCGTGACATTGTTCAGGAGACAGGGATCAAGACCATCCCCATGGAATATAAATGCAAGAAAGCAAAATGGCTGTCTGGAGAGGCCTTACAAATAGCTGTGAAAAGAAGAGAAGTGAAAAGCAAAGGAGAAAAGGAAAGATATACCCATCTGAATGCAGAGTTCCAAAGAATAGCAAGAAGAGATAAGAAAGCCTTCCTCAGTGATCAGTGCAAAGAAATAGAGGAAAACAACAGAATGGGAAAGACTAGTGATCTCTTCAAGAAAATTAGAGATACCAAGGGAACATTTCAGGCAAAGATGGGCTTGATAAAGGACAGAAATGGTATGGACCTAACAGAAGCAGAAGATATTAAGAAGAGGTGGCAAGAATACACAGGAGAACTGTACAAAAAAGATCTTCATGACCAAGATAATCATGATGGTGTGATCACTCACCTAGAGCCAGACATCCTGGAATGTGAAGTCAAGTGGGCCTTAGAAAGCATCACTATGAACAAAGCTAGTGGAGTTGATGGAATTCCAGTTGAGCTATTTCAAATCCTGAAAGATGATGCTCAATATGCGAGCAAATCTGGAAAACTCAGCAGTGGCCACAGGACTGGAAAAGGTCAGTTTTCATCCCAATCCCAAAGAAAGGCAATGCAAAAGAATGCTCAAACTACCACACAATTGCACTCATCTCACATGCTAGTAAAGTAATGCTCAAAATTCCCCAAGCGAGGCTTCAGCAGTACATGAACCGTGAACTTCCAGATATTCAAGCTGGTTTTAGAAAAGGCAGAGGAACCAGAGATCAAATTGCCAACATCTGCTGGATCATCAAAAAAGCAAGAGAGTTCCAGAAAAACATCTATTTCTGCTTTATTGACTATGCCAAAGCCTTTGACTGTGTGGATCACAATAAACTGTGGAAAATTCTGAAAGAGATGGGAATACCAGAGCACCTGACCTACCACTTGAGAAACCTATATGCAGGTCAGGAAGCAACAGTTAGAACTGGACATGGAACAATAGACGGGTTCCAAATAGGAAAAGGAGTACGGCAAGGCTGTATATTGTCACCCTGCTTATTTAACTTCTATGCAGAATACATCATGAGAAACACTGGGCTGGAAGAAGCACAAGCAGGAATCAAGATTGCTGGGAGAAATATCAATAACCTCAGATATGCAGATGACACCACCCTTATGGCAGAAAGTGAAGAGGAACTAAAAAGCCTCTTGATGAAAGTGAAAGAGGAGAGTGAAAAAGTTGGCTTAAAGCTCAACATTCAGAAAACGAAGATCATGGCATCTTGTCCCATCACTTCATGGGAAATAGATGGGGAAACAGTGGAAACAGTGTCAGACTTTATTTTTTGGGGCTCCAAAATCACTGCAGATGGTGACTGCAGCCATGAAATTAAAAGACACTTACTCCTTGGAAGAAAAGTTATGACCAACCTAGATAGCATATTGAAAAGCAGAGACATTACTTTGCCATCAAAGGTCCGTCTAGTCAAGGCTATAGGGTTTTTCTAGTTGTCATGTATGGATGTGATAGTTGGACTGTGAAGAAAGCTGAGCGCTGAGGAATTGATGCTTTTGAACTGTGGTGTTGGAGAAGACTCTTGAGAGTTCTTGGACTGCAAGGAGATCCAACCAGTTCATTCTGAAGGAGATCAGCCCTGGGTGTTCTTTGGAAGGAATGATGCTAAAGTTGAAACTCCATTACTTTGGCCACCTCATGCAAAGAGTGGATCATTGGAAAAGACTCTGATGCTGGGAGGGATTGGGGGCAGGAGGAGAAGGGGACGACAGAGTATGAGATGGCTAGATGGCATCACCGACTCGATGGACATGAGTTTGAGTGAACTCTGGGAGATGGTGATGGACAGGGAGGCTTGGCGTGCTGTGATTCATGGGGTCGCAAAAAGTGGGACAGGACTGAGTGACTGAACTGAACTGAACTGAAATTAGTTTTTGAGTACTTTGTTAGATTCTTCATAAAAAAATATGTCCCGGGCTCACCTTGTACCTCCTACCTCTGCCCCAGATTCCTGAATAGGATATTTTCCCAAGGACCCCTGGTTCGTTTTATGGGCAATGGTGTATAGAAAGTAAAATCTGAGTACTACAAGTGCTTATTGTTATTGGGGTATTAATCCATGATGCCCCAAAGGAAAAAAAAAAACCAAACCGGAATTAGATCTAGCCTTTACCCCTTTATTTCACTAGAAATATGATACAAAGCATAGACACGAGTTTTAAGTTTGTAGCATACACATTAAAAAAGTAAAGAGAGGCAATTCCCTGCTGGTCTAGTGGTTGGGACTGTGTGCGTCCAGGGCAGGGAGCCTGGGTTCAATTCCTGGCCTAAGAATGAGGATTCTGTGACCCTTGCAGAGCAACCAAAAAAAAAAAAATGCTCAGATTAAGCAATGGGGGAGGAGGTAGGGGAGGAGGACTGTAACCCTAAAATGCCACCCACAGCAAAACTAACATTTGTGAGTGAGGGGAAAACAGCAACAATAGCATGGGATTTGGGGGGAGTGGTTTGAAGGGGAGCTGCCTTCATGGAGCGCATGTTCTCTGGGTGGGGGCACAGATACCTAAGTTGACACAGAATATATCAGCTATGCCAAGTGTTATGCAGAAAGACAAAGTCCAGGGAGTACCTGGTGGCTCAATGGCAAAGAATCCACCTGCCTATGTAGGAGATACAGGTTCAATCCCTGGTTGGGGGAATATTCCACATGTCTGTGGAGCAAATAAGCCCGTGGGCCTCAACTACTGAGCCTGTACTGTAGAGCCCCGAAACTGCAGCTCCTGAAGCCTGCACCCTAGGGCCCCTGTTCCACAAGACAGTGCAATGAGAGGAATGTGCACCACAATGAGGAGTAATTCCTGCTCCACCAAAACTAGAGAAAAGCCCAAGCAGCAGTGAAGACCCAGCACAGTCATAAATAACTAACCACACAAACAAATAAAAATTATTTAAAATAAAAAGAAACACAAAGCCCAGCAATTTCACTTTTGGATACATACTCTGGAGTAGCAGTTGGCACACTACAGCCTGTGGACCTTTTGTCAATAAAATTTTATTGGTATGCAGCTGCCACCACTCACTTATGTACTGGCCATGGTTGCTTTTGAACTATCTGTGTAGAGTGCAGTAGTAGTGACAGAAATAACAGTTACTGATTCTCACTAGTAACAATAGGTGTGTGTGTTAAATTCTTTCATATAACTTCACAATTTTTCAAAAAAAAATTATCTTTTGGAAACAACTTGGCTGGCCTCTGAGCAGGGGAAGTCTGGTAGTCTCCCTTCAAGGGGCCTGGCGTAATCGGCAAGGCTAAATGGTCTGTTACCTGTTGGCTGCAAAGGTCACCCAGGAAAAACTGCACGCGAGGATTGTCAAACCCTTGCCGAATATCAAATACATTGACAGCATAGCCTCTTGCTAGCAACTGCTCCACCATGTGCTGACCCAGGAACCCACAGCCTCCAATCACCGTGCACCTCTTGGCCTGCAGGAAGAGAGGAATGGCAAGGGGTAAGGGTGTGCTGAGAATTGGAAGCTCTAAGAACCTGGATCCACATACCATGAGCCTCTGAAATAGCAGGTCCATCTCTTAGTTTGAAACTTTTCTTGAATCAAGTTGGAAGTTTCAAATAATTCTGGTGTTTTATCACCCATGGCAACCTTCTCTCCTGGGATTAGTAAGGAGGGAAGAGATAGCAAATTATACTGAGGCAGACTTTGATCACACTGGATGACCTGAGGCAAGTTCTCTGGCTGTCCAGTGGTTAGGACTTGATACTTTCACTGTGGTGGCCTGAGTTCATTCCCTGATCAGGGAACTAGGATTTTACAAGCTGCATGGTGTGCCCAGCCCCCCACCTCCACCAAACTGATACCTTCTTGCTCCTGATAGCTGATCATTGGGAACTTTTAAAGAAAAAAACAAACCACACACACACACACACACACACACACACACACACACAATCCAAACATGCCATCCGCTCAATTGACAGTGTGCACTTAGAACATCAGAAAAAAGAAAGTAGTTTCCATACTTGCAGAGGAAAGTAAGGCCCCTTTGCTCTCCAACCACTACAGGGCTGGGCTCTGTGGCTTTGGGTTCATCACCTAAACCCTTCTCCCCTTAGCACATCCATCTAAGACTATGCTGTTGCCTGACGGGATCTCCTGGTGGGGATGCAGGGAGGATCAGTGAGCTGTTCATCAGCCAGGCCCAGGGCTTTGCTTTCCCTTCTCTGAGCTCTGAGGAAGTTGACACATCAGGTGAAAGCTATGATGCTTGCATTTCAGCTCTGCAACACAGGTACATCATGCAAAATGTCTTCAGACTGTGGTGCTGGAGAAGACTCTTGAGAGTCCCTTGGACTGCAAGAAGATCCAACCACTCAATCCTAAAGGAAATCCGTCCTGAATTTTCATTGGAAGGACTGATGTTGAAGCTGAAACTCCAATACTTTGGCCACCTGATGTGAACAATTGACTCATTTGAAAAGACCCCGATGCTGGGAAAAATTGAAGGTGGGAGGAGAAGGAGACGACAGAGGATGAGATGGCTGGATGGCCTCAGTGACTCAGTACACATGAGTTTGAGCAAACTCCGGGTGATAGCGAAGGACAGGGAAGCCTAGCATGCTGCAGTCCGTGGGGTCACAAAGAGTCGGGCATGACTGAGAGACTGAACAACAACAACCCATGTACTCTTTTGGCTAAATTCCAACTCTGTTAACTGGTGATAATGGAAGGACAGAGCACCACATACAGGACTTAAATATTTTGACTCCAGGGAGCTGATGCAAAACTGTAGCTGGTGCACGCTGATGAAGCTGGGTACAAGGGGCCCCGGAGGAGGACTTGTTATACCTCTCCTCCTTGGGGTCTTTCTAAAACCATATCTGGGCTTCCTTAAGATGACAAACCCCCATTTTCTCTGAACTTATGTATAGTAAATCAAAGTTGGGGATAGAAAGTAGAGATTTTAAAGAAATTCTGCTGATTAAAAAAACAACCAACCAACTTGCTATGTATTCCTTAAGTACCTATATAATTGAGACATGCAGGAGACTGTAGGGGAGCCAGAGCCTCTTTGATAAATCTGCCCCTCTCAACCTGGCATCCCACCTGCAATGGAGATGGCTCTGAAGCTTCAGCATCATTTCTTCAGGTATTCATAATCTCCTGACAGTCAGCCTCACTATGCTACCTTCCCCACCAAAGTATCTTTTAAGCCCACTGTTGTCTATGCTTAGATGACTGCCATATATCATAGCATGCTACATTATTTACACCTTTACTAAAATTTCTAACACTTGCCCAGTGCATAGGCAAATGAAATCCACAAATTCCACTCAATCTCCCTTTTGGCAATTCCTTCCCTTCCTGCTCTCCCCAAGTCAGCTGCATAGGGAAAGGCAGCTTTTTAGAATAACTCCAAAGGAGTTCAGAGTCTCTTGTTTATAGTATTTGGAGTCAAAAGTTACAAATTGCTTCAAAATGTTGACAGTCTACTTTAAGAAAAATCAAATAACCTTGCTATCATATCTAGTGTAATTTCTTTTTTAAAAACATTTATTGGAGTACAGTTGCTTTACAATGCTGTGTTTGTCCAGTACAATTTCATTTCATGATTTTAAAGTAAGTCTCTCTTTGACAGAGTGATGTGGATTCTTATATTGAAATGTTGCACCCATATTGCCTGGAAAGCATGGGTCAGTGGCTATGCCAGAGAGCGTTTTATAATGATGAGAACAGAGCTGGCATTTACCCCAGAGAAGTCATAGTGGGATGGGGCCATGGTCCTCGGTTACAGGAGATTATGTGAAATTATCACTTACTTTTCATGGCCATGAAAGATGATGCAGTTCAAGTGGGTCCAACAGACAAGAAGGAATATGTACTAATAAATAAAAATGAAATTCCAGATTGGAAACAGGTAGTGAGACTCAAGAATGGGTTATTGCGGGGAGTTAAACAATCAACACCTTGGAGACAGTTTTAAGAATAGGGAAGAAAGCCATCTAGAAAAACTATTTCATTGCAAAATCATCTGGAGATAACAGAATATTGTAGGTCCCTGGGTTTCTTCCAATCTTTCCTGATTTCCCTTTTCATTAGCAGTGGGCCCTTTTCTTAGAGAAGTCTTACACAGAATGTATGTGTAAGTTAGGATGAAACTGTTCTTTTTATTATAGTAGTTTAAACGTGTAACTTTTACTTTATTCTATAAAGTCAATTGATGAGAAAAAAACCATCATCCTAATCCAGACTGTTTTTAGTTGCTGAGTATCAGTAAAACCCTGATGCACACAAATGAACTACAGACAGCAAGGACCTCTGGTGGTTTGTCTGAGCAGTAGAATCTCAGATTAATCCTCAATTACAGAGGCACAGAGAAGGCCTTACTCTGAGCTGAACTAAAACCAATGTGATCTGGTGACCTGTGGCAACCTCTTGGGAAGCTTTGATTAAGTAACATCTGACATGAACACATTTTACCTCAGTGTGATTTCATGTCTGAAGTGTTAGTTCATTGAAAGTGTAATGAACCCTCCCTTCATAGATCTTTGTAAAGCGTCTCTGGGAGGCCTGACAATTCCCTCAAGTCCCTTCTTACACTGGCGAGGTTAGAGTTTAAGAGGCCTTGCTAGTGCCCTTGCTGGCCCTGGGAAGGCTTCTGCAATTATACCTAGAAGCACAGTCTAACCTGCTGGAGGCCACATGAGGACACCTAGGTGACAGGCAGTAGTTACTGCCACTTGTGTGAGTGAGGCTGCCTGGCACTGTAACTGTGTGTGCGAGCCCAGGGCAGACCAGTGAAGGAACCCCCACTCCTCACCACAAGCTGCACCCAGCCCAACCTGTAGAATTGTGAACAAAGAAACAGGTGGTGTTTTAAACTGCTAAGTTCTGATAGGGTTTGTTACAGAGCAGTAATTGATACCTTAAATAAGGACATATCTTCTGTAAAGAAACACTTACTCGATACTAATTAATTTAATATGGGTAACCCAGAGCTATGTTTCAATGGCACGCTGTTATGTATGTGCTAGACTTTCCCCTTATCTGGTTTTGGTTAACCTTTTTTTGTGTCAATACTCACTTTTGGAATGTCTTCTGTTGGCTCACCAGCTGCTTGTTCCATTTTCGCTCCAAATGTGGCCCTGTCTGCAATCAACGTTTATCTCCTTAAAAACATATTTAGAGGCAGACATTTATGTTGTATAAACTGAAACATCTTTTAGCTGTTAGTGTGTTGTGTGGATAACATCCCCCCCAACCCTGAGTTTTCAGAGTGCTCAACTGTAGCTGCAGCTGCTGGAAGAAGCACTCAGGGAACATTCCTGGGATTCAGACTGTCCTCTGAGATGGGCCTGGGTGGGCCCATAATTCACTACCATATACTTGGACTAGAGGCAGAATGGGAAGCCACTTAAATAACCTCATTCATCAGTTACAATGAAAAGACTATCTCTGGCATCACAGCTTTTCCCAGGGCACTCATGCGCTTCAATTTCACTCTCTATTTCTCTAGTGTCGATCAGTAGAGAAATGCACAAAATGGAGGCTCAGATTTCAGTCCCGGCACTGCCAGAAAGCGTATCAATCTGATCAAGCCATTTTTCTTTGTTGCAGCTCAATAAAACAGACTCACTGCTCATCTCCATGATGCCAGGGTGTGGGATGCTGGGAAGAAGAAGAATAAGAGGAGATAGAGCTCTCCTCCTTTGTGGAATTAAAGCTATCCTGACCACGTATAGAAAGAACTCAGAGTGGGGCCATCAGAAACCCCCTGGGAATTGGTCAGAGTATGGTGATGACCCTCCAGTTACAAAATGAGCTAAGGACTTGAAAAGACACCTCTCCAAAGAAGACATATAGATGGCCAACAGGTACATGAAAAAAAAATGCTCCATGGCCTTAATCATCAGGAAAATGTAAATCAAAACTACAACAAGATACCGCTTCACCACTGTCAGTATGACTATTATCAAAAAGTCGAAAGATAAGTGTTGGCACGGATGTGAAGAAATTGGAACTTCTGTACACTGAATGCAAAAACAATGCAGCTGCTGTGGGAAACAGTATGGAGGTTCCTTAAAAAATTAAAATAGAACCACCGAAGTACATACGATCTAGCAACTCCAATTCTGGGTATATATTCAAAAGAACTGAAGCTAGAATCTTGAAGAGATATGAGTACTCTTAAACTCTTTGCAGCACTATTCACAATAGCCAGGATGGAAACGAAGTCTTCATTGATGGCTGAATGGATAAAGAAAATGTGGTATATAAATACAACAGAATACTATGAAGCCTTAACAAAGGAGGAAATTCCACAATATGAGACGCAGATGAACTTTGAGAACATTATACCAAGTGAAATAAGCCAGCAACAGAAAGACAAATACTGTGATTCCACTCATATGAAGTATCTAAAGTAGTCAAATTCACAAAATCAAAGAGTAGAATGGTGGTTGCCAGGGGCTGGCTGGGGGAGGGGAAGAGGGGTAGCTACTGATCAGTGGATAGAAAGTTTCAGTTAAGCAAGATGAGTAAGCTCTAGTCTGCTGTACATTGTACCTACAATCAATAATCTATTGTACATTCAAACATTTGTTAATATGGTAGATCTCATCTTACCTGTTCTTGTAAGTGAAAGTCACTCAGTTGTGTCTGATTCTTTGCGACCCCCATGGACTGAGTCCATGGAATTCTCCAGGTCAGAATACTGGAGTGGGTAGCCTTTCCCTTCTCCAGGGGGTCTTCCCAACCCAAGGATGGAACCCAGGTCTCCTGCACTGCAGGCAGGTTCTTTACCAGCTAAGCCACAAGGGAAGCCCAAGAATACTGGAGTGGGTAGCCTATCCCTTCTCCAGTGGATCTTCCCGACCCAGGAATTAAACCAGGGTCTCCTGCATTGCAGGCAGATTCTTTACCAACTGAACCATCAAGGAAGCCCTGTTCTTACAACAATAAAATAACAATTAAAAAAGAGACATTCTGATATAAGCTACAACACGGATGAATTTATGCTAAGTGAAATAAGAACTTTGGACACATTATACTAAGTGAAAGCCAGACACAAAAGGACAACTACAATAGGAGTCTACTTGCATGATATCCCTAGAGTAGTCAAATTCTTAGACACAGAAAGTACAGTGGTGGGTGTCAAGGCCTGGAAGGAAGCAGGGAATTGGGGAGTGATGCTAAGTCAGTATAGAGTTTCAGTTCTACAAGATGAAAAGAGGTCTGGAGAAGAATGGCTGGGATGGTTGCATGACAGTGTGAACCTACTTAATGCCACTGAACTGTATACTCAAAAATGTTTAAAATGGCAAATTTTCAGTTCTGTCTACTTTATTATAAATATATTCACAAGAATACTGTGAATGGGAAAATAACCTAAAGAGCAACATTCTAGGAGCTGGGATTGTTACAGATCACACAAAAGCCTCAAGTCTTTTTCTTTTAAAATTGCAGGTCTCTGAATTAAAACCATCCTTTAAAATTGCAGATCTCAGAATTAAAACCAGTATGTATGCCTTTATTCCTCTAGACACACTGGGACAAAGTCTTAGGCTAAAAGGCATCTACGAAAAGAGACTCACCTTTTAAGAGTGAAATCCAAGCACCTGGCTCTACTTCTAGGAATAAATACAGAGAGAAGGGAGTAAGCCCATGGCTGCCTTCCTGCTGGGGCCAGTCCCCAGCCACCGAGTCCTGGAGACAAAAGGACAGGAGAGTCTGTCCATTTCCAATCAGGAAGAGAGAGAGACAAGTGCTCTCTCCTTCACAAACATGAGAGACCAGGCTCTTTGTAAAGGGGAAACCCAGAGCAGCTCAGAGGAGGGCGCTGGGGTAGTCAGGGCCTGGCCTGCTCCTGTGCTTGGTCAGTGCAGGAGGCTCCAATGTGGCTGCCATAAGCTCGATACCCTCCTCTGTGGCAAGAAGACGTCTGTCTGCACAAGAAAAAGGCCAACAGGATTGAAGGCTTCCCCTTACTTCTCCAAAGGACTCAATCAGCTCCATCTTGCCCTTTTTGTCACTCATTCATCTCTCCACTAGTCTGTTGACTTTTAGGACAGAAAGGCCCTGGCTTTGAATCTGCTGACAAAATCAGCAGCCTGTCTGAGAGCTTCAGCTTATGCTGTTCCTCTACCTGGAGGTGCTGCTCCCTGTCCTCCCCATGGTGAGCAGCTCTGCAGCCTTCAAGGCCTTGCTCAGTTGTCACCTCTGGGAAACTTCCTCCCCCTCTCCAGGCAAGACTAGCAGCTTCCTCAGCACCTCAGCATTGGTTTCTGCTTTCATTCTAACACTGTACACAGCTGTAGGCTCCTCATTCCCCCCAGCCCCCACCCCATGTCCATCTTGGCTTGGTGGAGGTGAGCCCCTGGAGGGCCAGCAAGGAGTCCAGAATGGAATATGGGTGGAATTGTGCTGCAGCAGCTGGTCTGAGAGGCCTCAACCATAGAGCAGGAATCCTGCTGACCTCAGTGGCTGTAGGTACACGCCCCAAGGATAAAAAGGGAGCTGCAACTTGTAAAAAAAAATGTTGTAGAAAAGCACTCTGGTGCCAGCTCACTCCTCCACCCTTACAAGGCCACTGCCAAATAGAACCTGCAGAAGGCACAGCACCAACCTTCAGGGAGCCCAGCATCTGGGGTGGGACACAGGCTTAGCAGAACACTGCAGAAGTGCCTGTGAGTTCTGATGAGAGTAAGCCCAGGCAGGGAGGCAATCCCTGAGTCAAGTTCTAAAACCCTGGAGGCGTGAGTCAAAGAAGAGGTGGGTGTCCTGAGAGATATTCCAAGGCCAGGGGTGGGAAGCATGAGGCGTTGGCACGGCCAGCCTGTTCTGCGACAAGTTGTGACAAAGTGAGATCGAAGTCAGATTGGGGGCAAAGTTCAGAACGTGCAGGTGCTGTGTGTCTAAGGAGTCATCCTATGGGAGATGTGGGAGGCTTTGGAAGTTGAAATCAAGGGTGAGTGTCCGATCACTCTGGCTACAGTGTGGAGAAGACTTAACACAGAGTCTGAGGCTCTGCATGTGTCATATAAGGAGAATGACAAGAGTGAATCAGATAAAAGAATTAACAATGCCTGAAAACTGGCTAAATTTCAGAACTTTTTACAGATGAGCACAGCAGTTCCTCAGTATCCATGGGGCATTGGTTCCAGGAGCCCCCGCAGACACCGAAATCCAAGGAGACTTAGTGTCTCTTAAATAAAATGACACAGTATTTGCATATAACCGGTGCACATTCTCTCATATAGTTCAAACAATCTCTAGATTACTCCTAATACAATGTCAATGCTATGTAAATAGCTGTAAATACTATGTTAATGCCATATAAATTGTTGCCTATGAAGCAAATTTGATTTTTGCTTTTGAAACTTTCTGGAATTTTTTTCCCAATATTTTCAATCCATGGATGGTTGTGAAGGAGGAAACAGAACAGGCTCCATCTTGAAAGCAGGACTCCATCTTGGGCAGAACTGTGGACTTTGAGCTATATGCCCAGTATCTATGGAAGGATGGAAGAGTTCCAGGGCTCATACCCAGACTCTCCATCACCTAAAAGAATACCCTAATTGTCTGTGTAACCGAATATAATCATAAATTCTATTATGCTTATTGGGGTATGACCACAGGCTTATTGATAATTGCCCACTGTTAACTACCTAGGCTTAAGGCATACGAATCACGGGTTTAAGGCACAGGCATAGAATCACGGGTTAACTTTGATTGTATATTTCTTTTCCTTTGTTCAGACTAGTTTCAGAGAATTTGGGGAGGTGGGTTTGAGCACGTACAATTAGGGTATATAAGGTTTTCACAAAAACTGGTCGGGGTCCTTGGCTAAGAGAAGACTCTGCCTTGGGCCCACCGGTGTAATAAACTGCACTCCACTATCTACACTGTCCTTCTGAGTGAGTTTGTTTCCTGGAATGCATGGTTACAACAATTGAATCCATGGATATGGAACCTGCAGATATGAAGGACTAACTGTATATTATACCACTAAGATCCCAAAAGCAACCAGTTGGGAACACAGTACTGGTCTCATTCAACAGGTAAGAAACTGAGGCTTGGAGAGGTCAAGTGACTTGCCCAAAGTCACACTGCTGGGCAGAACTTGTGATTGCTCCTACATTGCCAGGCTGTCACCCTGCAGACCCACTGGGAAACAGGCTGTGGAATGACACAGAGTTGGAAGGTCCAGCAGGGGCAAAACTGGGCAGGAGGCTCAGATGCCAGGCTGAGTCTGGACTTCAGTCTGCAGTCATGGGAAACCTCTGAGGGTTTAAGAGCATGGGGGTGACCTGACCAGAACTGTTCAGTCAGATTAACCTGGTGAAGCAGGGTGGACTAGACAGGTGAGAAGCAGGAAACAGGGGGACCACTCACCACTTGTTCAACCAAGATTTACTGAGTACCTAATGTGTGTCCCCTCACTGTTCCATGTCCTGGAGTGTCAGCAGTGAATAAAACAGAGATGCCTGCACTCACAGATTCTCTTCTAGTGGATGGGCAGTAAAGAGCAAAATAAACAAGTAAAATACACAGTGACAAGCAGTATGGGATTGTGGACTCAAAAAATACTCACAATCTAAAAGCTGAGAGTTATGTTTTATTTGGTGGGAATATTTAGGACTTCAAGCCTCAGGACAGCACCTCAAGTAACCCTGAGAGAACTGGTCCTAGGAGGCGAGAAGGGTAGCCAGGTTATATAAAAGTTCTGCAATAAACGGCAGGTAGTCTGAATATCAAAAGATTATTGTTAATTAAAGAAAACTAGACATCTCAAGTTAAGGAATTTAGTGCTTTTCTGTGTATGGGAATATGCAAGACATGAAAGAGTCTGGGCTCACTGAAATCATTCTTTTGATTTGCATCTCAGCATATCTGGGGCTGGTTTCCTGTTTCCTCAAGGCTCACCATAGGGTGGCTGCAGTCTGATGGCTGCTAGATGGCAGGTATTCTTTCTTTCCTAAATTCCCTCACGGTTCACCAACCCATGACATCCTTTGTTTATTGATATGGCAGGAAATATTTCATTTTTCAGGATAAATGTAGAGCAAGGTGCGGAGTTTGGGTGTCCTGGGGGCTGCAATGCTAAAGAGGGTGCTCAGTGGGGGTTTACTGAGAAAGGTGATAGTAGAGCAAAGACCTACAGGAGGAAAAGAAGTGGAGGAAGCATGCATAAGGGGCAGGTAGAGCAAAAGTTTGAAGGCAGGAGTGAGTCTGCACATCTGAATCCACTCAGGGGCTGAAGGGAGCCAGGGAAGAGGAAGCCCATAAGGAAGGGCCTTGCAGATGACGGTCAGAACTCTGCTCTGCACTCAGAGTGGTTGCTGCTGAAGGCCTTAAGTGGGAGAGGAGCAGCAGAGGTGGAAAAAAGGGATAGAACTTGAAGGCTGGTAAATGGGAAAGGGGCACGAAAAGAGTCAAATATGACCTAAAGGTTGTGAACCTGGTTTATGCTCCAAGAGGGTAAAGGGCAGGTCAGAGAACACTTTCGTTTAATAAATGTCAATAAACCTCAGGCTTTTTTTCAGCCTGAGAAACGTCTGCTCTGGTTCGCTGTCTCCCTAAATACTGTGCCAACGCCCAGATGGGATGCAGGTAAGCGCTGAGAGACCTACCCTCTCACGAGCACTCATGCTTCCTTCACTCCCTTCAAAGTCCATTCTCAGGCCCCCAGGTCACCTTCCCGGGCTGCTTTTAGTCAGGTAAGAACTAAAGTGATCCTGTCTTAGAACCTACTTTGGGGATGAGGAGTGCTCTTGAACGCACACGCTCAAAGAGCGAGCCGCAGCTGGATTAGGCTTCTAAGTC
Source organism: Ovis canadensis (assembly GCF_042477335.2). NCBI lineage: Eukaryota > Metazoa > Chordata > Mammalia > Artiodactyla > Bovidae > Ovis > Ovis canadensis. The sequence continues at coordinate 84,640,817 of NC_091727.1, forward strand.
CCAGACGTTCGAACCTCCGAGACAAGGCTCGGCACATCCCTTCCATTTTTTGGATCTCAGATGCCCCGTGGGTACAGAGTCTGCTCCAACACGAAAGCTTAGGTCTTCTCTGGCCCCTCGGACCCTAACTCAAGTCTCAGGTCAGACCAGGAAGTCCTCGTCCCGGATCGTCCCACCCAACCCCTTGCCTTCTAGTCCTGTCGCCGACACAAGGGTGAGGTCGCAACCCTTACCCGTCCGTAGGCGCCCCGCTGCTTGGCCCCAGCTTGTCCACAGCCTGCACCCTTAGAGCTCGAGCTGCCGGTAGCCACCTTTTTCTCCCCGCCCGCGTGAGGCGAGGATCTGCCGAGGCTCCTCCACCAAGCGGATTGGCTTGGTTCGGTGCTGGCTCCGCTAATCTGCGCTCGCGGTATAGTCCTGCCCAATGAGGCCGGGCCGCGACGGTACTGCGCCCCGCCCTGTGCCGAGAGTTCGTCGGGTTAGCCCCACCCACCCCAGCCCTGGGCCAATGGGGAGCGGCGGCTAGCGGTCCGCCAATGGGGAGCGAGGCCACGCGCGCGGGGCGGTGGGAACTGCGCAGAGTCGGTGTGTACGTCGGTTGCCGTAACAACGGGAAGTGGAATCCATCCGGGATGGTGAGTGCTTGCTTCGGTCTCAAGCCTCGCGTTCAGAGGCTGAGCCCTTCTCAGGCCTTGCAGGGCCCCGCCGCCTCTCCTGCGCGGTTCTTGGCTTCTCTGAGAGCTTTTGCCGAAGGGCAGGGTAGGGATGCCTGCCGTCCTGCTGGGCCTGTGATTCGCCACCGTCTCCCCTTCAGCCACAGCCGCTCTCCCCCGCCCCCACGGGTTCCCCTGGCCTTTTCCAGCCCCTCCGTAGACCGTCCCTGGGCAAAAAAGACTCGGATTCTCAGAATGTGGCCTCCCGGCCGCCTCTGCCAAAAGTTTACGCACGGAGATGGGGCGGGGGGGGTGGGGAGGGAGAGTTTATAATGTTTGGTTGTTAATGTGTATTTAAAACGTTAAATATAGGGACTTAGGGAAACACTTTGAGCTTCTTGGAGAAGGCTCAGGTGTACTACGGAGAAGGCAATGGCCCCCCACTCCAGTACTCTTGCCTGGAAAATCCCATGGACGGAGGAGCCTGATAGGCTGCAGTCCATGGAGTCTCACAGAGTCGGACACGACTGAAGCGACTTAGCAGCAGCAGCAGGTGTACTAAGAGAATTGAATTTTATTATTCTATATTGACAGAATATACATCTTACCTTAGTAATATTTGGCCAAATCTAGAAGTAATCAGAAAATTGGAGAAATTAGAGCAAAGCAGAGCAGCGTTCTAGGACCTTTTTAAAATTAAGGATCCTCAAATTGGGAGAACTGATTATCCGTATGCAGTTGTCCCCAGTCAGCTCCTTGGCTAGCTCTCTTTGGGGATGATTTTCAATAAGAGGTCCAAAAGAACAAGGGATCTCCTTGCTTACACAAACAATAGTAAAGAAGGAGGGACAGACCATGCATAGAAAGATTCATTGCTCTTTCCAGTAAACCCTGATATCTCTCCTGTTAAGTTTTGAAATCTGTTGGTATAAACTATTTTAAATGATGTGGTTGTAGCTGTTTATTTTTTGGTAAAATGTGGACTCTTATTACATAATATTTTGCTTCTGTGTTTGTAAAACTTATAAAGGCCTCTAACTTTAAGAAGGCAAACATGGCATCGACTACCCAGCGAAAAAGGATGAGTCCTAAACCTGAGCTTACCGAAGAGCAGAAACAGGAAATTCGAGAAGCCTTTGATCTCTTTGATGCTGATGGAACTGGGACAATTGATGTTAAGGAACTTAAGGCAAGCTCTGTATATTCCCGCTCTGCTGCCTCGAATTTCCTCTGCCTCTTTGTCTTCTGTGCTGTGTTTTCATGTCTTTATTTACCTCAAGAATTATTAAATAAAATTAAGTTGCACATATCAATTTGCTTAATGTTATAGTGATTCCTGTTCATTTTAACAGGACTGTAGCAGAGGCTGGCTTACTGCTGTCAGCACTGTCATTGGTTCTGCTCCTGGGTTTAGATGTGCATGTTAAGATGATCCTATTTTCATTGTAGGTGGCAATGAGGGCCCTGGGCTTTGAACCAAAAAAAGAAGAGATCAAGAAAATGATAAGCGAAATTGATAAGGAAGGGACAGGAAAAATGAACTTTAGTGACTTTTTAACTGTGATGACTCAGAAAATGGTAAGTTAGCTAAGATGATCAGCATATTTTCCACCAATAATGGTGGACAAATTTGAATCTAGATATGAAAATGTCTTCACTGAAAAAAAGTTAATGCAGACTGGAGAGTTCAGCTGATAAAAGAGAGTAGCTGTGACTGAGAACTAGGATGTTTAGGGTCTACTTGATTTTTTTTCAAGGCCACAAAGTCAAAGTCATTTTACCCTCTGCAAAGAAGTAAAAGTGGGATCTTCTGTGACCCAGTACCTGTAGTCAGGGAGGCTGTCACCGAGACCATGTGACATCCTGGCAGGGAAGATGGGATGGGCTGTCACTTTTTTTACTCTTTCTCCAACAAGTATGTCAGTGTGATAAGCACAAGCAGTAAAACCTTTAATAGTACCAGTAATATTACGCATTTTGACAAGGCAAAGTCCCTGAACTTTAAAGTTTGAAATTCTTTCCTCTCCCATCTGTTAGTATTCTGGATAGCCTCAGCCTGAGGCTGTGTTTCTTTACCGCAGTGAGGATTTGGTCTTTCACCACTTCCAAGGTTGAATTCACCCATTCTCTAGTCTCCAAATGGTCCAGAGAGATGCTAAGATGTCACCTCACCTGTCACCCTCAGTCCCCTGAGTGTCCCACATAAGAAAGGTGTTCCCTTTGGTCCATTTCTCTTTGGCCTCCTGGCTCCTCCTTAGTTTGGCTCATCTACATTCTACTGACCTGTGGAAAAGTAGCTCCATCAATGTGTCAGGTGAGCCTCCCAATGCACAAGCGTGTTCCTCCTTTAATAATCCTGTTGCTTTGAAATCATCTAATCACATCTGTATTTTTCTTTAGGGACTGATTTAAGAGTTCAGGAAGTTTAACATTCTGTAATAACCTAGTAAAGCTGTCCTGCATTCAGAGTTGGTTCCCAGATTGCTCTTATTAGGAGCTCTCACTATCTTTAGCTAGCTTTCAGGAATATTTGAAGTTGGAGCTCGAGGAAATTTTACTCTTTTCTTCTGTTAGAGTACTGGGGATCCCAATAACAATTTGTGATCTCATAACAAGTGAAATAGCCTTTTATTTCCTTCCTTCTCCTCCATCCCCACCAAGAAGATTTCCTCTTCTAGCAGCTTAAACAGTATATTTCCCCTAAGTCTAACTCCACCTTCTGTTCCCATAACTTAAAAACAAATCTACTTTCTCTTTGGTTTGTACAGAAAATGTTCTAAATGCAAACCTTTACATTTCCTTTTTAGCCTCTGGGTTTGTAATAATTTCATTGTTTATTTTCTTTTTCTGCTCTGGTTGCTGTGTGATCTTCTGTGACACAGCACCGGTAGTCATGGAGGCTGTCACCAAGATCCATGTGACATCCAGGCAGGGCAGACGGGATGGGCAGTGGTGGGCTGCAGGACACAAGTCAATATGAATCGCGAGTGTCTCCCTGTTGTCATGTGTTTTATGTTCTGCTTGTTAAGTCTGAGAAGGATACCAAAGAAGAAATCTTGAAAGCCTTCAAGCTCTTTGATGATGATGAGACTGGGAAGATATCATTCAAAAACCTCAAACGTGTGGCCAAGGAGTTGGGTGAGAACCTCTCTGACGAGGAGCTGCAGGTTTGTGATACTCAGCCTGGAGCCCCATGTGACTTTTTTGAGTTCCATTTTCTCTGGTTATATTTGAAGAAAAATGAGTGTTCTCTTGTCACTCTGCTGACTACTTAATTTCTCTTTTCCTAGTGAGACAAACCTATGGATGCTGCTCCCAGAAAAATATACACATGGATAGTTTTAGGTTTTAGGAATTTCCCTAGTCAGGGAGGCTTTTGAGCTGCTTTCTAGGCGATGCACATGTGGCAAAGTATGACTTGGTTTTCAAATGACTTTTCAGGAACCAAGCTTAATATAAAAGTCAGCCCATTTGCAGCAGGTGGACCATATTGTCTATTGGTGCATCATTATGAAAGCTAATTACTTAGTCACACTTTCGTTACATTTATGAATTGCTCTAAATGGAATCCTTCCTGTCCTGCAGGAAATGATTGATGAAGCTGATCGAGATGGAGACGGAGAAGTCAATGAGCAGGAGTTCCTGCGCATTATGAAGAAGACGAGCCTTTATTAAAATCAGTCTCAGCTTTTCTACCATGAGCACAGGGAACTCGGTTTAGTGCCTGCCGTTGTGTGAAGCCTGATTTTTGAAAATGTAAATTATTTTTCCCCACTGACGTCTCGGTATAACTTTAGTAACAACTCTAAATCTGTTTTCAACTTTTGAAAGTGTTCTTTGAAATTGAGGTTGTTTGTAAGGTTACTGGGTGACTGCTTTAATTCCCCAGGGCAGAACAAAAGCATGTTAGAATGGAGAAAAGGGTCTTTGAGCTTTCACCCACCTGCCATTCTGCCTTGTATTGCTTAACTCTTGTCCTGCATTCCCACATTTATGCCACCGCCAAACAACTTCTTCTCAAGCACACATTGTACCCATGTCACCACAAGCAGAGAGCATCTCTTCAATGGTTCCAATTTTAATTGACACCTGAGTGCAGCTTTCTCTTTTATAAAACCCAGTGAACTCTTCCTTGCATTTGGATGTGTGTGTGTGTATGTATGGGCTATTTGTTTTATCTTCAAATAAAGCCTTTCTTATTTGAGCTCTTATTCTCTAAGGATGAGTTCTTTAGCCTTGATTATGAGTTCACCTTCTAAATCACTTTGTCGAAGGTAGCCTGGTAGATCCCAAACTCCTTGCCAGCCCGAGAACAGAAAACAAAATAACCCTTTCCTACTGACATGAATTGGTTTTTGCCTTGGGAACCTGTCAGTTTGTGAAATTAGTTGATCATTTTGCATCAGCCTAAATGATGTCCTAAAAATAGTTTTGGCAAAGTGTACAGCTGGAAAAGGGTCTTACTGGTAATTTGTGCTTAGGGCAAATTGGTGAGAGCCAGGTGATTATGACAGTAGGTAGAGCTTAGCCAGCCTCTTGTCAGTTGATTTGCTGTGTGGTGTCTCAGAATCTCAGTGTAGATTGGGTCCAGTGACCTTGTCCAGCTCCTTCTTGGCCCTATTGGGATGAACTACAAGAGAAATCCTGGCAGATGCCATTAAAGTGTCTGCCCCAGACTGAAGGTGGGGAGCAAGAAGGGATGAGGAGGAATGAAAAATGACCCAACATTCACCCGTACATGGGTTTCAGACTTTTGGTAGGGCATCCTTAATCCTGGAGAGGGTTGCCTGATTTAGCCAATAAAAAGACACCTAGGTCAGTTTGAATTTCTGATCCTAGAGAGGGTTGCCTGATTTAGCCAATAAAAAGAGGACACCTGGGTCAGTTTGAATTTCTGATCAATTTTTTTTTAGTATAAGTATATCCCATTTGGCCATTTTGTTGTTTATTCATCATTGATCTGAAATTAGATCAATTTACCTGGGTGTCCTATATTTGAACTAGCAACCCTATGTGTGCTATGTGTTAAAGAGTGACCCCAGGCTTTGTCTCTGCACAGTAGCATCCCGGAGGGACTACTCCTTGAGAAACGCTGAGGTGGGGGAGCCTTGGAGCAGGGTTCTCACGTGGGCTTCACCTCTTCCTGGCTGTGTAATTTGCTGCAGGCTACTTCTCTGGGCACCCCAGGCTTCTTGTCTGTAGGGAGAAGAGTTCTGCTTAACTCAAAATCACTGGGGGGTTCAATGAAAACTTAACAACAAAGGCCTAGATTTACAGTGTCTGGGAAGGAGGCATTTCAGAAGTATTCATTCTCACTCATTCTTTTGTTGTGTTTGTCACAAGCTTTTTGTTAAATGTGGGTCCGTGAAGCTTTTTTAATTACTGTCCCCACAGTTGAGTTGACAGCATTTCCTGTGAGGATTTGACCTTCGTCATATTGATGTTTTTTAATAACAGGCATATGATCTGATAAAAGACATACAGTATTGGAAAGGAGTGAAAAAAGTAGGCCCCACTTGCCATTTCACTGTTAACTGTCACCCTGGAAACATTCTTATCTCCTGTCTAATGTTATCCTAAATGAAATAAAGTCAGAATTTCTTGGAGGAAGGGAGAGTGGCAAGTAACATGTTATCCCAAAGGATACTGAAAGTGAAGTTGCTCAGTCATGTCTGACTCTTTGCGACTCCATGGATTGTAGCCCACAGAATTTTCCAGGCAAGAGTACTAGAATGGCTTGCCATTTCCTTCTCCAGGGGATCTTCCTGATCCAGGGATCAAACCCGGGTCTCCTGCATTGCAGGCAGAGGCTTTACCTCTGAGCCATCAGAGAAGCCCAAAGGATAAGGACACATAATGTTCTTACCAAATCTGTGCAGTTGCTCAGTGGAGGGTCAGAAAGATGGGGACGGAGGAGGATCTGAGGCCAGTTCATGGCAGAAGAGAGCTGCAAGGGGGTAGGGAGCTGTGAACAGAGAGGAGCCTGGGGTCAGTTAGCTGGAGGGGATGGTAGGTGAGGCCAGTGAAAAGAGAAGGGAGTAGAGGTTAGTTGATACAAGGCTGGCCCAAGAGGTGTAGGGGGAGTGGTTGGGTAAACTCTGGGCAGTATGGGGGTGGATAGGAAGGGAGGGACAAGGTGGCTCAGTTCCTGAGGATGGTCTGCAGAGCTGGAGGGGGATAGTGGGGATGGGCAGAGAAAGAGAGGGAACAGGGGTCTGTCCTGTGAGTGGACCAGAGAGACGTAGGGGCACTAGGACAGAGTAGACTGGGAGGGGTAGCAGAGGTCAAGTCAACTGGGGATGGGTCACAAAGATATTGGGGACTCCAGGGAGACTGGGAAGTAAGGGACTGAGGTCCATCCATGTGAGTAGGATAGAGTGATGGGAGGTGAAAGGAGAGGGAGAGGGAGCAAGGGTTGGTTTCTGTGCACATGGATCAGGGCTGTAGGAGCTTGGAGGTGCTGAGGGGAAGGTATGAGATCATGTTCAGCTGGAACAGAGAACTAGAGTGCGATCAGAGGTGATGGGGAGGGATAGGGCACAGAGCTCAGTTCGTGTTGGACCAGAGAGCTGTGGAAGAGTGGGTGTGGAATTTTCATGATACAAGATTTTGACAGAGACCAGTTCACAGGAGGATGGACTAGAGAGCTGTTTGAGAGCTGTGCGGAGGGGAAAGAGGGAAGAGGAGGGAGCAGGGGTTCCTACATTGGTGCTTTGGAACTGTGGTGCTGAAGAAGGCTCTTGAGAGTCTTTTGGACTGCAAGGAGATCCAACCAGTCAATCATAAAGGAAATCAGCCCTGAATATTCATTGGAAGGACAGATGCTGAAGCTCCAATACTCTGGCCACCTAATGCGAAGAGCTGACTCATTGGAAGAGACCCTGATGCTGGGAAAGATTGAAGGCAGGAGAAGGGGGCGAAAGGAAATCCTGGTGTGCTGCAGTCCATGGGGTCGTAAAGAGTTGGACACAACTGAGTGACTGAACTGAACTGAATTTAGGAGGACTTGTGGGCTGCTTCCTAGATAAAACTCTTAGACAACAGCCTTGCAGATATGTCCCTTGCCACTAGGTGAAGTCCCAGGACAGAGAGGCTCCAAGGAAAGCTATGTGGAGCACAGTGATTTAAGCTAGATATTCTCAGGTGCCTTGAGAGGGCTGTGGTTCCACCCAGCCTTGGAGTGTGATGGAGAGGATGCCACAGTGTCTGGAATCCTGGCAGAGCTGAGGACCCCTCAGAAAAGCTACCAGGTGTGAACACTGATGGAATGATAGCTTGTCTGGTTGGATACTTGAGTAAATTTAATTAAAAGAGAATAAAATGACATGTTTGCATTTCTGAGTGTTTGCAGGGGAAAATTGTTTATCTACTACATGGCCTTATTGAGATCCCAGCTACAATGAACATTTCTCAAGGGAAGGGTACAAATGTGCTTTTGACTTCTTCATAGCCATGCTTTGTGCCCAGTAAGATGCTCTATTCACGATCAGTCCTCCTCATTTGCCAGTGTTGTTGATCCTGTAGCAAGTGTTTATTAACTGATTGAGGATTCCAACATTCTGTGGCTTTTTTCTATTCATTGTGCCTTCTTATGGCCTGAATTGTCTTTCCTTAAAAGATATGTTGCAGTCCTAGCCCTCAGGACCTCAGAATGTGACTATATTTGGAGATATCTCTAAGGTGGGCCCCCATCCAATCTGACTGGAAAGGGGAAATTTGGAAATTTGTATGCAGGCATGCATAGAGGGAAGCCAATGAGACAGAGACAATTATCTGTAAGCTAATGAGAGAAGCATGGACTAGATCCTTTCCTCACAGCCTTAGACAGAAGCAGTTCTGCCAAAGCTTTGATTTTACACTTCTAGGTTCCAGAACTGGGAGACAATAAACGTCTATTGTTTAAGGCCCAGAATCTGTGGGACTTTGTTGTTTCAGCCCCAGCAAACTAAACGTGTCTCTCTCACTGAAAAACTTCCTTTATTCCTCCAAGTATCTTCACCAGAAGTGCACATGGTGGTATCAAGGAAACAGAAATTGGACATGGAGGTATGCAGCCTCACCCCCCACCTGCAGAAATGCGCCCCCCCTTTAATTTAGAGTGTAAGCTTGTACATGGATGGGAGCCCATCTCCTTGGGAGATGTTGTACATGGATGAATATTTGTGCAATCCCTCATAGAAATAGGTCGAATGATTACAAACAGCCTGAAAAGCATCGGAAAAATGAATGACCAGAGACAGTGTGACAGAATTTCAGATGTGGTTGGGATTGTTGATTCTCACCTGGTATCTAGAGTTTAAGAACAATGCTTTCAGGATGAATCTGGCTCTCTGGAGAACAGACACAAACCTCATGATGGGTACTGTGAAGTAGTGGGGAAATGTCTCTGGAGCTGGACAAGTGAAATTCCATTATGTGACCTCTGGCAAGTTATCTAGAGCATCAGTACTTCACTGGTTTCATCTGTCAAAGGTTTTTATTTTATTTTATTGGAGTATAGTTGATTTACAATGTTGTTTCAGGTGTTTCAGTTTCAGGTGTAGAGCAAGGTGATTCAGTTATACATATACATGTATTCATCTTTTTCATATTCTTTTCCTACATAGATTCTTACAGGATATTGAGTAGAGTTCTCTGTGCTTAACACAAGTCCTTGTTGGTGATCTGTTTTATATGTAGTAGTGTGTATATGTCAATCTCAATTTCCTGATTTACCCTTTGCTCCATGTTTCCCCTTTGGTAACCATAAGTTTATTTTCAAAATCTATGAGTCTGTTTTGTAAATAAGTTCATTTATATTATTTTTTAAAAATTTGAATCCCTGTGTGAGTGGTATTGTATGATGTTTATCTTTCTCTTTCTGACTTACTTCAGTCTGTATGACAGTCTCTAGCTCCATCCATGTCTCTACAAATGACACAATTTTGTTCCTTTTTATTGGCTGAGTAATATTCCATATATGTATACCATATCATTCCTCTGTTGATGGGCATTTAGATTGCTTCCATGTCCTGGCTGTTGTAAATAGTGCTGCCATGAACACTGGGGTGCAAGTACCTTTTCAAATTATACTTTTCTCCAGATATAGACCCAGGAATGAGATTACTGAATCACATGGTAGTTCCATTTTTAATTCTTTAATGGACCTCTATAATATTTTCCATAGTGGCTGCACCAATTTACACTCCCAATAGCAGTGTAGGAAGGCTCAGAGAGGGTTTATTAATAGAATCTACCTCAAGGGCACTTGTAAGGATTAAATAATCCAATATATCTAAAGAGCTTAGAACAATACATTGCACATAGTAGGCATTCAAAAAACATTTGGTGAACAAGGAAATTCAGAATTTGGCTAAAATCCTCAACTATAGGGTTTGGTAGTTACAGCATTTATGGTACAATTTATGGAGATACCTTTAGAACAAGAATTCCTAACCTGGGACACTTTTGCTTCAGAGGTCCATGAATTACCCCAAGGAGGTTCTTAAACCTCTTAAATAGCACGCATGATTTGTAGGTACAGGCAGATGGGCAACTTTCATCAGAACTAAAGAGTTTCTGACACACTGCCTCAAAATTGGGCATTGCCATTTGGTGTGTGGAGGGAAATACATAAACCTGTAACATTATGTTGAATTTCTTCAGTCACCAAATGTTTTTTGAATCCATACCATGTGCTATACACTGTTCTTTATATATATTGGAATATTTAATCCTTAATTGTGTAGTAGTAGTAATAGTTATAGTGTGTGAGACCTGATTTGTGGTCCTCTGTCCACACAGGTATTCCCTGAAATCTGCCTCTTCCCTGGCTCTGCCCTGGTATTTACATGGGTGAGCCCCAGCATCATTTCCATGCAGAGCCTGAGACTGATGCTTTCTTGCCACCCTGGGGTCTGGGAGTCCCTGCCATGTGGTCTCTGTCCCTGTCTAGACCTCCTCTCCCAACCCTTTTAGCCTTTATTAGCTTGAAAGTCAATCTTCTTGAAGGAAAATACTAACAAAAGATGATTTATTTTCTTTAAGAAGTTTTTCTTTCGCCATGCTGATTAAAAGGCCTTTTACTTATTTATCTTCAGCAATTTTTGAAAGCTTCAATCCATTTTCAGGTTTAGCCTTCCTGAAATGGTTCTTTGGGATTCATACCATTGCTTTTATTAAAAAAAAAAATCAAGCAGTATCTCTTTTCTTTCATTCTATCTTTTCAAATTATTTATCATTTTTCACTTCCCTGGTAGCTGCTGGAGAAGGGATAGGCTACCCACTCCAGTGTTCTTGGGCTTTCCTGGTGGCTCATTCGGTAAAGAATCTGCCTGCAGTGTGGGAGACCTGGGTTTGATCTCTGGGTTGGAAAGGTCCTGGAGGAGGGCATGGCAACCCACTCCAGTATTCTTGCCTGAAGAATCCCCATGAACAGAGGAGCCTGGTGGGCTTTAGTCCATGGGGGTTGCAAAGAGTCGGACACAACTGAGTGACTAAGCACAGCACAGCACAGCACAGCATGTCATTTATTCAGCAATAATGAGCATCTATTTTGACTCAGGCCCTTAAGTAAACAAAATACAGACACATGGGATTTACATTCTGATGAAGGAGACAGAAAAACAATCTCAATAAAATAAAGTGAGAAAATATAGAAAAGGATGGAAGGCTGCTATTTTAGACAGGATGGTTAGGGAAGGACTCTGTGCGGATGTTGTTGTTCAGTTGCTCAATTGTGTCTGACTCTTCGCAACCCCATGGACTGCAGCACACCAGGCTACTCTGTCCTTCACCATCTCCCTGAGCTTGCTCAAACTCAGGTCCATCGAGTGGGTGATGCCATCCAAGCATCTCATCCTCTGTCATCCCCTTCTCCTCCTGCCTTCAGTCTTTCCCAGCATCAGGGTCTTTTCCAATGAGTCAGCTCCTTGCATCAGGTAGCCAAAAGTATTGGATCTTCAGCTTCAGCATCAGTCCCTCCAATAAATATTCAGGGTGATTTCCTGTAGGATTGACTGTGGGGATGACATTCAAGCAAAAACCTGAAGCCATGAGAAGATCTGGGGAAAGAGTACTGCAGCAGAGAGAATGACAAGTACAAAGACCGGTGGAACAGTGAGGAGGTCCATGTGGCTGCAGCAAAATGAACAAAGCGAAAAATGTCAGGTTGCAGAAGGCAGGGGTTGGGTAAGGTAAGGCCTCATAAACCCCATAAGTGCGGGGGGCGCTCCGCAGAAAGAGAGAGGTAGTGGAAATTCCCTCACCAAAGCCGAGGCGCCTGAGGAGAGATGAGCCTGCTGTCTGCCAACCCAGCCCCTCCGCAAGCGAGAGACAATCAGACACGACAGGGATTCCGTATAAGCAGTTCCGCTTTATTGCCACAAACTCTTGGTTTATATAGGCAAGCAAGGGGGTTTTGCGAGGGTTGGACCAATCACATTAAAGGTCAAATTGTAATATGCCATAGTTGCACAAATCACGTTAAAGGTCAAATCTTAATATACCATAGTTGCACCAATCACATTAAAGGTCAAGTCGTCATGCGCTTCATGTAGCAAGAGTCTATGGTGATCACGCGCTGTCCATGTGCAGGGAAATCAAGAGAGCCAATGAAAAGTTTTGACAAACAACTTAGGCCACACCCTCATCTCTTCCGCCAGGCGCCATCTTAGCTCTAAACCACAAAGCTAGCCCTTCTCTTTTCAAGGTTTCCCATTTAGGGCCCCACAAGTAAGGGTTATATTTTGCAGACGGTGGACTGTCATCACTGAGAACTGAGCAGGAAGATAACCTGCATTGTACTGAAAAGTATCACACTGGTAGCTGTGTTGAGAATTGCGTATAGGAGCAAGGGTGGAAGCATATATCTTTCTGTAATATGAGCTCATTTCCCTGCATAGCCACATGGCTGACTTTTAAAAGTCTCATTTGGATTATCTGAGATTGGCAAATTTCTGGGATAGTATTTGCTGTGGAATTTGAAGTAATGAAGGCAGATTTCCCCTTTTTACAATCCTCCTTTTTCAGAGTCATCTTCCCTTCTAGAGTCTTTAGCAGTAGTGCTGCAAATTGTGTTGTGTGCTATTTTGCTTTCTGCCTTTTTCATTCTGGAGTCTGCTTTCTCAGTTCCTCTAATCTAAGTTCATGTTTGATGTCCACCCACGCTTGACTGTCATTGTTATAAACCTCAAAATGTCATTATTATTTTTCTCCCAAATTCTGGTCATTTCCTCATCCATAGTCAGGTTTAATCAATCATTCTACATGCAGTGGTCTATAACTCCCAGACCCACGATTTCCCAAACTCTTAGTCCTTTCTAATCCATAAAGAATTGGGGCAATCTTGATCCTTGAATCATCAGCATTGGGCAGGAACTATTATTGCCCCATATTACAGATAAAATACCTGAGGCTCAGAAAGGTTAAGCACAGCAGCTAAGACTCAAGCTCAGAGTTTCTGGCTCTAGAGTTCATGACCTTTCTACTCTTATCACTCTGCTGTCTAAGACAACATGCTCCTTGTTTCAATTAGCTTAAATACTTTTAAGTGAAAACTAGATGGTTGAACCTATTCTTTTTCTCTCTGGGTTGATTAACATGTTTTTCTATTCTTAATTTCTTACTTAAAATTTTGATTTTTTATAACACCTATCAAGGAAATCGCTTAAATACACCACAGCTTTCTGCTATGGGTTTGGTCTCCAAAGCAGTTCATATGACCAGTCCAACTATTAATTTTTTGTGTCAACTTGACTGAATCATAGGGTGTCAAACATTATTTTGGGTGTTTCTATGATGATCTTTTTGGATGAGATTAACATTTACATCTATAGACTAAGAAAAGCAGATTGCTCTCCTTAGTGTGGTTGGGTCTCATTCAATCAGTGGAAGGCATGAGTAGAGCAAAAAAGGCTGACAATTCCACTGAGTCACAGAGAAAGAATCTCTTCTTTGAACTGGAACTCTGGCTCTTCCTGGGTCTTGAGTCTGCCAGCTTTCATACTGGAACCACACCACTGGCTGTCCTCATTTCTAGATCTTCACACTCAGACTGAAACTTATGCCATCAGCTCTCCTGAGTCTCCAACTTGCTAACTCACCCTGCAGATCTTGAGACAAGTCAGCCTCTGTAATCCTGCCAGCTAATCTGTCCCTGTCTGTCTTTTTATCTTTCTTTCTCTCTCTATATATATACATGCATATGTATATTCATGTAAAACAAAACCAATAAGAGATGATTTATATATATAAAACCTTCTATTCTGGAGAACCTCAACTAATACAGCCAGCAGAGGGCAATGTCTTCTCAAACACTACCTGTTACCCATTTGAAACTGTTGGACATTTGTTTTCTTTAAGAGGGAGAAATTCTTTCTGATTCTTCTTCCCCCCTCCCCCAGAAAAAGGAAGCAATTTCAAAGAGGGAAAAGAGCATAAAGAATTGTTAGTATATGTGATAGGGTAAGGTCATTCCAAAACAGAACCAAGACTTCCTAGGTGATATGTTCTGCATGAAAGTGAAAATGAAGTCACTCAGTCTTTGCGACCCCAAGGACTCTTTGCGACCCCAAGGACTGTAGCCTACCAGGCTTCTCCATCCATGGGATTTTCCAGGCAAGAATATTGGAATGGGTTGCCATTTCCTTCTCCATGAGAAAAATACTAAAATTCTGCTGCTAGTGATAGAACTAGTCAATACAGCTTATTCTTCCAAGACATCAATGACCACATTATAACCAGTGGGGTAAACTATAAGGTAAGATTTCAGGGGTGGAATTTCTCTAACAGAAAGAACAGTGGAAGGGGTGGAAAGAAGGATGGAAATTGATATTAATTACATAATGTGTATATTCATTATATATAATTTTACATTCATGCCTATATAAGAATATAAATACAGAGAACAAGTTTTGAAAGGATGCACACCAAACTTTTAACACTGGTTTTCTCTGGGGAGAAGAAGGAGGGGGCTATAGTGAAATGGACTTCTTCCTTTTAACGTGCTTTGGGCTTGAATTTCTTAAAACAAGATTGTATAAATCTTATATGACTTTTCTATTTTAAAATGTTAGTAAATAACACTTCACACATACTAGGATGGCCAGAAAAAAATGGAAAATAAATGTTGGGGAGGATGTGAAAACATTGGAACCCTGGTTCATTGCTGGCAGGAGTACAAAATGGTGCAGATATTTTGGAAAACAGTTTGGTGATTTATCAGAAGATTAGACATTAAACTGCCATATGACCCAACAATTCCACTCTTAGATGTATCACAAAAAGAACTGAAAGTACAGACCTAAAAAGAGTTTACACATTCATGTTCATAGCAACATTATTTACAATAACCAAAAGGTGGAAACTCAAGTGTCCATCAACAGATGAATGGATAAACAAAACATGGTTTATATAATACAATGGAATATTATTCAGCTGTAAAAAGGAATGAAAATTTGATATATGCTATAATATGGATGGACTCTGAAAACATTTTGTTTAGGGAGAAAAATCAGATACAGAAAGACAAATACTGTGTTTGCCCACTTGTATCATGTACCTAGAATAGACAAATACATAGAGATAGAAAGTAGAATGGGCTTCCTGGGTGCCTCAGTGGTAAAGAATCCACCTGCAATACAGGAGATGCAGCTTTGATCCCTGTGTCAGAAAGATTCCCTGGAGGAGGGCGTGGCAACCCACTCTAATATTCTTGCCTGGAGAATCTCACGGACAGAGGAGGCTGCCACACTACAGTCCATACGGTTGCAAAGAGTCAGACATGACTGACGTGACTGAGCACAAGCATGAAAAAATAGAATACAAGTTACCAGGGGCTGAGGGGAGAGGAGGGAGAGAGATTATTTAATGGGGACAGAGTTTTCATTTGTGATGATGAAGTTTTTGAGTATAGGTAGTTGCAATGGTAACTATTTATGTCATGAAATTGTACACTTATAAACAGTTTAAATGACAAATATTATGTTATGTATATTTCACTGCAGTAAAGCAACCTGAACAATTCTTAAGAGTGAGGCCTGGACCTGTGTTTGTTCATCATTGCAAATGTAGAGCCTAGTACAGTGCCTTGTGCACAGTAGGTACTCAATAGATACTTGTTGCATGAAAAATAAATGACTAATAAACTTAAAAAATTGTCTTCTCATTTGGGCAACCACTGTCAATTGTCAATTATTTGATGCACAATAAGAAGTGTCAATACAAGCCTGAAATTCATATATTTGGTTGTTGTTAATGGCACCCCACTCCAGTACTCTTGCCTGGAAAATCCCATGGGCAGAGGAGCCTGGTAGGCTGCAGTCCATGGGGTCGCGAAGAGTCGGACACGACTGAGCGATTTTACTTTCACTTTTCACTTTCATGCATTGGAGAAGGAAATGGCAACCCACTCCAGTGTTCTTGCCTGGAGAATCCCAGGGATGGGGAGCCTGGTGGGCTGCCGTCTATGGGGTCGCACAGAGTCAGACACGACTGAAGTGACTTAGCAGCTGCAGCATAAAGATGGTGTATCAGTTAATGAGAGTTAACTGTTGTATCAAGCAATCTCTGTGTCTCAGTGAGCTAACTCAAGAAAGGATTATTTTTCACTCATGTCATAGTTCAAATCACTGGAAATGGCTTGGATGCTGCCTAGGCTTGACTCCATACAGGATATCAGGGACCAAGCTTCCTTCTTTCCAGTAGCTCCAAAGGCCCCTAGGCACTTCAAAATCTCCACTGACTTCTTTGCACATGGCTGGAAGATGAGTAAAGAGACAGATCTTGGAGGACCACATGTGAGATTTGAGTGGCCAGACCTGCAAGTTTCATAGTCTCTTTCCCCTACATTCATTTGGTGAGAAATCAGTCACATGTCTACACTGAATCAGAAGGGACTCTGGGAAATGTATCCCAACCACAAGTAAAGTAGGAAAAAGAAATGGTTTTTGATGAACATGTAGAATCGCCTCACATTTATTCTGAATGTTGCTGTGAGAATCCTGCAGTCCCTGCTCTTTGCCCTGTGTATTGTGTAACAGCCTTTGACCACAGCAATAAAATAGATAATATATATGTAGGGAGCCCAGGCTGCCCAGGACCAAAGTCCTGAGAGCTTTGGTGTTTAAGAAATGGAAAGAGGAGGAGAGGCAAAGTAAAGAGACTGAAAATAAGGAAAGTGACTGCAGAAAATTTAAGGGAATGAAATGTCATAAAAGCAAGGGGAGGGTGTGTCAGGAAACAGACCTTAGCAAGATTTCTGGAAACCAAAATGTGGGGGCCTAGGATGAAATGTGGTAAGTAGAGAAATGTATGTAGAACATTTTTGAGAAAGTTGACTATAAAAGGATAAGAAGAGAAGGATAGTACCTAGTGGTCATGTGGAAGTGTCACGGGAATGAACTTTAATTATTTTGTTTTTAATGGGAGAGAGTTGAGAATGTTTGAACATTTAAAGGGAAATAACCATAGTAAATAAAACCAGTGTGGTATAAGACCAAGAAAAAAATTGATTGTTGGAACAGAAGAAATGGTCTTGAAACAGACTTGAGTGTATATAACAGTTTGGTTTGTGTCAGGGATGCTGGGAAAGGATGGACCGTTTTTGATGTACATATGTATGTGGTTACCTAGGTCTTTATATTTCTTTTTTTCAGAAAGGATTTAAGGACACTTAAAAAGATATGTTCTGGTGGCAACATAAAACAAATGATTAAAGAAGGAGAAAATGATATGCTGGGACAATGAGGTGAAACATGCATTTGGGTTTGTTGAGTTTAAACATCTTTGACCATTTTAAACATCAGTGCTGAGCTGATTTTAGATACCTTGATCAATTTGTGCTGTAATCGATTAGATGAGTAATTCCATTTATATATTCCATTATATATTCCAATAAATTCCATTTATTGCTCTGCAGTATCACTTGTCAGGCAGAGACTCACATTTATTCTGAATGTTGCTGTGAGAATCCTGCAGTCCCTCCTCTTTGCCCTGTGTATTGTGTAACAGCCTTTGACCACAGCAATAAAATCTGACATGAACATTAGGTGCTAACTGTTCTGACTTCAGAAACAGCTTCTAAGTCACACAAGAACCTTGCTTTCATTTCTCTATAATTATATCTTGTTTCTGACCCCAAGTCAGCCATCCTGTGCTGTATTTACCCTGAAGTCTTTCTCCTAAACTGCTTGATACCCTTAAGCCTCCACATACTCTTATGTCTACAATGTCCGCTTATTTCTTCTCTTCCCCAGCAGACTCATTGTCATCCTACATGATCCAGCTTATCTGTCACATACTCAAAGGGAATCTTTCATGATGGCTTGACTTGGATCTATGCTCCTTTCTGTGTTTCCCTAGCCCCTGATCTCTTGTCATCGCTCTGGTTCTACTAGGTTAGCAAGTCATCTACTCCACTGACCTTCAACTCTGCATCCTTGGGGCCTAATACCTGGCACAATCAGAGTTGTCACACTATGCATGGAAATTTTGTTGTAGAGAGACAGGGATTTGCACTTAACAGTCACAACTATCATTTTGACCTGCATGATGATCACAGATTTCTCAAGTGTTACATTTCTGATTTGTGCACTCTTTTGGTTCTCTTTATTTTTAAAAACTTTTTATTTTATATTGGGGTATAGGCGATTAACAATGTTCTGATAGTTTCAGGTAAACAGGTATGGACTCAGCCATGCATATACATGCATCTGTTCTCCCCCAAACTCTCCTTCCATCCAGGCTGCCATATCTGTGCAATGTTTTTTCCTGTGGTTTTGTATGTATATTGTACCTTGACGAAGCACTGTTAACAAAAAAATCCATCCTTTTAACCAACTGCAGTTGTTTTTGCTTTCCAGGGGAGAGCCATGGTTTTCTCTGGGTAGGTAGTTCTTTTCTTAGGGAGATACTTGGCTGTCTTGGGGATGAAAGGGGAGAATCACAGAGACGAGAATTTCACTCCACCCCCACCCCCGCATGAAGGCAACAGAATTTGCATTTTCCTGGTACAGTCACTTTAACACTAAAGAAAAGTATCTTCTAGTGTTGAAGGGCTTAGGGACCCCATGTGACTGCTACTTTGCTACTGACACTTTTCAAAGGCCTTTCATGTCCACTCTTTTGTTTGGTATTCTGGACAGAAAATGTCAATATGGCCTCATTGTCCTTCTGTGAAAGGATCTATCCAGGGTGATCATCTCAACCTGGAGCACAGGTGCCAATGACCAGGAAGCTTTGAGAAACTGGAATCTTGGGCAGAAATGTACTGGTCATGGGCCCTGGGACAGGAGACGTCCCTTAGCCTATGGGACGGCAGAGAGAAACAGATCCAGATGTTTTGAATTGGATAAGCTTCAGCGCAACCCACTCAGGCTGCCTGAGATATCAACACAGCCTTGAGTGTCAGACTAAGCTGAATCCGAGTCCTGGCTTGGGCTGCTTGGTAGCTTGCATGACCCCAAGCAAGGTACTTAATCCCTCCAAATTGCAGGTACCTGCTCTGTGAGATACTTGTGGTCTGTACCTCACACAAGTGGGAGCACTGAAGGACACATTAGTCTCTTGTGTGTGTGTTAGTCACTCAGTCGTGTCTGACTCATTGTGACTCCATGGACAGTCCATGGAATTCTCCAGGCAAGAATACTGGAGTGGGTTGCCATTTCCTTCTCCGGGGGATCTTCCTGACCCAGGGGTCAAATCTGCGTCTCCTGCATTGCTGGCAGATTCTTTACCATCTGAGCTACCAGGGAAGCCCCCTATTATCTGCTGGGGCTGCCATAATGAAATACCAATGATTGAGGGGCTTAAACCTATTGTCTCCCACTTCTGAAGGCTGGAAGTCTGAGAGGGGTGAGTATATCTGTTCCTTCTGAGGCCTCTCTCCTTGGCATGTAGATGGCAACCTTTTCCCTGTGTCCTCATGTGGTCTTCCCTCTGCCTGTCTGTGTCCTAATCTCTTCTTCTCATAAGGACACCAGTCATATTGAGTTAGGGCCCATCCTAATGACCTCCTTTAACTTAAGGGGTCCTTAACCCCTTTAAGGATCTTATCTGAAAATCCAGTCACATTCTGAGGTACTAGTGTTGGGACTTCAACATAGGAATTTTGGGGGACTGAAATTCAGCCTTGAGCATATATCATCCCAGGGTCTGACAAACACCTTGTTGTTATTCAGTTGCTCACTCATGTCCAACTCTTTACAACCCCATGGACTGCAGCATTTCAGGCTTCCCTGTCCTTCACTATTTCCCTGAGTTTTCTCAAATGTATGCTGCTGCTGCTAAGTCGCTTCAGTCGTGTCTGACTCTTAGCGACCCCATGGACTGCAGCCTATCAGGCTCCTCTGCCCATGGGATTTTCCAGGCAAGAGTACTGGAGTGGGTTGCCATTGCCTTCTCTGGCTTAAATGTATAGTGTACAATAAAAGAAACGAGCAAGTATGTTATAATCATATTCAATGTGTGTATGTGTGTGTGCATGAAAAAGTGTTAAACAAACTTACTCTGTAATCTTGAATATGAATGGAAATTATCACTATGAACTATGAGATATTTTATTTTTAACCTTTGTGTGTATATAATTCCTAGCACCAAACATTGACATGATCTAGAAATCAGCCCAGCAGCAATGAGCCTTCTTGAAATTTCATTTCCCACTTAAAATAAAACAACAGCAAAAACAAAAATGGAGGTCTTTGAGAATATAGCTTGTTCCAAGTGTGGGGCAAGGAATATAACAGATAAGCATGGAACATCTTGTCATACTGCAAAATGAAGATTAGTAGGGTGGTGTTCAAAAGTCTTAGGATCCCAACTACCTGCAAGGGACTCATACTGGCCATAGAGGAGACCACTTCATGATCAGTAAGAATGAAACTGTAATTGATTAAGACAGATAAAATTTGTCTAAATATACAAGCTCAAAATGATATTTTACTTTATTTTTTATGTTTTATGTTTTATTTATTTTTTAACTTTTTTAATTTTAAAATCTTTAATTCTTCAAAATGATATTTTAAAATGACAATTTTGGGAGGATGCTAGAAGGTTAATATTTTCTTTTGGAAATTGGGAAATAAAGGGAAAGATTCAAGCATTTGTCAGTCCTTTCTTGTACAAACTGTAGATGAGGGAAAGAGTGTCTTTATAGAAGTATTCCAACAAAGAAATGAAGGAGTAAGATAGCCTTGGATTATTACCATTTACAACCTCTAATAAATTAAAAATCTAAGCATTAAGAATCAGTGGGTACTGACAATACAAAAACAGACAAAAAGATACAATGTGCCTCTTGATGAAGAATGCTGTCCCACCTACAATGTAGTCTTCCCCACAAAATATCAAACTTGAGTCTGATTATACCTCTAAATCCAACTGCCAATGTGCAACACATGTTGAGGATACTTGGGCCTGTTAAACCACGATATGAGTATGCAATTGATGGAATGCTACTAAGGGAAACTCCTCAGGGCAAAGAATTTGGTTCCTTTGACAAACAAATTATGGAAGGGAATAAAAGAGAGAGGGAACACCTGTAGATTAAAAGACTCTGAAAATATGTTTATGTATGTGTGTGTATGTGAGGGGCTTCTCAGGTGGTGCTAGTGGTAAAGAACCTGCCTGCTGATGCAGGAGATGCAAGAAACGTGGGTTTGATCCCTGGGTCAGGAAGATTCCCTGGAGGAGGGAATGGCAACCCACTCAAGTATTCTTGTGCAGAGAATCCCATGGACAGAGGAGCCTGGCGGGCTACTGTCCATGGGATCACACAGAGTCGGACATGACTAAAGTGACTTAGCATGCACACACACATTGCAAAATAAAAATTCAGGGCTGCTTGTTTAAAAATTAAATTTCAAAATGGTGAGAACAGAGCACTATACCAAGCATGCAGAGCACTTCTAAGCATAGGGCCCTTTGGGACTCCCTACATTGTACACTCTCATCCATGAGACTAGCTTGGTTCTAACCTTGGGCCTGCTCCTTAACCCAAGCAGGTGTGTACTATGTGATCATCTTGGGGAAACTGCTTTACAAACTGCCAAGTTCTGGGCTTGAAGATTGAAGAGCTTCCTGAAGCCCATTATGATCTAGTTCTTGGTATCTTTGGGGCTCATTTTGGACTTTTCTCATTAGTTTGTGTACTCTACTGCACTCTTTCTTCATCATCCTCTCAAGATCTCTTGCCCAGTATGCAGCCCCCTTTCACTTGGCTATTGGCCAGGTCCTTCAATCTGAAAGGATCAGAGTGAAGGGGTACGTATCATCCATTCCTGGGGCTCAGATTCACAGCTGTGCTCATGCCTCTGCCCTTGGGCTAGAGCAGTCTTGTTCTTGTGGCAGCCTGGGAAATCCCAGTGTTCCCTAGCAACAAGGCTGAACCAGAGCTGTTGCTAGGGAAACCCTGGGATTTCCATAGTTACCAAGAGCTCTGTGAGCATCTCCATTTCCATAGCTGAATATATTTGGTGTCAGCAGAAGAGGAGAAAGGAGAGCTGATGTTCTGTTGCCAAGGGGGGGCTGGGCTGGTTCTTCTGAATCTCATTACCTGCACAAAGAGGAGCGAAAACATCATCAGCAGGGACAGGATCACTCCTCAAAACTGACAAATGGCTGATCTCTCTTTTTACACAGACCTCCAAAAAATGATGCTCAACTTGGTGTTAAGTAGTCTGCTGGGATCCCACCATAATATGTTGCATCTACACATCTGTGTGCCCTCCCACTCCTAGTGGCTGGATCTTACTGAGACTGTGTCCCCAGGGCCCTACATAGGGCAGGGCATCTTAACCTCTTTGCTCATCTAGGGAAGCCTGTAGCGCCTGTCTCAGAATAATGTTTCTGAATGTATTAAACAAAATAAGAAGGGTTACAAAGGAAAGCAATTGTATTGAAATACAGTTATCAAAATATTAAAAAACACAATTGTGATATTGTAAAATATAAGTGCATTTTCATTGATGCATTAAATAATATGATTGAATGGCAGGTCTAGTAATTATTGTAATTAGGAAGTAGTGACAAGTGTAAAGAATGTTTGGAGAGAGCTGCTGCCATGGAGACATGATATGAAAATACCAGGTATCTCTCTTGGTGACAAAGTTGCTAATCTTCCTGTAGTTGGTTGCCTGCACTAGTGAAAATAAAGAATATTCTTTCCCCATCTAATACCACAGAACTTCCTAAATTTTACCAGGCTGTGGGCTTTAATTTTTGATACTACATGCTGTATGAATGAATGAATGCATGAACAGGTGATAAAAAAATAGCTGAGTAAATTTTCCAGGTTCCTTGAGCAAGTGACTAGCACAGTGACCCACTTACCTTCAGATACCCTGCTTCCTTTAAGAGCTAAGGAATTTCAACAAATGGCTTGGAATAAAACAATGGGGTAACTACATGCAAAAGAATGTTGGACCCTTATCTTAACTAAATAAAAAATTAACTCAAGATTGATCAAAAACCCTAACATAAGTGCTGAAACTAAAACTCTTAGAAAAAATAGAGGAGAAAGTTCATGAAATAAGATATGGTAGTGGTTTTCTGGATATGACACTAAAAGCACAGACAACAAAAGGACAAATAGATAAATTGGACTATATAAAACATTAAAACTTCTGTGCGACAAAGGAAGCAACCAACAGAATGAAAAGGCAACCCATGGAATAGGAGAAAGTACTTGCAAATCATATATGTGTTACAGGGTTACTCTTCACAATATATAAAGAACTTTTACAACTGAATATTAACAAAACAAACAACCCAATTTGAAAATAGGCAAAGGGCTTGAATAGAAATTTCTCCAAAAAAGATATACAAAGGGCAAATAAATGCATGAAAAGTTGTTGAACATCAATAGTCATTCAGCTCAGTACAGTTCAGTCGCTCAGTCCAGTTCAGTCGCTCAGTCATGTCTGACTCTTTGTGACCCCATGAATCACAGCACGCCAGGCCTCCCTGTCCATCACCATCTCCTGGAGTTCACTCAGACTCACATCCATCAAGACCGTGATGCCATCCAGCCATCTCATCCTCTGTTGTCCCCTTCTCCTCCTGCCCCCAATCCCTCCCAGCATCAGAGTCTTTTCCAATGAGTCAACTCTTCATATGAGGTGGCCAAAGTACTGGAGCTTCAGCTTTAGCATCATTCCTTCCAAAGAAATCCCAGAGTTGACCTGCTTCAGAATGGACTGGTTGGATCTCCTTGCAGTCCAAGGGACTCTCAAGAGTCTTCTCCGACACCACAGTTCAAAAGCATCAATTCTTCGGTGCTCAGCCTTCTTCACAGTCCAACTCTCACATCCATACATGACCACAGGGAAAACCATAGCCTTGACTAGATGGACATTAGTCGGCAAAGTAATGTCTCTGCTTTTGAATATGCTATCTAAGTTGGTCATAACTTTTCTTCCAAGGAGTAAGCATCTTTTAATTTCATGGCTGCAGTCAACATCTGCAATGATTTTGGAGCCCCCCAAAATAAAGTCTGACACTGTTTCCACCGTTTCCCCATCTATTTCCTATGAAGTGATGGGACAAGATGCCATGATCTTTGTTTTCTGAATGTTGAGCTTTAAGCCAACTTTTTCACTCTCCTCTTTCACTTTCATCAAGAGGCTTTTTAGCTCCTCTTCACTTTCAGCCATAAGGGTGGTGTCATCTGCATATCTGAGGTTATTGATATTTCACCCGGCAATCTTGATTCCAGCTTGTGCTTCTTCCAGTCCAGCGTTTCTCATGATGTGCTCTGCATATAAGTTTAATAAGCAGGGTGACAATATACAACCTTGACATACTCCTTTTCCTATTTGGAACCAGTCTGTTGTTCCATGCCCAGTTCTAACTGTTGCTTCCTGACCTGCATACAGATTTCTCAAGAGGCAGGTCAGGTGCTCTGGTATTCCCATCTCTTTCAGAATTTTCCACAGTTTATTGTGATCCACACAGTCAAAGGTTTTGGCATAGTCAATAAAGCAGAAATAGATGTTTTTCTGGAACTCTCTTGCTTTTTTGATGATCCAGCAGATGTTGGCAATTTGATCTCTGGTTCCTCTGCCTTTTCTAAAACCAGCTTGAACATCAGGGAGTTCACGGTTCACGTATTGCTGAAGCCTGGCTTGGAGAATTTTGAGCATTACTTTACTAGCATGTGAGATGAGTGCAATTGTGCAGCAGTTTGAGCATTCTTTTGCATTGCCTTTCTTTGGAATTGGAATGAAAACTGACCTTTTCCAATCCTGTGGCCATTGCTGAGTTTTCCAAATTTGCTGGCATATTGAGTGCAGCACTTTCACAGCATCATCTTTCAGGATTTGAAACCGCTCAACTGGAATTCCATTACCTCCACTAGCTTTGTTTGTAGTGATGCTTTCTAAGGCCCACTTGACTTCACATTCCAAGATGTCTGGCTCTAGATTAGTGATCACATCATCATGATTATCTGGGTCGTGAAGATTTTTTTTTTTTTTTTTTTTTACAGTTCTTCTGTGTATTCTTCCACCTCTTCTTAATATCTTCTGTTTCTGTTAGGTCCATACCATTTCTGTCCTTTATCGAGCCTATCTTTGCATGAAATGTTCTTTGGTATCTCTAATTTTCTTGAAGAGATCTCTAGTCTTTCCCATTCTGTTGTTTTCCTCTATTTCTTTGCATTGATCGCTGAAGAAGGCTTTCTTATCTCTTCTTGCTATTCTTTGGAACTCTGCATTCAGATGCTTATATCTTTCCTTTTCTC
The DNA here is from genome assembly GCF_042477335.2 of Ovis canadensis. Classification (NCBI taxonomy): domain Eukaryota; kingdom Metazoa; phylum Chordata; class Mammalia; order Artiodactyla; family Bovidae; genus Ovis; species Ovis canadensis. The sequence continues at coordinate 84,666,185 of NC_091727.1, forward strand.
CTTTGCTTTTTGTCTCTCTTCTTTTCACAGCTATTTGTAAGGCCTCCCCAGACAGCCATTTTGCTTTTTTCCATTTCTTTTCCATGGGGATGGCCTTGATCTCTGTCTCCTGTACAATGCCATGAACCTCATTCCATAGTTCATCACGCACTCTATCAGATCTAGGCCCTTAAATCTATTTCTCACTTCCACTGTAGAATCATAAGGGATTTGATTTAGGTCATACCTGAATGGTCTAGTGGTTTTCCCTACTTTCTTCAATTTGAGTCTGAATTTGGTAATAAGGATTTCATGATCTGAGCCACAGTCAGCTCCTGGTCTTGTTTTTGTTGACTGTATAAAGCTTCTCCATCTTTGGCGGCAAAGAATATAATCAATCTGATTTTGGTGTTGACCATCTGGTGATGTCCATGTGTAGAGTCTTCTCTTGTGTTGTTTGAAGAGGGTGTTTGCTCTGACCAGTGCATTTTCTTGGCAAAACTCTTAGTCTTTGCCCTGCTTCATTCCACATTCCAAGGCCAAATTTGCCTGTTACTCCATGTGTTTCTTGACTTCCTACTTTTGCATTCCAGTCCCCTATAATGAAAGGGACATCTTTTTAAGGTGTTAGTTCTAAAAGGTCTTGTAGGTCTTCATAAAACCATTCAACTTCAGCTTCTTCAGCATTACTGGTTGGGGCATAGACTTGGATAACTGTGATATTGAATGGTTTTCCTTGGAGATGAACAGAGATCATTCTGTCGTTTTTGAGATTGCATCCAAGTACTGCATTTCGGACTCTCTTGTTGACCATGATGGCTACTTCATTCCTTTTGAGGGATTCCTGCCCGCAGTAGTAGATATAATGGTTATCTGAGTTAAATCCACCCATTCCAGTCCATTTTAGTTCTCTGATTCCTAGAATGTCGACATTCACCCTTGCCATCTCTTGTTTGAGCACTTCCAATTTGCCTTGATTCATGGAACTGACATTCCAGGTTCCTATGCAATGTTGCTCTTTACAACATCGAATCTTGCTTCTATCACCAGTCACATCCAAAGCTGGGTATTGTTTTTACTTTGACTCCATCTCTTCATTCTTTCTGCAGTTATTTCCCCATTGATCTCCAGTAGCATACTGGGCACCTAATGACCTGGGAAGTTCCTCTTTTGGTATCCTATCATTTTGCCTTTTCATACTGTTCATGGGGTTCTCAAGGCAAGAATACTGAAGTGGCTTGCCATTCCCTTCTCCAGTGGACCACATTCTGTCAGACCTCTCCACCATGACCCACCCATCTTGGGTTGCCCCGTGGGCATGGCTTAGTTTCATTGAATTAGACAAGGCTGTGGTCCTAATGTGGTTAGATTGACTAGTTTCTGTGAGTATGGTTTCAGTGTGTCTGCCCTCTGATGCCCTCTTGCAACACCTACCATTTTACTTGGCTTTCTCTTTCCTTAGGTGTGGGGTATCTCTTCACGGCTGCTCCAGCAAAGCACAGCCACTGCTCCTTACCTTGGACGAGGTGTATCTCCTTACCACCGCCGTTCCTGACCTTCAACGTGGGATAGCTCCTCTAGGCCCTCCTGTGCCTGCGCAGCCACCGCTCCTCATGTTGCTCCTCCTGGCCGCCAGCCCTGGCCTCGGGCGTGGGTGGCTCCTCCCAGCTGCCGCCTCTGGCCTCCGGCCTGGGGTGGCTCCTCAGGGTCACCGCCCCTGGCCTCAGATGCGGGGTACCTCCTCCCAGCCTCCACTGACCTCGGACGCGGGGTAGCTTACTAGTCATTAGAGAAATGCAAATCAAAACCACAATGAGATTCCACCTCATATCCATTAGGATGGCAACTATTTAAAAAAACAACAGAAAATAACAAGTGTTGGCAAGAATGTGGAGAAATATCATACTGATCCAGCAATTTCTCTTTGGGTACATATCCCAAAGAATTGGAAGCAGGGTCTTAAAGAGATATTTGCACACTCGTGTTCTTAGCAGAACTATTCATAATTAACCAAGAGGTGAAATTAACTCTAGTGTCTATCAATGGATAACTGGATAAACAAAATGTGATATATAAATACAATGAAATAGTACTCAGTCTTAAAGGGAAGGAAATTCTAACATCTGCTACAACATGGATGAACTTTGAGGACTTTATACTCATTGAAAGAAGCCAAGCCCCAAAGGACAAATGCAATATAATTTTACTTCTATGAGGTCCCTACAGTAGTCAAGTTCATCGAGACAGAAAAGTAGAATGGTGTTTTCAGGGGATGGGGGAGGGTGTGGGGAATTAGTGTTTAATGGGAACAGACTTTCAATTTTGCAAGATGAAAAGAGTTCTGGAAGTGGATGGTGGTAATGGCTGAACAATAATGTGACACTTAACAACAGTCATGATAGCAAATTTTATGTTATGTATATTTTACCACAATTGGAAACATTGGAGGGAAAGGAGGAGGCACCTTCTTGATTTGAGAATACCTTGTCAGGGAAAAAGGTGCCCATGAATCCTGGCAGGGGACCAACAGGAAATCAACAGCATCTCTTCATTGTCCTGCAACCTGATGAGCGAGCCGGTATTTGGGACAGATGAACTGTGCAACACAACTGCCTCATGGGACATCAGAGAAGGATGCCTGCTACAAGGAAGTCTTTGGAGGGCCCTGAGGGATCTGTCAATAGCTTGCAGCTCTCAGGTTTTCTACACTTCTCATTCTCAGCTCCTCAGGTCCTGCAGACTGGGCTGAGACCCACACAGCCTTATCGGCTTCTTAGCCAAACACCAGGAGAAGTGAAGCTACAGGAGGCATTGCCCCCAAATTCCACAACTGAGTCATCAGAAGGGTGGAGTGCCTGCACCAGGTTGCTCTCACAAGCCACAGAAGCTCAAGGATACAAAGGTTGTGTCCCTAGAGGCCCCCAGCATGGCAGGTAAGAGCCTTGCTTGAGGGGTGAGAGGACCCTTGGCCTCAGATTGTAAACAAGTGGGGAGAGTGGCAAGATGCAAGGCTGGCTATGGGGCCAACATCCTCAGTGTGCAGGACCCTGTGAGCCAGGGAAAGCGATTTGGAACTTACTCTGAGGAAAGCAGGGAGCCACTGGAAGGTTTAAGCAGGAAAGAAATCTTATCTAATTTATTTTTTTAGTTAAGATCTGTCTAATGACTGTATGGAGAGCAAAAACGATACAGGCTATGGATGTGAGGCTCTTGCACAGCCCTCCCCACTAGGGACAGCTCAGAGAACTGAGCCCCAGCCCCATGGGCTTACTTGGCACCAGCTGAGACACAGTGGGCAGAGATCCTAGCCTGCCATCATCTTCCAGGTGGGCTTGTGCTCCTGACTTGGAAGTGGGAGTCAGGGTTCAGGCATCAGTTGCAAACTAGTAACCGTAGGGAGGGCAGGGGGCTTCTGGTGGGCTTGGATATATAGGGGCTGCTGAGAGGGTCAGTTGGGAAAGCAGAGGAGTCCCTCCTTGGACAGATTGCTGTAGGGCAGGGGTGCTGGCCGGCAAGAGCCTTAGTGGCAGAGGCAATCAGGTGACTAAAAGTGAGGAGGTGCCGGGGAGATATAAATGTTGCCACTTCTCTCCCCTAAGGTGGCCTTACCCTCAGGAAGAGGCTCCCTCTTATCGAGACGGTTGCCTCATGTGTCTTCCCAGGCTTTCCTGCAGAAACTTTGCTTCCTATCTCCAGCACTGTGGGCTCAGTTTACAGTGCAAATTATGCATTTCTAGGGACACCATCTGCCAAGTTTTGTGATTTCGATTTCTGGCCATCACCGTCGTATTTTGCAGAATTATGCAATGAAGAAAGGACTGCAAGCTCTCCACTTTATTTGGCAAAATAGAGACAGTGGAGGCTGAAGTTACATTCATTCATCCATTTGTTTAACTAAAATGTATTGAAAATCTGCTACTTGACACAGGAAGAATCATAAGAACAGTTAAGGAGCGAGGCTTCAAATAAAGTATAAAGTCCATGACTAAACCTGTGTCCCTTCTGCCCTCTAAATTCTTGAAAGGTGCCCTGACAGCCATGAGGCATACCTGAGGGCCTATATAACCCAGTTCATCTGCCTTCTCGTGAGCAGGCTTTCCAAGGTGGCAGGACCCTGGGAGATCATGGGCTCAAGTAGGCTGAGCCCAGAGCAGGGAAGAGAGATGTTCTTCTACCCCTTCTGCTTGTGGAAGTCAGAATAAGGTATGAGGCAAGTTTCGGGGATCAGGTCCCACAGCCTGGCCTTCATAGATCTATCACAGGCACCTGCAAGCATGCAGCAGTGTCCAGGGACATTGATTTAGGACTTAGCACACTATAGAATGACAGACCGGGGCTGGAGTGGCACGGCTTTTGCCGAGGGAGAAACCGCTGCTCTCTGCCTTTCTTCTGTTTCCATTTATTGTAATTATTGGTATATCTGGATTTCTTGCTACCATCCTATTTATTTTGGGCTTGCTCTTTCTATGCATCTTTGTCCTTCTTTCTTGTCGTCTATTCGAAGTTCTTTAAAAATTTTTTTTAAAATTCCTTCCCCCTCCTACTAGTTTGGAAGCTAGACATTCTATTTTTTTTTTTTTAGTGGTTTATTCTAAATATTTGGAAATTGAAATAAACAACAATGCAATTTAAAATAGCTTTAGAAAGTATGAAATGTTTAGAGATAAATCCAAAAAATATGTAGATCTATACCCTGAATACTACAAAACATTGCAGATGATGCAGACATAAGTTAATTAAACTAATATACAATTTAAATTAATAAACTAAATATCCTTTTTTTTTTTTGGCTGCACCAGGAATCCCACCCACACCCATTGCAATGGAAGTATGGAGTCTTAACAACTGGACCACCAGGGAAGTCCAGGTAGATGTCTTATACAAGGATTAGAATATTAAATATTGTTAACACATAAATTCTTTCCAAATTCATTGCTAGCTTAATGCAATTCCCAACTAAAAACCAAAAAACTTTTAAGTATAAATTGGCAGTTTGATTCTAACTTTCATATGGAAATAGATAGAACCTCCATAGCTAAAAAACTAAAAGAGGGAAGAAATATGGATGAAATTATACTACCTGATTTTGAGGCTTATTATGAAGTGAGGCTTATTATGAGTTTTAGATCAGGAAGAGGAACCAGAGATCAAATTGCCAACATCCATTGAATTATTGAAAAAGCAAATAGAGTTCCAGAAAAACATCTACTTCTGCTTTATTGACTATGCCAAGGCCTTTGACTGTGTGAATCACAATAAACTGTGGAAAATTCTTAAAGAGATGAGAATACCAAACCACTTGACCTGCCTCTTGAGAAATATGTATGCAGGTCAGGAAGCAACAGTTAGAACTGGACATGGAACAACACAGCGGTTACAAATCGGGAAAGGAGTACTTCAAGGCTGTATATTGTCACCCTGCTTATTTAACTTCTATGCAGAGTACATCATGAGAAACGCTGGGCTGGATGAAGCACAAGCTGGAATCAAGATTGCCGGAAGAAGTATCAATAACCTCAGATATGCTGATGACACCACCCTTATGGCAGAAAGCAAAGAACTAAAGAGCCTCTTGATGAAAATGAAAGAGGAGAGTGGAAAATGTTGGCTTAAAGCTCAACATTCAGAAAACTAAGATCATGACATCCAGTCACATCACTTCATGGGAAATAGATGGGGAAACAGAGGAAACAGTAGCAGACTTTATTTTGGGGGTCTCCAAAATCACTGCAGATGGTGACTGCAGCCATGAGATTAAAAGACGCTTACTCCTTGGAAGGAATGTTATGACCAACTTAGATAGCATAATAAAAAGCAGAGACATTACTTTGCCATAAAACAAAGGTCTGTCTAGTCAAAGCTATGGTTTTTCCAGTGGTCATGTATGGATGTGAGAGTTGGACTGTGAAGAAAGCTGAGCACCGAAGAATTGATGCTTTTGAACTGTGGTGTTGGAGAAGACTCTTGAGAGTCCCTTGGACTGCAAGGAGATCCAACCAGTCCATCCTAAAGGAGATCAGTCCTGGGTGTTTATTGGAAGGACTGGTGTTGAAGCTGAAAGTCCAATACTTTGGCCACCTGATGTGAAGAGCTGAGTCATTGGAAAAGACCCTCATGCTGGGAAAGATTGAAGGCAGGAGAAGGGGGCGACAGAGGATAAGATGGTTGGATGGCATCACTGACTCAATGGACATGGGTTTGGGTGGACTCCGGGAGTTGGTGATGGACAGGCAGGCCTGGCGTGCTGTGGTTCATGGGGTCGCAAAAGAGTTGGACATGACTGAGTGACTGAACTGAACTGATTCTGACTGGTGTGAGATGATACCTCATTGTAGTTTTGATTTGCATTTCTCTAATAATGAGTGATGTTGAGCATCTTTTCATGTGTTTATTAGCCATTTGTATATCTTCTTTGGAGAAATATCTTTTCAGTTCTTTTGCCCATTTTTTTGATTGGGTTTTTGGTTTTTCTGATATTGAGCTGCATGAGCTGCATTAATTCTTTGTCGCTAAGCCTTCTTTATGGTCCAGCTCTCACATCTGTACATGTTCAGTTCAGTTCAGTCGCTCAGTCATGTCCAACTCTTTGCGACCCCATGAACTGCAGCACGCCAGGCCTCCCTGTTCATCACCATCTCCCGGAGTTCACTCAGACTCACGTCCATCTGGAAAAATCATAGCTTTGACTAGATGGGCTTTTGTTGGCAAAGTCAAGTCTCTGCTTTTTAATATGCTGTCTAGGTTTGTCATGGGCTTCCCTGGTGGCTCAGATGGTAAAAAATCTGCCTGCAATATGATAGACCTAGGTTCAATCCCTGGGTTGGGAAGATCTCTTGGAGATGGGAATGGCAAGCCACTCCAGTAGTCTCACCTGGAGAATCCCATGGAGAGAGGAGCCTGGTGGGCTACAGTCTGTGGGGTTGCCAAGAGGCAGACACAACTGAGTGACTAACACTTTCACTTTCACAGGTTTGTCATAGCTTTTTTTCCAAGGGACAGGTGTCTTTTAATTTCCTGACTGCAGTCACTGTCCTCAGTGATTTTGGAGCCCAAGGAAATAAAGTTTGTCACTGTTTGCATTGTTTCCCTATCTATTTGCCATGAAGTGACGGGACTGGATGCCATGATCTTTGTTTTTTGAATGTTGAGTTTTAAGCCAACCTTTTCACTCTCCTCTTTTACCTTCATCAAGAGCCTCTTTAGTTCCTCTTCGCTTTTTGCCATAAGGGTGGTTTCATCTGCATATCTGAGGTCACTGATACTTCTCTCAGAAATCTTGATTCCAGCTTGTGAATCATCCAGCCTGGCATTTTGCATGATGTACTCTGCATATGAGTTAAATAAATGGGGTGACAATATATAGCCTTAACATACACCTTTCCAAATATTTGGAGGTTCCTTAAAGACCTAAAAATAGAGCTACCACATGACTGAGCAATCCCATTACTGCAAATATGCAGAGAAAACCATAATTCAAAAAGTTATGTGCACCTAATGTTTATAGCAGCACTATTTGCAATAGCCAGGATATCTAAGTAACATAATTATTCATCAACAGATGAATAGATAAAGAATATGTGGTGCATTTATCCAATGGAATATTACTCAGCCATAAAAAGAATAAAATAAATCCATTTGCATTGACATGAATGGTCTTAGAAATTGTTATACTGAATGAAGTTAAAGAAAGACAAATATCATATTATATCACTTAGATGGAGGGATTCCCAGTGGTTCCATTGGTAAAGAACCCACCTGCCAATGCAGGAGACACAAGAGATGTGAGTTTGATACCTGGGTCAGGCAGTCCCCTTGGAATAGGAAATGGCAACCCACTCTAATATGCTTGCCTAGAAAATTCCATGGACAGGGGAGACTGGTAGCCTGGCAGCCTGTGACAGTCCATGGGTCACAAAGAGTGGGACACAACTGAGTGCGCATGCACACACACACATACACACATCACCTAGATGTACAATCTAAAGAAATGGTACAAATGAACTTATTTACAGAACAGGAATAAAGTCACAGATACAGAAAACAAACTTATGGTTGCAAAGAAGAAGGTAGGGGGAGGGATAAATTGAAAGATTGGGATTGACATATAATAACACTACTATATATAAAATAGATAATTAATAAGAACCCCCTGTATAGTACAGGGAACTCTACTCAATACTGTGTAGTGATCTATATGGGCAAAGAATCTAAAAAAGAGTGGATATATGAATATATATGACTGATTCACTTTGCTATACAGCAGAAAATAACACAACATTGTAAATCAACTACACTCCAATAAAAATTAATTTTAAAAAAGGAAAAGAAAGAAAAAGGAAAAAGTACCATAAATTAACTACACTTCAATTAAAAATTGAGAGCACCCCACTACAAAAGATAAAAAATCTTCTGCGTAATGAAGGAAATCATTAAAGTGAAAAGCCAACCTATCTAGTGGGAGAAGGTTTTTGCAAAAGATATATCAGATAAAGGTTAATATCTAAAATATATGAAGAACTCATGTAACTCAACAGCAACAAAAGACAAGCTACCTGATTTTAAAATGGGCAGAGGATCTGAATAGACATTTTTCCAAAGATGACAAACATGCACATGGTGACAGGCACATGAAAATATGTTCAACATCACTAATTATCAAAACATCACTAATTATCAAAACTAAAATGAGACATCACCTCACACCTGTTAGAATGGTTAGGATACAGCATGCTTGGGGCTGGTGCATGGGGATGACCCAGAGAGATGTTAGGGGGAGGGAGGTGGAAGGGGGGGTTCATGTTTGGGAACGCATGTACACCCATGGTGGATTCATGTCAATGTATGGCAAAACCAATACAGTATTGTAATTAAAATAAAGTAAAAATAAAAATTAAAAAAAAGATAAGGAATAACAAATGTTGGAGAGGAATTAAAGAAAAGGAAACATTTTCACACTGTTGGTGGGAATGTAAATTGGTGCAACCACTTTGGAAAACAGTACAGAAATTCCTTTAAAAATTAAGACTAGAATTACCATGTAACTCAGCTTTCACTTCTGGATATTTATCCAAAGAAACTGCTAAGTCACTTCAGTCATGTCTGACTCTTTGCGACCATTTGGACTGTAGCCTACCAGGCCCCTCTGTCCATGGAATTCTCCAGGCAAGAATACTAGAGTGGATTGCCACGCTCTCCTCCAGGGTCTCTTCCTACCTCAGGGATGGAACCTGTGTCTCTTATGTCTCCTGCATTGGCAGGTGGGTTCTTACCACTAGCGCCACTTGGGAAGCCCATCCGAAGAACATAAAAACACTAATTTGAAAATATATATGGAATCATATGTTCATCATAGCATTATTTACAAGAGTCAAGACATGAAAACAACCTAAGTTTTCATCAATGGATGGCTGGATAAAAAAGATGTGGAGACAACATGGCTGGACCTTGAGGATATTATGCTAAGTGAAATAAGTCAGAAAGAGAAAGAGAAATACTGTATGATTTTACTCATATGTAAAATCTAAACAAAACAAAACCAATGAACAAACAAAACAAAAACAAATGCATAGATGCACAGAACAAATTACCAGAGGGGAAGGGAATTGGAGGTGGGTGAAATGGATGAAGGTCAATTGTACAGGGAGATGGTAATTAGACTTGTGTTGATTACTCTATACCATATATAGATGTTGAACTATAATGCTGTGCATCTGAAATTTATATAATAAAAATTATTTTCTCTGTAGGAAAAATCCTAACTTTTTGAAAAGAATAAATATAAAAGATTTGATGAGAGAGGAAATATTTAATCACTGGAATTACTCAGAAATGAGGATTATGATGTTGATAAAATAAGAGTTTCTTTTTAAAATAAACTATTTTTAGAACAGTTTTAGGTTCACAGCAAGACTGAATGGAAAGTTCGGTGAGTTCCCACATACAATTTGCCCCACATGCACAAGCTCCGACACAATCCATATCCCACACTACATAGTACATTTGTTACAATTAACTAAAAACTGTTCCAAACAGAAATCACCAGACCCAGATGGAGTTAGAAATTTAAAACACAGTGCCATTTAATGACCCGGATAACCATGATGTTGTGATCACTCACCTAGAACCAGGAATCCTGGAGTGTGAAGTTAAGTGGGCCTTAGGAAGCATCACTACAAACAAAGCTAGGAGAGGTGATGGAACTCCAGCTGAGCTATTTCAAATCCTAAAAGATGAAGCTGTGAAGGTGCTGCACTCAATATGCCAGCAAATTTGGAAAACTCAGCAGTGACCACAGGACTGGAAAAGGTCAGTTTTCATTCCAATCCCAAAGGCAGTGCCAAAGAATGTTCAGACTACCAGACAATTGTGCTTATTTCACATGCTAGCAAGGTAATGCTTAAAATCCTTTGCTGGGGTCCAGCCCTGGTGGATCCAGGGAATTCGAAGGGTGGATAGAGTTGGCGTCTTAGGAAAGAATTATTTAATTAGAAATATAAAGAGAGATTAGGAAAGAATAGTGTAGTAGGAAAATTAGTGGAGAAAAGAGGCTGGATAACTTGGTTTACGTGGAAAACCAATAAAGTTCCAAGACAAGGAACTTGCACCACCTATGTAGGCCACCAGCACCAGCTTGAATAGCGGAGGGTGCTCCACCTTGGGCTTCCTCTCCTGTGGGTCTTAGAAGCCAGGGCAAATAAGTATACGTGGTGAGCTTCCACACTCCAGATGGGAATTCAGCCTGAAAAAGAGAGGGAGGGAGAGGGAGAAAGAGAGAGAGAGAGAGTTGACACAGGGGAGGCCAAGCTTGTGCAAAAACCCCATAACTTTATTTTTTTTCCATAACTTTATTTTTAAAAGGTGTTTATATACCCTAAGTTTTACATAATGGAAGATAGAGTCATTCATGCAGGGGCAGCAGTCCTGACCCTTTCTGTATATCTTTTTGTATACGAAAGGTATCAGGTGATTTACATTATCTTCTGGCCAAGAGGCCTGTTAACACTTTATGGATCTCTTCCTTAATGAATGTTAATCTCATTTCCCCTGAAGTGTTTTTCTTTAATCTGCATCACCCTCGAAGCACTAACATTGCATCCTTATAGAACAAAGGTGCAGTGGGTTATAACAAAGAAGGTACTTAACTCAAAGATCTATGTTGCTACATCTTTTTTTTTCTATATACCAACTATATCAACAAATAAAAGATATGAAAATTTGGCAGCAAGTATTGGCTCATCAATGAAAACTTTAATCAGTTTTATTCTAATGATTTTGACTCCTCAGAAGCCCCTACATTCCTAGGATGTTTTGGGCTTCCTGTGCCTCTCGTGGTCAGGAGGCCGCAAACAATCACATGTGCAGCTGTAAGAGTCCTGTAGGCAGGCTAGAAAGCCATCAGAGGGGTTTTTGGATTTCAATACTCTTATTATGCCCAGGAGACTTATCTAAAAGCTCTAAATTAACTTTTTCCAGAAAAAGGTGGTGGGGGGACAGCCCCCTGTTAATGTCAGAAGTGTAAGCGAAAAGCATAATGCAGTATGGGAGGCAGACTCTGGTTTTGGGGGTAGATGCTTGAGAAAATCCAGAGAGGCTCCCTTAAGGCCGGACTCGCCTTTGCCTGTTGGACCCCTTAACCTCATGACCTTTGCCATGGGCGGGACTCCTTATGCTGGCTCCCATCAATCCTTCAAGCTAGGCCTCAATAGTGCGTGAACCGAGAACTTCCAGGTGTACAAGCTGGATTTGGAAAAGGCAGAGGAAACAGATATTAAGTTGCCAACATCCACTGGATCATAGATAAAGCAAGAGAGTTTCAGAAAAACATCTATATCTGCTTAATTGACTGCTGAAGCCTTTGACTGTGTTCAGTTCAGTTCAGTCACTCAGTCGTGTCCAGCTCTTTGCGACCCCATGAATCGCAGCACGCCAGGCCTCCCTGTCCATCACCATCTCCTGGAGTTCACTCAGACTCACGTCCATCGAGTCAGTGATGCCATCCAGCCATCTCATCCTTGGTCGTCCCCTTCTCCTCCCACCCCCAATCCCTCCCAGCATCAGAGTCTTTTCCAATGAGTCAACTCTTCATATGAGGTGGCCAAAGTACTAGAGCTTCAGCTTTAGCATCATTCCTTCCAAAGAAATCCCAGGGTTGATCTCCTTCAGAATGGACTGGTTGGATCTCCTTGCAGTCCAAGGGACTCTCAAGTCTTCTCCAGCACCACAGTTCAAAAGCATCAATTCTTTAGCACTCAGCCTTCTTCACAGTCCAACTCTCACATCCATACATGACCACAGGAAAAACCATAGCCTTGACTAGACGGACCTTAGTCGGCAAAGTAATGTCTCTGCTTTTGAATATGCTATCTAGGTTGGTCATAACTTTTCTTCCAAGGAGTAAGCGTCTTTTAATTTCATGGCTGCAGTCACCATCTGCAGTGATTTTGGAGACAAAAAAAATAAAGTATGACACTGTTTCTACTGTTTCCCCATCTATTTCCTATGAAGTGATGGGACCAGATGCCATGATCTTCATGTTCTGAATGTTGAGCTTTAAGCCAACATTTTCACTCTCCACTTTCGCTTTCATCAAGAGGCTTTTTAGTTCCTCTTCACTTTCTGCCATAACGGTGGTGTCATCTGCATATCTGAGGTTATTGATATTTCTCCTTGCAATCTTGATTCCAGCTTGTGCTTCTTCCAGTCCAGCATTTCTCATGATGTACTCTTCATATAAGGTAAATAAGCAGGGTGACAATATACAGCCTTGACGTACTCCTTTGACTGTGTGGGTCACAACAAACTGTAGAAAATTCTTAAAGAGATAGGAATACAAGACCACCTTAGCTGCCTCCTGAGAAACCTGTTTGCAGGTCAAGAAACAACAGTTAGAACTGGACATGGAACCACAGATTGGTTCCAAATTGGGAAAGGAGAACGTTAAAGCTATGCATTGTCACCCTTATATGCAGAGTACATTACGCAAAATGCCAGGCTAGAAGACTCACAAGCTAGAATCAAGACTGCCAGGAGAAATATCAACAACGTCAGACATGTGGATGACACCACTCTAATGGCAGAAAGTGAAGAAGACCTAAAGAGCTTATCGATGAAGGTGAAGGAGGAGAGTGAAAAAGTTGGCTTAAAACTCAACATTCAGAAAACTATGATGATGGCATCTGATCCCATCACTTCGTGGCAACTAGATGGGGAAATAATGGAAACATGACAGACTTAATTTTCTTGGGCTCCAAAATCACTGTGGACAGTGACTGCAGCCATGAAATTAAAAGATGCTTGTTCCTTGGAAGAAAAGCTATGACAAACGTAGACAGAGTATTAAAAAGCAGAGACATTACTTTGCTGACAAAGGGCTGGATAGTCAAAGCTATGGTTTTTCCAATAGTTCATAACTGATGAAGAATTGTTATCTAAAATATACAAAGAACTCTTAAAATTCAGCAGCAAGAAAATTCACAACTTGATTAAGAAATGGTTTAAAGATCTGAACAGATACCTCAGCAATAAAGAGTTACAGATGGAAATAAGCATATGAAAAGATGCTCTACCTCATATGTCACCAGAGAAATATAAATGAAAGCAATAATTAGATATCACTGTATATCATTAGAATTGATAAATTCTGAAACACCGATAACATCAACTGCTGGTGAGAATATGGAGCAACAGAAACTCTTATTCATTGCCAGTGGGAATGCAAGATGGTACAACCACTTTGGAAGACATTTTGGAGGTTTCTTACAAAACTATACTCCTAATCACACAATCCAGCAATCATACTCATTGGTGTTTACTCAAAGTAATCGAAAACTTCTAAAAAAAAATTAAAAATAAAAAAAAAGAAAACTTCTGTCCACAAAAAATCTGCACATAGATGTTTACTCTTAATCATCAAAACTTGAATGCAACCAAGGTATACTTCAGTAGGTAAATGAATACATAAACTATGGCTTATCCAGACAATGGGTTCATGGGGAGTCACTTCAGTCATGTCCAGCTCTTTGCAACCCTTTGAACTGTTCATGGGATTCTCCAAGCAAGAATACTGGAGTGGGTTGCATGCCCTCCTCCCAGGGATCTTCCTGACCCAGGGATTGAACCTTTGTCTATTGTGACTCCTGCATTGTTAGGGGGGTTCTTTACCACTAATGCCACCTGGGAAGCCCATCCAAAGAACATGAAAACACTAATTTGAAAATATATGTGGACTCATATGTTCATCATAGCATTATTTACAAGAGCCAAGACATGAAAACAACCTAAATGTTCATCAGTGGATGACTGGATAAAAAAAAATGTGGAGACAACATGGATGGACCTTGAGGATATTCTGCTAAGTGAAATAAGTCAGAAATAGAAATACTGTATGCTTTTACTCATACATAAAAAAATCTCTGTACCTCCCTCTACGTTTTGCTGTGAATCTGAAACTGCTCTGAAAAGCAAATTATGTTTTAAAAAATTGTCAGACTCAAGTTCCAACATTTACATAATCACATTAAGCCACATGGTCTACATACATCAAATAGATGACAGAAAGTGGAAGAGTGAATTTAAAAAAAATGACTCAACTGTATCACATGCTTGATACACTTCAAATATAATGATTTAAGTATATTGAAAGCAAACAGGAATATCATTGAAGCTTTATTTGTAATAGCAAAAAAGTTGTAAACAGTCAAATTGTCCTTTACTAAAGGAATGATTACAGAAACTGCTTCTTGCATACCATGGATTCCTTGTTGCTCAGTCGCTCAGTCTTGTCTGACTCTTTGTGACCCCATGGACTGAAGCAAGCCAGGCTTCCCTGTCCATCAGCAGCTCCCAAAGCTTACTCAAACTCATGTCCATTGACTTAGTGATGCCATCCAACCATCTTGTCCTCTGTCATCCGCATCTCCTCCTGCCTTCAATCTTTACCAGCATCATTCCCATAAGGTGGCCAAAATATTGGAGCTTCAGCTTCAGTATTATTCCTTCCAATGAATATTCATGACTGATTTCCTTTAGGATTTAAGATGGTAGGCACTAAGAGAGGGCATCAGAGGGCATACAGACTGAAACCACAATCACAGACAACAGGATAATCTGATCACATGAACCACAGCTTTGTCTAATTCAATGAAACTAAGCCATGCTGTGTGGGGCCACCCAAGATGGACAGGTCATGGTGGAAAGGTCTGACAGAATGTAGTCCACTGGAGAAGGGAATGGCAAACCACTTCAGTATTCTTGCCTTGAGAACCCCATGAACAGTATGGAAAGGCAAAAAGATAGGACACTGAAAGATGAACTCCCCAGGTTGGTAGGTACCCAATATGCTATTGGAGATCAGTGGAGAAATAACTCCAGAAAGAATGAAGGGATGGAGCCAAAGCAAAAACAACACCCAGTTGTGGATGGGACTGGTGATGGAAGCTAGGTTTGATACTGTAAAAAGCAATATTGCCTAGGAACCTGGAATGTTAGGTCCATGAATCAAGACAAGTTGGAAGTGGTCAAACAGGAGATGACAGAGTGAACATCGACATTCTAAGAATCAGCGGACTAAGATGGACTGGAATGGGTGAATTTAACTCAGATGACCATTATATCTACTACTGTGAGCAGGAATCCCTTAGAAGAAATGGAGTAGCCATCATAGTCAACAAAAGAGTCCAAAATGCGGTACTTGGATATAATCTCAAAAATGACAGAATGATCTCTGTTTGTTTCCAAGGGAAACCATTCAATATCATGGTAATCCAAGTCTATGCCCTGACCAGTAATGCTGAAGAAATCAAAGCTGAACAGTTCTATGAAGACCTACAAGACCTTCTAGAACTAAAACCCCAAAAAGATGCCCTTTTCATTATAGGGGACTGGAATGCAAAAGTAGGAAGTCAAGAAATACCTGGAATAACAGACAAATTTGGCCTTGGAGTAACTGAATGAAGCAGGGCAAAGGCTAATAGAATTCTGCCAAGAGAATGCACTGGTCATAGCAAACACCCTCTTCCAGCAACACAAGAGAAGACTCTATACATGGACAGCACCAGATGGTCGACACCGACATCAGATTTATTATATTCTTTGCAGCCAAAGATGGAGAAGCTCTATACAGTCAGCAAAAACAAGACCAGGAGCTGACTGTGACTCAGATCATGAACTCCTTATTGCTGAATTCAGACTGAAATTGAAGAAAGTGGAGAAAACCACTAGACCATTCAGTTATCACCTAAATCATATCCCTTATGATTATACAGTGGAAGTGAGAAATAGATGTAAGGGACTAGATCTGACAGACAAAGTGCCTGAGGTTCATGACATTGTACAGGAGAGAGGGATCAAGACCATCCCCAAGAAAAATAAATGCAAGAAAGCAAAATGGCTGTCTGGAGAGGCCTTACAAATAGCTATGAAAAGAAAGGAAGTGAAAAGCAAAGGAGAAAAGGAAAAATATACCCATTTGAATGCAGAGTTCCAAATAATAGGAAGGCAGATGATAAAGCCTTCCTCAGAGATCAATGCAAAGAAATAGAGGAAAACAACAGAATGGGAAAGACTAGTGATCTCTTCAAGAAAATTAGAGGTACCATGGGAACATTTCATGCAAAGATGGGCTCAATAAAGGACAGAAGTGATATGTACCTAAAAGAAACAGAAGATATTAAGAAGAGGTGGCAAGAAAACACAGAAGAACTGTACAAAAAAGATCTTCACAACCCAGATAATCATGATGGCGTGATCACTCACCTAGAGCCAGACATCCTGGAATGTGGAGTCAAGTGGGCCTTATAAAGCATCACTATGAACAAAGCTAGTGGAGGTGATGGAATTCCAGTTGAGCTATGTCAAATCCTGAAAGATGATGCTGTGACACTCAATATGCCAGCAAATTTGGAAAACTCAGCAGTGGCCACAGGACTGGAAAAGGTCAGTTTTCATTCCAATCCCAAAGGAAGGCAATGTGAAAGAATGCTCAAACTACCACACAATTGCAATCATCTCACATGAAATGGCAACCTACTCCAGTACTCTTGCCTGGAAAATTCCATGGACAGAGGAGCCTGGTAGGGTCCATGGGGTCGTGAAGAGTCAGACACAACTGAGTGACTTCACTTTCACTTTCACACGTTAGTAAAGTGATGCTTATAATTCTCCAAGCCAGGCTTCAGGAATACGTGAACCATGAACTTCCAGACGTTCTAGTTCATTTCAGAAAAGGCAGAGGAACCAGCGAACAAAATGCCAACATCCGCTGGATCATCGAAGAAGCAAGAGAGTTCAGAAAAACATCTATTTCTGCTTTATTGACTATGCCAAAGCCTTTGAATGTGTGGACCACAGGAAACTCTGGAAAATTCTGACAGAGACGGGAATACCAGATCACCTGACCTGCCTCTTGAGAAATCTGTATGCAGGTCAGGAAGCAACAGTTAGAACTGGACATGGAACAACAGACTGGTTCCAAATAGGAAAAGGAGTACGTCAAGGCCGTATATTGTCACCCTACTTATTTAACTTATATGCAGGGTACAGCATGAGAAACGCTGGGCTGCATGAAGCACAAGCTGGAATCAAGATTGCCGGGAGTATCAATAACCTCAGATATGCAGATGACACCACCCTTATGGCAGAAAGTGAAGAAGAACTAAAGAGCCTCTTGATGAAAGTAAAAGAGGAGAGTAAATGTTGGCTTAAAACTCAACATTCAGAAAACGAAGATCATGGCATCCAGTCCCATCACTTCATGGCAAATAGATGGGGAAATAATGGAAACAGTGACAAACTTTTTTTCTGGGCCCCAAAATCACTGCAGATGGGACTGCAGCCATGAAATTGAAAGATGCTTACTCCTTGAAAGGAAAGTTATGACCAACCTAGACAGAATATTCAAAAGCAGAGATATTACCTTGCCAACAAAGGTCTGTCTAGTCAAAGCTATGGTTTTTCCAGTGGTCATGTATGGATGTGAGAGTTGGACTATAAAGAAAGCTGAGTGATGAAGAATTGATGCTTTTGAACTGTGGTGTTGGAGAAGACTCTTGAGAGTCCCTTGGACTGCAAGGAGATCCAACCAGTCCATCCTAAAGGAGATCAGCCCTGGGTGCTCATTGGAAGGACTGATGTGAAGCTGAAAGTCCAATACTTTGGCCACCTGATGTGAAGAGCTGAGTCATTGGAAAAGACCCTGATGCTAGGAAAGATTGAGGGCAGAAGGAGAAGGGGACGACAGAGGATAAGATGGTTGGATGGCATCACCGACTCAATGGACACGGGTTTGGATGGACTCTGGGAGTTGGTGATGGACAGGGTGGCCTGGCGTGCTGTGGTTCATGGGGTCTCAAAGAGTCGGACACGACTGAGTGACTGAACTGCAAGGGACCGTTAAGGGTCTTCTTCAGCACCACAGTTCAAAGACATCAATTCTTCAGCTTTCAGCTTTCTCTTCTCTTCTTCAGAAAAAGAGGAGAAGTTAAATGCAAAGGTCCAACTCTCACATCCATAAATGGCTACTGGATAAACCATAGCTTTGACTAGATGGACCTTTGTTGGCAAAGTGATGTCTCTGCTTTTTATTATGATGTCTAGGTTTGTCATTGCTTTTATTCCAAGGAGCAAGCATCTTTTAATTTCATGGCTTCAGTCACCATCTGCAGCGATTTTCGAGCAAGAAAATAAAGCCTGTCACTCTGTCCACTGTTTCCATATCTATCTTCCATGAAGTGATGGGCCTGGATATGCCATGATATTCGTTTTTTGAATATTGAGTTTTAAGCCAACTTTTTCACTCTCCTCTTTCAATTTCATCAAGAGGCTCTTAAGCTCCTCTTTGCCTTCTTCTGTAGGGTGGTGTCATCTGCATTTCTGAGGTTATTGATGTTTCTCCTGGCAATCTTGATTTCAGCTTGTGCATCATCCAGCCTGACATTTTGCATGATGTACTCTGCATAGAAGTTAAGTAAGCAGGGTGGTAATATACAGTCTTGACATACTGCTTTCCTGATTTTGAACCAGTCTGTGGTTTCATGTCCAGTTCTAACTGTTGCTTCTTGACCTGCAAACAGGTTTCTCAGGAGACAGCTAAGGTGGTCTTTTACTCCCATCTCCTTAAGAATTTTCCACAGTTTGCTGTGATCCACACAGTCAAAGCCTTTAGCATAGTCAATGAAGAAGAAGTAAATGTTTTTCTGGAATTCTCTTGATTTTTTGGTAATCCAACGGATGTTGGCAATTTGATTTGTTTCCTCTGTCTTTTCTAAATCCAACTTGAACATCTGGAGGTTCTTGGTTTACATACCATTGAAGCCATTCAGGTAGGATCTAAATTAAATCCCTTATGATTACACAGTGAAAGTGACAAATAGATTCAAGGGATTAGATCTGATAGACAGAGTCCCTGAAGAACTATGGGCAGAGGTTTGTAACGTTGTACAGGAGGTGGTGATCAAAACCATCCCCAAGAAAAAGAAATACAAAAAGTTTGCCTGAGGAGGCCTTACAAGTAGTTGAGAAAAGAAGAGAAGTGAAAGGCAAAGGAGAAAAGGAAAGATATACCCACCTGAATGCAGAGTTCCAAAGAATAGCAAGAAGAGATAAGAAAGCCTTCCTAAGTGATCAGTGCAAAGAAATATGGAAAACAACAGAACAAGAAAGACTAGAGTTCTCTTCAAGGAAATTAGAGCTACCAAGGGAATATTGCATGTAAAGATGGGCACAATAAAGGACAGAAATGGTATGGGCCTAACATAAGCAGAAGAGATTAAGAAGAGGTGGCAAGAACACACAGAAGAACTACACAAAAAAAGATCTTCATGGCCCATATAACCACGATGGTGTGATTAATTACCTAGAGCCAGACATCCTGGAGTGCAAAGTCAAGTGGGCTTTAGGAAGCATCACTATGAACAAAACTAGTGGAGGTGATACAATTCCAGCTGAACTATTTCAAATCCTAAAAGATGATGCTGTGAAGGTGCTGCCCTCAGTATGAGAGCAAATTTGGAAAACTCAGCAGTGGCCACAGGACTGGAAAAGGTCAGTTTTCATTCCAATCCCAAAGAAAGGCAATGCCAAAGAATGTTCAAACTACTGTACAATTGCACTCATTTTACATGGATTAGTACTCAGCAATAAAAATGAACAAAGTCTTCATACATGCATTAATTTGTATGGTTTAAAGGGCATTATTCATAGTGAAAACATCCTATATCCAAAAGTATTATACAGTATGATTGCGCATATGTAGTTTTCTTGAAATAGCAATGTTATACTATTGGAGAAGAGACAATTGGTTTCCATGGGCTGGAATTGTGAGTGTAGAGGTGATTATAGAGGTGATGACGGAATGTTTGTATATCTTGTCTACACTCACAAAAGACTGACAGAACTATACTAAAACATTGTATCAACATCAGTTGATATGGTATCATAGTAACTCCTGGGTGCAACTGGATGAAGCCAACACAGAACATTTCTGTATTGTTTGTGCAACTTTGTACACTTTAAGTGGGTGAATTTCATGGTATGTGAATTATATCTCAATAAAGTTTTTTTTTTTTGAAAAGGAAGTTACAGCTTATGAGCAATGTGATGTGATTTATTAAGTTGAATGTTTGGGAGTATTAGAAACTTTTCACAAACAACTGATATCTGTATTTACTGAATCCATTATTAATTTAATTAAACAACACATAAATCCCTATCGACAGCCTAATTCTGTGAGATCTGCCTTTCTTCTGTAAAAACCAAGCAGGCAGTGTCTTCAGTGGCAGTTCTAAGTCCCCACATATCCCCACTGCACAGATGAAGAAACTGAGATCTTGAGATGGGATGGCACTTGCAAATTAATAAGTCAGTGGCAGAACAGTGACTAGAATTAGAATCTCCTAACCCCTTGTCCAAGGCTCAAGGACACTGGACAACTTTTCCTTAACCTTCTTACTATCTGTTGCTTCCTCCTCCTTTCTGCTCACTCCTCCTTCAAAACAGCCATTTCAATTATTTGCTTCATAAATAAAAAAAATTATCTTCCTTCTCTATCTCCTTCCCTTCCTCCTCTCTTCCATATCTTTTCCTCTTCTTCTATTCCTTCATCACTTCCTCCCTTCCTATTAAAAAAAAAAAAACAGGTCTACTATTTTCTTGGGGAGTGAGTTCAACTGGTTCTTTGTAGTCTACTGTAATCAAGGCCAGACTTTCCCCTCAACTCCCACCATTCTTCAAAATGTCAGATTCATCCTCTGGGGATTGCTTTACGAGCCCTAGGCAGTTAGGATGACAGATCTGGAAGCAGTTCGAGGAAGTCTGTCACACAAGAATGAGTTGAAGTGGGTTGAGGCAATTGCCATTCCACACAAACCTGGGGCTATGCACCTTCTTGGTTTCTTAATCTTCTCCTTGACCCCTCTTCTCAGTGCTGCTGAGTGTCTATATTCAAAGTAGGAAGCATGCATTTAAATCATTGCTTGGATGGAGGGCCACTATTTTTTCCACTAGTAAGGATATTTTATCCACTAATAAGGATACTAGTCTGTCTTGTGGGCTTCCCAGGTAGCTCAGTGGTAAAGAAACCGCCTGCCAATGCAGGAGATGCAGGGTTCAATCCCTGGGTCAGGAAGATTCCCTGGAGAAGGAAATGACAACCCAGTCCAGTATTCTTGCCTGGGAAATCACATGGACAGATGAGCTTGGTGGGCTACAGTCCATCGGGTAGCAAAGACTTAGCGACTAAACAACAAGACTGCCTTGTATTTTCAGTCTTTATTTTTCATTATTTAGAAGGTGACTCATGTCCAGATATTGGAATGAAGGAGAGAAGAGGCCTTCAGCAACAAGTGATATGGGTAGAGGGTGTGGAGAAACTTATTCATTAATGCCTGAAGTCTTGCCACAGGGTAGACTGTCGTAAGGAAACACATAGGGCCTTGGGTAGGCGTGGGTGCTCTGTGGGATAATGTGGTCCAACATAGTCTTCTCCACAACTTGGAGAGCCGTCCTCTTCAGGAAACCAGATCTGGGCTGACTATCCAGTTCTGACTTACATGCTGTCTCTCTGCTTTTGTCTCTCTCTCATCACTTTCTAAATCATATTTTTGTGTTTGAAATAACAGAACAGACTATCAGCTCCAGGATGTCTCTCTTACATGCAAAGGATTGCTTCTCCTTTCTTTCCTTCTTCAGTGTTTCTATATGGCTGATCTATTTCTGCAATCTTTATATTCAGCTTAGTGATCAGATCTACTCTTTCTTTCTCTTCTCTCTTCTCATTTTTTTCTTTTCACTATTTCACCTGGAAGGTGACTAGAGTTGAGGCTGTCACTATGGTGTATCCAGGATGAGAGATGTGTGGAGCCTGATGTAGGAAGCACCATGGATCAATCAGTTGAGAGCATAACCAATTCTAAGATGCTGCTTGGACCTGGAAAAGACACAACCATAATGTGTGAACTCTTGGTGAGTCTCCCATAGGAATTATGAGCTGTGTGAACAGTTGTAGCACTTGGTGTTTCTTCCATTGAGGCAGAAGGCCCAGGCAAGTGAGGAGACAGGCTCCACATTTTGAACCAGTGATTTGATTCATTCACTCATTGATCCATCAGGTATTATTGAATACATGCTGAGAAAGAACACCAAGTGAACCAAAGAAAAACGTGAACTTAATTCAATCTGGGTGGGACAACGATGTGAGAGAGTTTTCAGTTCGGTTCAGTCCCTCAGTCATGTCCGACTCTTTGCAAACCCATGGACTGCAGCACCCCAGGCCTACCTGTCCATCAACAACTCCCGGAGTTTACTCAAACTGATGTGCATTGAGTCGGTGATGCCATCCAGCCATCTCATCCTCTGTCGTCCCCTTCTCTTCCTGACTTCAATCTTTCTGAGCATCAGGGTCTTTTCAAATGAGTCAGTTCTTCACATCAGGTGGCCAAAGTATTGGAGTTTCAGCTTCAGCATCAGTCCTTCCAGTGAATATTCAGGACTGCTTTCCTTTAGGATGGACTGGTTGGATCTCCTTGCAGTCCAAGGGACTCTCAAGAGTCTTCTCCAATACCACAGTTCAAAAGTATCAATTCTTCAGTGCTCAGCTTTCTTTACAGTCCAACTCTCACATCCATACGTGACTACTGGAAAAACCATAGCTTTGACTAGATGGACCTTTGTTGGCAAGGTAATGTCTCTGCTTTTTAATAAGCTGTCCAGGTTGGGCACAACTTTTCTTCCAAGGAGCAAGCATCTTTTAATTTCATGGCTGAAGTCACCATCTGCAGTGATTTTGGAGCTCAAAAAATAAAATTTGCCACTGTTTCCATTGTTTCCCTATCTATTTGCCATGAAGTGATGGGACCAGATGCCATGATCTTTTTTTTTTTTTCCTGAGTGTTGGAGAAGACTCTTGAGAATCCCTTGGACTGCAAAGAGATCCAACCAGTCCATTCTGAAGGAGATCAGCCCTGGGATTTCTTTGGAAGGAATGATGCTAAAGCTGAAACTCCAGTACTTTGGCCACCTGATGCGAAGAGTTGACTCATTGGAAAAGACTTTGATGCTGGGAGGGATTGGAGGCAGGAGGAAAAGGGGACGACAGAGGATGAGATGGCTGGATGGCATCACTGACTCGATGGACATGAATCTGAGTGAACTCCGGGAGATGGTGATGGACAGGGAGGCCTGGTGTGCTGTGATTCAGGGGGTCACAAAGAGTCAGACACGACTGAGTGACTGAACTGAACTGAACTGAAGGTTGAGTTGGGTTAGGTTTTAAGCCAACCTTTTCACTTTCCTCTTTCACTTTCATCAAGAGGCTCTTTAGCTCTTCTTTACTTCCTATCTTAAGGGTGGTGTCATCTGCATATCTGAGGTTATTGATATTTCTCCTGCCAATCTTGATTCCAGCTTGTGCTTCCTCCAGTCCAGCATTTCTCATGATGTACTCTGCATATAAGGTAAATAAGCAGGGTGACAATATACAGCCTTGATGTACTCCTTTCCTGACTCGGATCCACTCTGTTGTTCCATGTCTGGTTCTAACTGTTGCTTCTTGACCTGCATACAGATTTCTCAAGAGGCAGGTCAGATGATCTGGTATTCCCATTTCTTGAAGAATTTTCCACAGTTTGTTGTGATCCACACAGTCAAAGGTTTTGGCATAGTCAATAAAGCAGAAGTAGATGTTTTTCTGGAACTCTTGTGCTTTTTCAATGATCCAAGTCTCCAAAATCACTGCAGATGGTGACTGCAGCCATGAAATTAAAAGACACTTACTCCTTGGAAGAAAAGTTACGACCAACCTAGATAGCATATTGGAAAGCAGAGATATTACTTTGCCAAGTAAGGTACGTCTAGTCAAGGCTATGGTTTTTCCAGTAGTCATGTATGGATGCGAGAGTTGGACTGTGAAGAAGGCTGAGTGCTAAAGAATTGATGCTTTGTAACTGTGCCCTGGGATTTATTTGGGAGGAATGATGCTGAAGCTGAAACTCCAGTACTTTGGCCAACTCATGGGAAGAGCTGACTCATTGGAAAAGACTCTGATGCTGGGAGGGATTGTGGGCAGGAGGAGAAGGGGATGGCAGAGGATGAGATGACTGGATGGCATCACTGACTCGATGGACGTGAGTCTGAGTTCACTCCAGGAGTTGGTGATGGACAGGGAGGCCTGGCATGCTGTGATTCATGGGGTCGCAAAGAGTCGGACACGACTGAGCGACTGAACTGAAATGAACTGAACTGAATGGATGCTGGCAATTTAATCTCTGGTAGAGAGTTTCAGGGAGTTACAAACAATGACATGGTGAGAAGAGTCTATAATTACCTTGAATCCTGAGGTTTCTTGCTAGGTAGAAGCTATTACTCTTGGCTGAGACTGAGGAAGAGGTGGTGGTTAGTTGATGAGGATAGGTGTAAAGGATGTGGTGATTGTGGGCTGTGTCGACCTTGAGCTTCTGCCAGGTGACCATGTGGGGCTGTCCAGTGGACAGTAGGAAACATGTCTATTAGCAAAGGGGCCTGGGCTGGACATCATGTTAGGCTGCATTAATAGGGATCATTGGAGACCATAGGTTTAATTTAAAAAGATTATTGTTTATGTGAAAAGATGCTCCACATTGCAGATTATTCAGTTCAGTTCAGTCACTCAGTCGTGTCCAACTCTCTGCAATCCCATGGACTGCAGCACCCCAAACCTTCTTGTCCATCACCAACTCCCAGAGCTTGCTCAACCTCATGTCCATCAAGTCGGTGATGCCATCCAACCAGTTCATCCTCTATGGTCCCTTTCTCCTTCTGCCTTCAATCTTTCCCAGCATCAGGGACTTTTCAAATGAGTCAGTTTTTCACATCAGGTGGCCAAAGCATTAGAGCTTCAGCTACAGCATCAGTCCTTCCAATGAATATTCAGGACTGCTTTCCTTTAGAATGGACTGGTTGGATCTCCTAGCAGTCCAAGGGACTCTCAAGAGTCTTCTCCAACACCACAGTTCAAAATAATCAATGCTTTGGCACTCAGCTTTCTTTGTAGTCCAACTTTCACCTCCATACATGACTACTGGAAAAGCCATAGCTTTGCCTAGACAGGCATTTGTTGGCAAAGTAATGTCTCTGCTTTTTAATATGCTGTCTAGGTTGGTCATATATTTTCTTCCAAGGAGCAAGCATCTTTTAATTTCATGGCTGCAATCACCATCTGCAGTGATTTTGGAGCCCCTCAAAGCCACTGTTTCCACTGTTTGCCCATCTATTTGCCATGAAGTGATGGGACCAGATGCCATGATCTTAGTTTTTTGAATGTTGAGTTTTAAGCCAACTTTAACTCTCCTCTTTTACCTTCATCAAGAAGCTCTTTAGTTCTCCTTTGCTTTCTGCCATAAGGGTGGTGTCATCTGCATATCTAAGGTTATTGATATTTCTCCCAGCAATCTTGATTCCAGCTTGTGCTTCATCCAGCCCATCATTTTGCATGATATACTTTGCATAGAAGTTAAATAAGCAGGGTGACAATATACAGCCTTGATGTACTCCTTTCCCGACTTGGAACCAGTCTGTTGTTCCATGTCTGGTTTTAACTATTGCTTCTTGACCTGCATACAGATTTCTCAGGAAGCAGGAAAGGTGGTCTGGTATTCCCATCTCTTGAAGAATTTTCCATAGTTTGTTGTGATCCACACAGTGAAAAGCTTTGGTGTAGTTAATAAGCAGAAATAGGTGTTTTTCTGGAACTCACAGAAAAATACAAATCAAAACCACAATGAGGGATCACCTCACATTGATCAGAATGGCTATCATTAAAAGTCTACAAAGAATAAATGTTGGAGAGGATGTGGAGAGAATGGAACCCTCCTACACTGTTGGTGAGAATGTAAACTGGTACAGCCACTATGGAGAACAGTATGAAAGTTCCTTTAAAAAACTAAAGATAGAGTTACCATAGGATCTTGCAATCCCACTTCTGGCCATATATCTGGAGAAAACCATAAATTGAAAAGTACATGCACCCCAATGTTCATAGCAGCCATATTTACAATATCCAAGACATGGAAGCAACCTGAATGCCAGTCAGCAGATAAATGGATAAATAAGATATGGTATATACAATGAAATACTACTCAGCCATGAAAAAGAATGAAAGAATGCCACTTTCAGCAACATGGACAGATCTAGAGATGATGATACTAAGTGAAGTAAGTCAGACAAAGAAACACAAATGTCATATGGTATCTCTTATATGTGAAATCTGAAATATGACACAAATTAACTTATCTATGGAACAGAAATAGTCTTGTGAACATAGAGAACAGACCTGTGGTTCCCAAGGGTGAAGGGGATAGGAGAAGAGTTGATTGGGAGTTTGGGATTAGCAGATGTAAACTATTACATGTAGGATGGATAACAAAAAGGTCCTATTGTAGAGCACAGGGAAATATATTCAATATCCTGTGATAAACCATAAAAGAAAAGAATTTTCTTTTTCTTTCTTTTTTTTTTTAAAAGACTGTTGCTTAGATAGTGGCCTACATGCTATAGGATGCCATCTCCTCTCCTGAAAACAGAGCTAGGAACTAAAGTTGCACTAAGATTAAATTTAGGAAACACTTAAATGGGAGAAAGTTTTCTTGTATTTAAATTTATTTTTTCTGTGTATTTGTGGCTCATGTATTGTTGCTGTTCAGCCTCTCGGTCATGTCTGACTCTTTGTGACCCCATGGAATACACTATACAGTTATAATAATGACATTTCCATCTTATACTTGTTATGTCAAGACACTTTTAAGACTTTGCTCTTGATAGTCATTGCCAAGACTGAGCTTACAACCTTTCACCACATCCCCCAATATGCAGAAACTTATCTCCTCAAGCCTAACGTGTGAGTTTTAGGCAGTTGGCAGATCTTTGGTAACAA